>NC_058131.1:87069639-87102457 GCF_016433145.1 Gracilinanus agilis
AAAAAAATGTGAAGGAAGGGGGCGTAGCAGTACCAGATATTAAACTATGCTATAAAGCAGCAGTCATCAAAACAATATGGTACTGGTTAAGAGATAGAAGAGAGGATCAGTGGGATAGACTTGGGGTTAATGACATCAGCAAGATAGTGTATGATAAACCCAAAGAGCCCAACTTTTGGGACATGAATCCACTATTTGACAAAAACTGCTGGGAAATTAGGAAAACAATATGGGAGAGATTAGGTTTAGATTAACATCTCACACCCTACACCAAGGTAAATTCAGAATGTGTGAATGACTTGAATATAAAGAGGGAAACTATAAATAAGTCAAGTGAACACAAAATAGTATACCTGTCAGATCTCTGGGAAAGGAAAGATTTTAAAACCAAGTAAGAGTTAGAGAAAATGACAAAATGTAAATTAAATGGTTTTGATTATATTAAGCTAAAAGTTTTTGTAGATACAAAAACAATATAATCAAAATCAGAAGGGAAACAACAAATTGGGAAAAAATCTTTATAATAAAACACTCTGACAAGGGTCTAATTACTCAAATATACAAGGAGTTAAATCAATTGTATAAAAAATCAAGCCATTCCCCAATTGATAAATGGGCAAGAGNTAAATGGGCAAGAGACATGAATAGGCAATTTTCAGGTAAAGAAATCAAAAGTATCAATAAGCACATGAGAAAGTGTTCCAAATCTCTAATAATTAGAGAAATGCAAATCAAAACAACTCTGAGGTATCACCTCACACCTAGCAGATTGGCTAAAATGAAAGAAGGGGAGAGTAATGAATGTTGGAGGGGATGTGGCAAAATTGGGACATTAATGCATTGCTGGTGGAGCTGTGAACTGATCCAGCCATTCTGGCTGGCAATTTGGAACCATGCTCAAAGGGCTATAAAAGAATGCCTGCCCTTTGATCCAGCCATACTATTGTTGGTTTTGTACCCGAAAGAGATCATAAATAAAGAGACTTGTATGAAAATATTTTTAGCTATGCTTTTTGTGGTGGCAAAGAACTGGAAAACAAGGGTAAGTCCTTCAATTGGGGAATGGCTGAACAAATTGTGGTATATGCTGGTGATGGAATACTATTGTGCTAAAAGGAATAATGAACTAGAGGAGTTCCAGGTGAACTGGAAAGACTTCCAGGAACTGATGCAGAGCGAAAGGAACAGAGCCAGAAGAACATTGTACACAGAGACTGATATACTATGGTAAAATGAAATGTAATGGACTTCTGTACCAGCAGAAAGCAATGACACAGGACAGTTCTGAGGGATTTATGGTAAAGAAAGCTACCTACATTCAGAGGAAGAACTGCAGGAGAAGAAACACAGAAGAAAAGCAACTGCTTGAACATATGGGTTTAGATGGACATGATTGGGGATGTAAATTCGAAACTACCACACCAATGCAACTATCAACAATTTGGAAACAAGTCTTGATCAATGACACATGTTAAAACCAGTGGAAATGTGCATTGACCATGGGTAGGGGGAGAGCGGGGTGGGGTAAAAGGAAAAGTAGGAGCATGAATCATGTAACCATGTTAAAAATGAATATTAATAAATGTTTAAAAAATTAAAAAAAATTAAATCTGTTTATAAACCAACAACATGAGTTACCTGTCTAGAAAAGGATGATGTTTATGGGCAAACAATCTTGACATACATGAAGATAGTTGTCAAGTTATCTTAGACATACTACATGAATCACTTATAGCAGTTGTTCACTTCAAATGATGCCTGTTGACACAGGATAGATTTTTATATTGAGGAACTCTTCAGTGCAGCATAACTCGACATAGTCATTGACAAAGACCTATATTTTTCCTCAAGAAGCCTTGATCAAGAATCCATTTTTGGTGTACAGAGTCATTTCGATGGAAAAACGTATTAATTATATTAGATACCTTCTCAAATTGCCCCAAAGTGCTACTACTTCCTTGTCAAAAATCTCACTACTTTGTATTAGCTACTTGTTAAATTGATAGATTGCAGGAAATGATTATTTTTGTATAGGCTCCTGCATTGAAATCAGCTGAATTTAAAGAATACAGAGAGGAACATCACTGGAAACACTGTGAAATCATTTTTGTCACATTTTAATCTCTCCAGTGGCTAATCAATCTACTACACAACTTAGAAAATAATATTCCTAAAGGACCATTCATACTATGCCTCTCCATAGCTCAAAATTTTTGAGTAGTTCTCTATTATGTATAGGGAAAAGAGAAAAAGCAAAAAAAAATCTTCATCTTGACATTTAAAGTCTTTCACAATCTCAGCCCCTCTTGCCAGTTTTCCTATATATTTAGGCACACTATATTTCAGCTAAACTGGCTCATTTGCTGTTCCCTGGCCTTTGAAAAATATCACCCACCTCTATATCCCGTATCTGGAATATATTCTATTCTTACTTCTGCCTCTGAAAATTTCTAGATTCTTTCAACATTCAGTTCAAAATTCCCACTCTACCAAATAAAAATAAACCCCCCAAAAAACAAATCTTTCCTGATTCCCTTAGTATGGTTCTTTCTCTTAAAAATACATGTATATAAACTCTGTTATTGATCTTCAGTAGAACATAAGTATGGTGTTTGGGTGTATAGATCTGACATTATCTATGTGAAGAGTATTTTGTAATTGCGTTCATATAGTTCCTTGATTTCTCTTGTAAGATAGTCTCACAAATGTTTTATATTCTCTACAGTTATTTCTCTTTTTTTCTCTTGCTTCTTGACTTTGTTGATAATATATAGAAATGCTGGTTATTTGTTATTTTATATCCTGAAATTTTGGTGAAGTTGTTAGTTATTTCAACTAGTTTTTAGGTGATTTTCTATTATTTACAAAGTATAGCATCATATTATCTGCAAAAAATGATAATTTTTTTCTCATTGCATATTCTAATTATTTCAATTTATTTTTCTGGTCACATACCTAGCCTTTCTAATCAATATTGATAATAGTGGGACAATAAGCATTCTTGCTTCAACTCTGGTCTAATTTGGAAAGTTTAAATTTTAAATGAATTATTGATGATTTTAAATAAAAACTACACATCATTTTGAGAAACGCTACATTTTTCCTGTGTTTTGTAGTGTGTTTAATAGGAATCAAAATTCTTAATTTCCTTTGAGCTGTGACCCAGAACTGAGTATAGACAATGGAGTTGCCAGACAGCATTGTATCCTACATTGAATGCTAGCACAGAGAATCCCTTTAATCCCTTTCTGATCAGTTTCCAAGTTGCCTTAACATCTCTGGGCTCACCAAGTCTTGAAGTAAAAGAATCATTGGGTGGAGAGAACATTTGATAAACTGAGGCCAGACTTGGCTTCTGAGACAGACAGATAAGAGGCACTAGGCACGTGCTGGGGATAAGGGGATCTTAGTCAGCAAAATGAAAGGTTATAGCCTTTCTTTAGGAATGATCTCTATCCTAGCTCTGCTCTCATTCTCTTCTTTCTGATTAAATAAAAATATTAAAATATCTAACCAGTCTTAAAATTATAATCTTAACATGTCTCAAAAGTAACTTCCCAATCCCTACATTGTCTTGGGTTAGAATAATATCTTATGTGAAGCTTTTGTTGGCTTTTTCATTTCAGCTTCTGATTTGAAGTGTTATTTTAAAGTTGTTTGAAGTGGATTGTTGGAAGAGTTTGGCCAAGTGCTTCCTCTAGCTTGGCTCTACCCCCTGAAAGTGTCTCTGAAGATCTTTAAATGTCAAGCAGATAATTTTATATTTGATTCTGGAAATAACAAGGTAGCAATATAATTTATTGAGTAGCTTTTGGATGTGATGTAGACATATACTTAGAGCAAAATTCTTTTGGCAGCTGAATGGAAGATGGGAGTTAGTGAAAGGAAAAGAGAAAAAAAGCTTTTAGTGTTGGAAATATTGTCAATGAGTTTTTTTAGACCTAGGTGCTGGGTGGTTGCTTTTGTTGAAGAATATTTCTTTGGATAAATGGAAGTAAGCTATGCATGTTTGTATGTAAATGGGAGAAGAGTGTTTTAACTGTCATTAAATAATTGTGATATTTTAAAGGTATCAATAATACTTCCAAAAATAACTATTGATCATAAATGGATTGATTTGGAAAAAAGAAAAGTAAGCATGTTGTACATTGGAAAGAGTACTGCAAATTCAGAAATGGTCAATGTTGCTTAATCAATTTTTAGCCATGTTTGTCTCTTTGACTCCTTTGGGGTTTTTCTTGGTTAAAAACTCACAATGATTTGTTACTTCCTTCTCTAACTCATTTAATAAATGAAGAAACTGAAGTAAATAGTATCTAGTGACTTGTCCAGGGTCACACAACTTGTAAATGTTTGAGGCTAGATATGACTTCATGCCTTCCTGAGTACAGGACTGGCATTCTATCCACTGTGCCTCCTAGCTGCCTCCAATTCAAATTTACTTGAGTTCAAATTCTGTCTCTGACAGTGGACACTTGTGTGAGCTTGGGCAAATTCCTTAACCTCCATGGCTCTCTGTTACATCACTTCTAAAATAAAAGGGTTTGATTGGATAAGCTATGTAATCCCTCATGCAGCAAGTTCCATGAACTCTGATACTGATAACTGTACAATTGAAAGTACAAGAGGTTCTAAATGTCATATCTGTTTTTATTTATTTCCATTGGGTAGGTTAATATCAAATTCTAGAAAAGCTAGACAAAATGTGTTTCTCCTGCCCAGGTATCCTCCAATCCTGGCTCTCCCTTCCTCTATCCCTTTTCAGAAAAGGAACTCCACGTCATAACCATATAGGACTTTATTTCTGGGCTTGATATGCAAGGCAATAAGAATACAACCTTGCTGAGAATTGTGATAGGCAATGTCCCCATGCCAGAATAACTGTGCCTTTTCTGCTTAGATTAGATATAGAAAGAGAAGTGCAAGTTGATTTGAATCTAAATTCAGAATCAAACGTAAACTGTACTATAAAGCAGTAGTCATCAAAACAATATGGTACTGGCTAAGAGACAGAAGGGAGGATCAGTGGAATAGACTTGGGGTAAGTGACGTCAGCAAGACAGTGTATGATAAACCCAAAGATCCCAGCTTTTGGGACAAAAAATCCACTATTTGGCAAAAACTGCTGGGAAAATTGGAAAACAATATGGGAGAGATTAGGTTTACATCAACATCTCACACCCTACACCAAGATAAATTCAGAATGGGTCAATAACTTGAATATCAAGAAGGAAACTTAAGTAAATTAAGTGAACACAGAATAGTATACTTTTCAGATCTCTGGGAAAGGAAAGATTTTAAAACCAAGTAAGAGTTAGAAAAAATTACAAAATATAAAATAAATAATTTCAACTAAATTAAATAAAAAGTTTTTGTACAAACAAAAATAATGCAACCAAAATCAGAAGGGAAACAACAAACTGGGAAAAAATCTTTATAACAAAATCTCTTACAGGGGTCTAATTACTCAAATATACAAGGAGTTAAATCATTATAAAAAAAAATCAAGCCATTCCCCAATTGATAAATGGACAAGGGACATGAATAGGCAATTTTCAGATAAAGAAATCAAAAGTATCAATAAGCAAATGAGAAAGTGTTCTAAATCTCTAATAATTAGAGAAATGTAAATCAAAAGAACTCTGAGGTATCACCTCAGACCTCGCAGATTGGCTAAAATGACAACAGGGTAGAGTAATGAATTTTGGAAGGGATGTGGCAAAATTGGGACACTAATGAACTGCTGGTGGAGTTGTGAATTGAACCAACCATTCTAGATGGCAATTTGGAATTATACCCAAAGAGCTCTAAAAGATTGCCTGCCCTATGATCCAGCCATGCCACTCCTGGGTTTGTACCCCCAAAGACATCATAGGGAAAGGGACATGTACAAAAATATTTATAGCTGTGCTCTTTGTGGTAGCAAAAAACTGGAAAACAAGGGTATGCTTGTCAATTGGGGAATGGCTGAACAAATTGTGGTATATGCTGGTGATGGAATACTACTGTGCTCAAAGGGAAAACAAACTGGAGGAATTCCATGTGAATTAGAATGACCTTCAGGAATTGATGCAGAGTGAAAGGAGCAGATCCAGGAGAACATTGTACACAGAGACTGATACATTGCAGTAAAATAGAATGTAATGGACTTCTGTACTAGCAACAATGCAATGACTCAGGACAATTCTGAGGGATTTATGGAAAAGAATGGTATCCACATTCAGAGGAAGAACTACAGGAGTGGAAACACAGAAGAAAAACAACTGTTTGAACACATGGGTTGATGAAGACATGATTTGGGAAGTAAACTCTAATCGACCACCCTAGAACAATTATCAGTAATAAGGAAATCAGTCTTCATTGATGACTCATGAAGAAACCAGTGGAAATGCGTGTTGGCTTCCATGGGAGGGGTTGTGGGGGGATAGAGATTAAAATCATGAATCATGTAACCATGGAAAATTTTTTTCTAATAATTAAAAATGGGAAATCTTCCTGAAAAAAAAAATAAAAGAATTCCTAAGATTGAGTAACCAGGCCAATCAGAAAGAGGAAATAACTCCCATTATAAGCAAGAGGCAAGACTCACTAATCCTCTTTTCACTTAAGTGACTGGTGAAAGAGCCATTCTTTTTAGCAAATGCATGCAGCTATTAATACACAATGTTATTCCCAAAGGAAAAACAAATAAATCAAAAAAATAAATGAATTAATTCCCTTTTATTTTATATTTGGGAAGATATTAGTTACTTTGTTCCCAGCAGTAATATTTGGAATGGAAAATACTTTGATATCTACATCCACTGTTTGCTTTTTCAGTGAGCATTTGTATTGAATCTATGCCCTTTTTCAGTCTCTTGTTTACCCAGATGCCGTTCTCTATGAAATCTTTCTCTGTTGGAGCCCAACATATTGCAATTTTTATCTATCAGTAATGCCCTATATATCATTTATCTTAGCTTCAATAGCATTTTCCCTAGTATCTCACCACATGAAAGGTCTAAAAAAACACCAGTTCATAATGTCTCCCTCTGTGCTTCTGAGAGAGGGCTTACATCATGATTCATGTAGAATTGAATCACTTTTCAAGTCATGTCCATTTAATTTTGAAATGTTAGTAAGAAGAGGAAGAGTGCTGAACTGGCACTGAGGCTTGAGATCTGGCTCATTTGCTTCCTCACACTCATTAAGATACTGTTCATATTTACATATCAGAATATTTACAATCAAACAGATAAGATGAGATTCCATGATCTTGGGAGGAAACTATCTCTATGAAGTATAGATTCCAGGATTCTAGCCAGCTTCTGCAGGGCAAAGAAAAGGAGAGCAGCAACTCTGGCTTGCCAGGCTCAAGCTGCCAGCTACTGAGTTAGCATCTGGGGCCATCAATTATCCCACTGCCAGAGGAAAGATAATGAATCTTAACTCAATACAACCTTCTCCTGGTTCCTGTGGACAGGGTAAAGAATTTTATTATGAAACCAACATATGGCCCTCTGAGAAAGAATGGTAGAGGAAAAAAATAACCTCAAACTAGTATAATAATAAACAGAGCCAGTAACCATTGTTATGATAGAGGGGAGATAATCACTGTAATTTGCCTTTTGACACCTTGTGCCTTCTCTTGCAGAGTTCTTGCAAAAGGATCTTACTATCTCTTTGGCACACTTTTGAGTTTGGGGACATTAAAAGTATATCATTGACATAGTATAACAATTTGCTTTCTTTGAATTTGGTGGTTTCCAGGTCCCTTTTTAGGATTTGGCAGAACAACGACCCAGCATCACACAATCGTTGTGGCATTCTTTGCCACGTGACCTAGGCATTTTTCCAGGTAAAGGCAAAGATCTTTTGACAAGACTTATCGAGGGGGATGGAAAAATAGGCACTACAGAGGTTGATGACAATAAACCATCTGTGATTGCTAGGGATTTTAGAGATTATAGCAGAGGGGCTTGGAATCACTGCATGGCATTTCTTTATGATGTTGTTTATTGCCCTCAAATCCTGTATGAATCTCCATTGAATTTTTCCCTGAGCATCTAATTTTGCTTTTTTGATGGGCAGGATAGGAGTATTATACTCTGAGATAGTTGGTACCAGTATGTTTTGATTGAGGAGGCGTTGTATGATTGGTGTTATACCCTCGATAGCTTCTTTACTCAATCTATACTGGGGTATTCTTGGAGGGGTAGATTCTTTGTTTTCTATTCTCACAGGGGTTGCTGACTTTAAAACACCTACACCTGTGGAGTGTTTTGCCCAAACCTCTTCAGGAATATCTTTGTGGATTTCAAAGATTATTCCTTCATTGAGTTCTTTTTCATCATCCTCCAATTGCCCGAGGAATAGCAATGGATGATGTTTAAGAGATTGCTTTGGTAGATGTAGAAAGATTTGCCCTGATTGGACACATTGTATAGTCACCCCAATTTTTCAAAGAAAATCTCACCCCAAAAGGTTTGAGGGACATTCAAGAATTAAGAGAAAAGTATGGTCTATGGTGAGAGGACCTAGCTTTACCATCGCTGATTTTGATTTTGGGACTCTGTGTCTTCCCAGTTGCCCCTTTCACTTGGGCAGAACCTATGATGATGCTGTTCTCTGGTGATGATCTGAGAACAGAGTAAGTGGCACTCATGTAAATAAGAGCAGGGTAAATTTCATTCCCTACTTTAATCATTACTTGTGGTTCATTATTTTCTGTCTCTTGATTTATTTGTATAATTGGAGTCTCTATCTCTGTATATTCCATGTCCCCTTCCTGTTGTAAAGTGACCACTGTTTGTTCTGGCTTTGGACCCTCAGATTGCAATGCATTTTGATCTTGCAATGCATTTGCTTCCCCCAACCTTATTGTTTTTGTATGTCATTAACATGTTGTTTTCTTGATTGTTACTCTGGCTTGGCTGTATTATTTTTTGGATTGATTTGTTGTTGTGTGTGAGTGATTCCTCTATTTGATTATCTCTTAAGAATTTAGAGTTCTTTCTAAGTAGAGGCATTCCTGAAGTAACAGAAGCTTGTAAGTTTGGAAGTTTTTGAATCAAGGTTTTTCTCAGAGAATTTTTTGGTTTAAAGTCTTTTACTGTTCGGTTTAAGTTTGAATGTCCTAATATGCCAATGCAATTCTTTTCTCTGTTAACCTTTTCATGTGCCAACTCTCTTGGAGGTTTGCTTGTTTCAGTGCTTAAGGATAATGCTCTTTCCTTCCCAATGGTCTTTAATTCTGTTGTTACTGGTACTTTGCATGCTGCAATTTCCTTATAATTTGTTAGTTCTATAGTCATTATGTTTGGTTTAAAGTCTGTTGTAAATGCATATATATTTTCCTCCTTTCTCTTTGAATCTTTGTCTTTTATCCCATAAATTCTGTTTTTGATTTCTATTACATCCCTGATCATTTGATTCTCTTCTTCTATCTGATCCCTAGACTTAATCTTTGCTTTTCCATGTCCATGATGTATTTCCATGCCCAAGTCTCTCATATCATGGTTTTATGTCTTTTCCCATTGCCACACCACTTGGGCTTTCCCTTATGTTCCCTGGCTGTTTTCTGGCATCATAAGATATCATGTTTTTCTGTCAGTACTTGTGAATAACATGGTTTTTCACCCTGCACTATATATTTTTGCATAATCTGCAGGTCAGGAGCATGCTGACTAGATGATTCACAATTGTGATCACAACATTTGTTTTCTCTCTTGTGAGTGTTGTATCTAGATTTCATGCATGTATTATTGTAATTGCTTCTTTTGTTGTTGTTTCTGTTAACTTGAGCTTTGAGGTGACAATTTTTCACTATATGCCCTAATTTCCCACAAAGAAAATATCTTATATTATTATTGAAGGGATTGCTAGTTTGTCTGGGTTTTTGGTACTGAGGTCTTGCTTTATATGCATGTAGGGCTGCTAGGTTTTTTATTTCCTTTAATTCCTTTTGTTTGATGGTAGATTTAGCCTCTTTTAATTGCTCCTTTAAATCTTTTATGATATTACCTTTTTCTCTAATGGATTCTTTGGATTCTTTGGCTTCCTGATTTCCTGAGTGAACATATGCAGCAGTTTTATGTAAGTCTTCAAAACTTAATGATTCCCTTCCTGGACAATGCAAATTAAAGTATGTCCTAATTGGTAGGGAATTGCTCTTAATAAACTGTCTTCTTATGTGCTGCAAATTGGGTTCATTTAAATCTTGGAACCCCAAAATCATTTCCACAGCTTCGGCAAGGCTATCTAAATATGTTGAGGGGTGCTAATTTATCTCTTGCCTTAACTTTTCAAATTTTCCCCAGGAATCAGGATGCTTAGCAAAGGATTTCATAGCTTCTACAATATCTTCCCTAGCTCTTTTTAGGTATACTAGGTTTTGATGACTATTTAATTCTAGATCTTCATAATATTGTGGCCAAGATGTTGTTTGTGTTCCTATGGGTCTCCTCAATAAATTGTTGTGCTTTCTCTGCTGGTGTAAATAATTCAGAAAGAAGAATTTCAATGTCTGAAAATGTGGGATCCAAAAGTCTTAATGCTCTTTTAAATTCTTTTATGGCCTTAAAGGGATTTAAATAAAAGGCAGGCATTCATTGTTTTAAGGTGTCTAGATCTGCAGCAGTGAATGGCTTATGTCTTTTTATATGGAGAAATCCAGAATCTGGCTGCAAAATCATGTGATCAATAATTGGTAATATTGGTACTTCTGGCACTGTTGCCTCTTCCTCTATTTTCTTTGCTGTGTCTGTATGTGACTCAGCTGTTTGCATTGTTATTTCTATTTTGTTCCCTGCTGTGATCCCTTTCCCCCCTTTCAATTGAGCATTCTCTTCAAGTAACTTTGCTATTTCCTATTTTAATGTTATTATCAAAACAGTGCTATCATCCTTGTGTCCTAGCAATTTGTGCCCTAAATTCTTTAAGGACCAATAGAAGTGGAGTAATGAGATGATCACTGTAATTGTGGTTGGTATGAAAGCAAAGACTCGACCTATTTATAGCTTCAAACATTGGCAGGAATCATATATTTCCATGATTGGCATTATATAGCCTGGAATTACTACAATCCAGAAATTATAAATCATAGTTGAAAAGTTGTATAGTAATGTAAGGATTCCCATCATGGTACAAATTGTTTTCCCCAGTGATGGATCCATTATACTAGTTTGAATGTAAAATTTTTTACGCTATTGTGCTTTTAAATTATTTTTTTTTGCTAAGTTTGTCCCCTTTGCTATTTAGACAGGAGAAAAATGGCTGCCATCTGGTTCAAAGAGAAGTTTTATTTTTTCAGAATTATTTAGGTTCTTTACCTATGCTGGCTCTGCCAAAATTATATAATAAACAGAGCCAGTAACCAATGTTATGATAGAGGGGAGATAGTGAGAGTCTATGAGGTATGTCTCTCTACTAGCTCTCCCCTCAGGCTGAATATGCACTGCCAAGACTTCGAGGGGGTATCACCCCTAAACTGGGTGACCTGGATGACCATGCTGCCCCAAAGGAGTTGGGGATGAGGCTTCTCTATAAGATGAGGTATTGGGTACCACAATCCAATTCTGATATGAGGGCAGTGTTCACGCAAGCCTCCCCCCGAGGTCTGTCAACTTTACAGTGAGCGGTCTGGCTTCAAGATGGAGGCAGACAGAGCAAGCTGTTATTCCCTCCCCCTCTTTGTCTCTCAGGAACTCTGGAATGCTATCTGACTAATGAATGGCTTTTATTAATTACAATTCAGGGATTGGGAAAAGGGGTGAAGGGCAGAGGGATTTTGGGGTGCCCTTTTCTCTGTTTCTATGGGGTCTGTCACTTGGGTGGAAACCTTTGGAGTTCCCACTCTTAAGCATCTCCCCTAGTTTCTTCTCCTTCAGTTTCTATTTCTATTTCCTATTTCTATCCTTTTCTATAATTGCAAGACAAACCAGAAAGGGTCTCTCAGCAAGGTTGGGTAACGGGAGAAGGAGCCTAAGAGATTGCTCCCAAAATGGAGTTTCAAAACTTAGCTCACTTGATGGTTCAAGTCTTGTTGGGTGAGAAGTGATGGGATGCCTTTGACCAGTATAATAGGGGAATATTTCAGGGAGGTAATAAAGGGATTAGGCTATAGGTAGTAGCTGGTTGGAATAGGGAATAAGGCAAGGCAAGGGAACAAAGGCTGGAGGTAATCAAGGGAATATACTAAGTAGTACGGAAATTAAGGCAGAGGTATGGTTGGAATTGAGGTTAGGCACTGCAGATAGGGTTTTGTGAATTTCTAAGGCAGTAAAGTGGATGAGGAAGGTACAATGGTGAAGGTTGGTAGTTGAGGTGAAAGGAGAAGTAAGGGATGTTTGAGTTTTGGAAATATAAACACTGAGGTATAAAGAGTTGCAAGGGAGAGGATGAGTTAATCGAAGGCAGGCAACATCAGCAGGGAAACACAGACTGGATACTCAGGTTAGAGACAAAACACTGAAAGGAAACAGACTGAGCCCTTCAAGTAAAAGGACACTTTTACAGAGCGAGGTTAGAGCCAGCCAAGAACGGCTTAAAACTGACTTGAGGCTTCTAGTCAGTTTCACAGGTTCACTAAAGAAGAGACTAAAGGAAGTATTGAAGTTACACTTCCTCCAAAATGGATACCTCCAGCTTCCCTCAAACTCCAGAGAGGATGTTATTCCTCTCTCTCCTCCTCCCTCTCTTATTACTCAACTAATGAAGTAGCCAAAGGGTTTTGATTAAAAACAAATGGGGTTTATTGTTTTCGAGGGTTGATTGGAAAGGATAGAGGATATTAGGTAACCCTAACAGCCACCTAGAGAAAGCTTCAGTTTCGGGAATGGAGACAGGAATGTGAGACTGAGTAGGGACCAGCCTACTCAGCCCCAAGAGGGTTTGTAGCCAAAAGGGGTAGGAAAGTTGGATACAATGATTCAATAGATAAGTTTGTAACAAGGGTAAGCCATATTTGACTAAACTACCAAGATTTGAAACTAACACTCAGATCTACTCTCCTTTCAAAACTTCTCAGACATTCAGGTAGGGAAAATGAAGATGGGAATAAGGAAGGCAAGGGTGATTCAAAGGAATTAGCTAAACTAACAATTTTTAAAGGAAAAGCTGCAAAATATAGGCCAGGTTTCAATCCAAAGAAGGAGCTCAGATTGACCCTGATCCTCTCCACAAGTTCCCAGGGCCAACTCACTTCTCCAAGATTCTAAAACCCTTTATCAACTGACAGAAGAACTCTGCAGCAAAGCTGGAAAGGTGGTTATGCCCCCCTCTTTGCACCACACCAGGTAATCAGGGTTTCAATGTCCAAAGAAAGATCCTCAGGAAGACCTAAAGACTAGATCCGAGCTGGAATGTCCTCCTCCTCGCTCTCCTTCCTCCCCAGCAGCAGCCCTTCTCCTCCTTCTTCCTCCAGAGAATCTCCCAGTGTTATAGCAAAAAGCTTATAGAAATATAGCTTATATTATTATTATGGCCAAAAAGCTAAACTTAGCAATTAAGCAGGGGGGGTTTTGGATAACGTAATGCCCAAGTAGGCCAGTTATCTCTCTGACTCAAGGTTCCAGGGACACAACTCCTGGCTGACAGCCCAGGGACACAGCTCCCCAACGGAACAACCTTGAAGATTAAGAATCATATCCTGTGGCACCTGAAAGCATCCCCTACTCCCTCTGTCTAGCTATTAGCTCACCCTAAGACAAAGGCACCTATATCCTGGAAACATATATATTCTTCTGGTCTCAACTGCCACCAACTGTCAGTCACTCCTTCTCTGGCTCATCTTGTCTAATCCACCTTGCACAAATTCCATTCTTACACTAGTTAGGAAATATTCCTTCATTCTAGAAATGAAATATCAGGTATAACCTCAAAGTTCCTTTTTATATCTTTTGTTAGATGTCATAATTGTCTAGTATTTGTGTTTTTATCTGTCTGAAAATTTGTTTTTGTTATATGTACATTATCATAGAGACAGATACCACAAGAACCAGAAAGGAGTTCTGTTTTTATCATCTGTAGTGGATCCAACTGACTAATTTCAGGAGTTATTTGTAAAGAGGAATTATATCTTCACTGGTCTTCATATAGAATACGTCCTACTATTTTCAATTCTGCCACAAAAACTATAATGGCTGCTAGTTCATATAATTTCCTCTGAGATCTGTTCAATTAATTTCATGTTCACACATTTTTCCTACATTTGCACTGTCATATTTCTATGAAGTTTTTGATCTTGTAGTTGTTGTCATTTCAGTCTTATCTGATTTTTTGTGACCTCATTTGGTGTTTTCTTGGCAAAGCTACTGATTAAGTTTGCCATCTCCTTCTTTAGCTAATTTAACAGATAAGGAAACTGAGACAAACAGGGATAAATGACTAGCTCAGGGTCACAGAGCTAGCAAATGTCAGAGATCAGATTTAAATTCACAAAGAAGAGCTTTCCTGGCTCTAGGTCCAGCCACTCTCATTCATTGTACTGCCTGGCTGCCCCTTGATCCAATAAGCTTTTATTAAATACAAGTGTGTACAGTGCACCTCAATTAACTCTGGGAATACAACACACAAAATAGAAAAAGTCCTAAAAGGACTGATATTTCATCCAATATCAAAGGTGCTTACTCCACTCTCAGGATTCTATTATTAGAAGCTCTTTAATAAGCTCATTCTCAGTAATCTCCTCTGCACCTAACTTTTTAGACTTAACATATTCTCCTTTAATTTACCCCATTCGTAAGTAAGGACTTGGGTTCCTCATCTTGGACCAAGTACCCTTCTAAACACAGCACTATGGTTCACATTTTCTTCTGTAGAATACTTTATCTTTCCTGAAGTGTGAGTATTCTAATTGTATTCTTTCTTCTTCATCAAAACTTCTGCCTATATTAGTGGTGAATGATTTCAATTTTCAGACATTTAACACCTTGTATCAAAGCAATGACTATCCATGTTTATAGAAGTTTTTTTTTTTAAATGAAGTTCGTAACTCATCACCTGACAGATGT
Organism: Gracilinanus agilis; assembly: GCF_016433145.1. Taxonomy (NCBI): domain Eukaryota; kingdom Metazoa; phylum Chordata; class Mammalia; order Didelphimorphia; family Didelphidae; genus Gracilinanus; species Gracilinanus agilis. Next base: position 87,084,630 of record NC_058131.1, read on the forward strand.
GATGGACACCAGGTAAAGAAATCAAAATTTTAGCCTACCACCTGGGTGGATCCATTTTTCCTGTCTAGAATGAATTGTTTTAACTGGTTTTCTTTTCTTTCTCCCAGATAATGGGGAGGGGATCAGTGAAGAAGAGAGACTAGCAATAATGGCACACAAAAAAGAGGCTATTTCATTTTTCCATGCACAGAAAATCAATTTAGAAGGAAGAAACACAATCAGGACAATTTGGAAAGTAACATATAAAAGTTATATATATATATATATTCTCTATAATGTTATATGCAAGTATGTAAAATAGAATTTCAGTTTTCTATGGTGTGTTATGTTCAAGTTTTATGTGGAAATGATTTCATGTGTGATTTATTTTCAGATTAAAAATAATTAGCATTTTCAAGTATATACATTTATATATAACATGTATTACACATATTTCATATATGATAAAAATAAAGCATATCATATTTGGAGATGAGCCCATAGTATATGGGGAAATAATCTCTATTAATAGAGGGCAATGTATCCAGAGCATGATGACATGAAAAGAAAATTTTGGAATAAGAATCAAGAAAATACACTTTTTTGATCTGGCAAAGAGACTTTTTCCTGTTTAGTAATCATGTAACACTGGGCGAATTCCTTCAATTATTTTAAATCTTTTAGACATGATTCTATAATAATAACTACTTAAAATACCATAATTATTGTTTCCACAACAAATGCTAACTTTTATTGCATACATGCATTTTTACAAATTGCTTCATAATCGCTCTTTCATTTGATTCTTACAACAAGCCTGTGAAATCTATGATATAGGCATTATTATTCCAACTTGGAAGATATAGAAACTGAGGCACAGAATAGTTTGATTATTTTGCAGACTTTTTTTTTTAATCCAACATTCTAAATTTCTAATATTGTGCTTGGAGTATATAGTGGCAAGACTGGAGCAGAAATTATGTCATGCCAGATAAATCAATCTCCCCATTTTTACTCTGGAGCAGAAAGCACCTGCCCAAGTTATTAATGTAATAAAAAGACTATGTAGGGTAGACACTAGACATTCACCACAGCATTTTGTGTACACTCTGGCAAAGTTGTCATGGAAACTCTATATAACTATAATGCATATTTTCCACAAATATATTATCTTGGTCCTCACTACAACTTTATTGGTACTATTATTATCTAAGTTGGTACTATTATTATCCAAAATTCATAGATGAGGAAATGGGGGCAGACAAATATTAAATGATTTAACTAGGGTCACACAGGAAATACTGTAAGTCTGATTTGAACTGAGGTCTTCCTGAAGTCAGGTACAACATTCTATCCACTGTGCTAACTGTTATTCCTTACAGGTGACTAAATAATAAATTAAAAAATCCTAAGTTTATAAATTAAAGCTCTGATAACATTGTAGATGATTTTTCAATTATAGAATAATAAAATTTTTTAAATGTACAAAACAGTACTTTCAAAGAACTGCATAATTTTGACATAGACAAACAGATTTTGTTCAACATTTCCACAAAATTACACATATGGGCTAAGATCAAAACAAATAGTATAAGTCCAAAGAGACTTTTTTGGTAGTTATAATAAACTTTTAAAAATAATGTCTAATGACCATTTCCATTTGTTTTAATGGAATTGCATTTATTTCCTTGTTTTCTCTTTATTTCCTTCTCCTTTCTTCCTTTTTCTTTCTTTCCTTCCCTCCTTCCTCTTTTTGATCTTCTTTATTATTACCTCCTCCCCAGTAAATCAAAGGTATAAAGGGATAAATATTGTAAAAAAATAATGATAACAGAAAGTTTGACCCTAATCTTGGCTCTGCTGAGTCAACATAGTTATCAGTTTCCTCATTTTTAAAATGTGAAAGATTAATTTGTGATATAGATTATACCTCTATTGAAATATTACAGAAGAATGTACAAAGGGAGCATGAACATTGTGTTCTGCCTGCTGTCCTCTTTCAAAGGATATTGATGAGCCTGCTTATAGACATTCCTAATGGAGGAGTAAACCCTCTTCTTTAGAGAGTGAACATGCTTCATTCCCATTTATTACTGGGTGAAGAAAATGCTTTTAGCTGGTTACTGAGTTATACTTGAGTATACATATAAAGTAGCACAAATAGATGAAATCTCTTTGTATCCTCTATTAATCTTTTGAGAGCTCTTTTCCAGTCTTAATGCAGTACACAAATCATGTGATATTTCTTGGCCTCTAGAGATAAATGAAAATTCTAATTCCCAGTGCTCTATGTAAGTTTAGATCATTTGTTAAGGTGTTAAGTAGGGTCATGACTTTTTCTTCTTTGTGTCTTCCTATGGGAATATTTTTATAAACTAAATTATCCACATAATTTTCTTTAAAACCTCCATATCTAAAATTCCATAGCTCTCCATTGCATCATAATTCGAAGAGAAGTTAATCCATACATGAGCAAAATAGTTTTCCCATTTCCTACTGGTGTGAAGCTTATTATCTCTGAGAATTTATAAAATGAAGGTAGTTAGCTAAATGGCACAGTGGATAGACACCTGGGTCGAGAGTGAGGAAAACCTGCATTCAAATCTCATTTCACATACTTACTAGTTATGTAACCCTTGTCAAGTTATTTAACATTGTCTGTTTCAGTTATTTAACATTGTCTCTCTCTAGCTCAGTAAAATGAGCTGGAGAAGAAAATCACAAACTCTCCAATATTTCTGCCATGAAAATCCCAAATGGGGTCAAAAAGAGTCAGATATTGCTGAGCAACAACAAAAAGAAGATGAGACAGACAGAGTTTTAAGCAATTGACTTGTACAGAATCACATATGTATCAGAGTGGAATTTTAATTCATTTGTCTGTAGTAGGACCAACACTCTATTCACTGTACCAGCTACCTAATTCATAATAAGAAAAGAATATTAACATGTCTATAGGCATATTCACTGGAAATGGATATATGCTTCCAATGCCATAGGAAGCTCCAAAATAAAGAAAGTTTTACCAGTGCAAGGTAATACCCCTCTAATGTACATTTTTGAGGAGTTGATGAGGACACTAAAAATTGAATCACTTTCTCAGGGTTATATAGTCAGAATGTGTCAGAGACAGGATTGAATTCAGTTCTTCCTAGTTATCTATTGTATCATGTAGACTCTCATTCAGAAGATGCTGCTTAAATTCTTTGTTCTCTATATCTTCTAAAATGCTTATTAAACTGAATTAAATAGACTATATAATGCATTTAAAATTCTTGTAAGAGTCCTATAGGATCAGAAATTCCCAGATTACAAGTTAAAAGAGATCTTGGTGTCCATTTAGTCCAAAATTAATAAGCTGCAGCACACTAGGAGATATCAAAATCTTTCTGCATATATCCACGTTTCTTACAGGTTTTATATGAAGTATTGAATCTGTATTTAAAGTAACATAACTACTTATGCCAGTGCTCAAAACTTGACCACATCACAATGTCAAATTTAGAACACTTTCTGATGTGCTTATTGATACTTTTGATTTCTTTATCTGAAAATTGCCTATTCATGTCCCTTGCCCATTTATCAATTGGGGAATGGCTTGTTCTTTTATACAATTGATTTAGCTCCTCGTATATTTGAGTAATTAGACCTCTGTCAGAGTATTTTGTTATAAAGATTTTTTCCCAGTTTGTTGTTTCCCTTCTGATTTTGGTTGTTTTGATGACCCCTGCTATAGTATAGATTAATATCTGATACTGCTAGGTCACCTTCAATAAAATAGGGATAATAATACTTAGATTCTTTGGTTATTATTAGGATCTAATGAGAATATGTGTAAATCTCGTTGACCTTTAATTGATATATGAAATGTGACTTACTTATTAGAGTGGCTGGGATTTTAATCTAAGTCTATTTTTCACACCAAAAAATATAATCTGCCTTAAAAGGCATTTTGTGGTACTTGACTAATAAGTTATATTATTATTACAGATATTTCATTGTCAAGGGAAAATCTTAGGCATACAGGAGAGAATCTATTGATTTGAAACTCATTGACGCTGAATCATAAATACCATTGCCTCAAAGAGGAAATAGCCATGAAAATAAACATCATTAATACATTTGTAAAATTACTATTGGAATTCAATTTGGCATTTTAACAAATTGCTAAATGTCATCCTGACACCAATATGAAGTCATTTTCTATAATTCCTCAATATCTATTCATTTCCATAGTTTTCTTCTTGGTATATTATATATATATTTTTAAAAAGCATCAAATCTATGCCTTTGCATATTTCATTCATTGCCTCTGAATTCATTGTCCCCCACCCTTCTTTATCAGTGAAATTTGAACATTTAAAAATTTTATTCAAAATTAATCTTATAGATTCAAATAGTGTTAGCTCTTGAGGGATCTTGGGGATAAATTAATATCTGAATTTTAAAAATTAGGAAGCTTATACTAAGAGAAATTAAAGACAGAGTCAGAACTCAAAACTATATTACCTGACTCCTAGTCAAGTATCAAAGAATTCTTTTATTCTACCTTTGCCTATTTCTGGAACTATAGAGCAGAGGTAAAACTGGGACTAATTACTGGTAGAGTTGTAAACTGATCCAACTATTCTGGAGACAATTTGAAATTATGCCAAAAGGCTATAAAAGAATGCATACCCTTTGACAACTCAATTCATTTTTTTCTTTTTTTGTTTTTTAAGGATCACTGATTACTTAATTTCCATATAAGTTTTCAGAAATTATATGATCCAAATTGTCTCCCTTTCTTTTTCACTTCCCCTTTGTGAAGCTGGTAAGCAAATAAATCTGGGCCGTACCAGTATTATCACATGAAACATTTCCATATTATTCATTTTGGAAATGAATAATCGTGTAAAACCAAAACCCCCAAGCATATGCCCAAATAGACAAGTGAAAAATCATATATTTTCATATGTACTCCTACTTCAACTGTTCTTTCTCTGGAGGTGGATAGCATTCTTTGTTATAAGTCCTTCAGAATTGTTCTGGATCATTGTATTGCTATTAGTGGTTAAGTTGATCACATTTTATCATTCCACAATATTGCTGTTATGATGTGCAGTGTTTCCCTGGTTCTGCTTATTTCATTCTGCATCAGTTCAATAGCTCTTTCCAGCTTCTTCTGAAATCATACTGTTCATCATTCCTTACAGACAATAGTATTACATCACCATCATATGCAATAGTTTCTTCAGTCATTCCCCAACTAAGGGATATATCTTTAGTTTCCAATTCTTTGCCATCTCCAAAAGAACAGCAATCAGTATTTCCCATTTTTTTCTCTTTGAGATACAGACCTATAAATGGTATATATAGATCAAAACTTCTGCATTCTTTTACAGACTGTAGGGCATAATTCCAAATTGTCCTCCAGAATGGTTGGATCAGTTCACAACTCCACCAAAAATGCATTAGTGTCCCAATTTTGTCACATCTCCTCCAACACTTATTATTTTCCTTTACTATCATATTGACCAATCTTATAAGTGTGAGGTTATACCTCAGAGCTGCATTAATTTGCATTTCTCTAATAAATAGTGATTTAGAGTATTTCTTCATGTGATTACAGATATCTTTGATTTCTACATCTGAAAACTGCCTGTTCATATCCTTTGACCACTTATCAATTGGGTAATGACTTATATTCTTATAAATTTGACTAAGTTCTTTCTATATTAGAGAATGAGACCTTTATCAGAGAAATTTGTTATAAAATTTTTCCCAGTTTGTTGTTTCCATTCTAATGCTTATTAGATTAGTTTTGTTTTTACAAAACCTTTTAAAATTTAGTGTAATAAAAATTATATACTTCATATCTTATAATTTTTCTCACTTGTTTGGTCATAAATTCTTCCCTTCTTCATATGTATGATAGGTAAATAATCATATGTTTCCCTTAATTACTTATAATATTATTCCACATTTAAATCATATATCCATTTTGAACTAATATTGGTATAGGGTGTGAGATATTGATCTGAAACTGATTTTTTTGCCATACTATTTTCCAAATTTTCTAGCAATTTTTGTAAATTTATGAGTTCTTATAACAAAAGCTGGGATTTGGGGGTTTATCAAACACTGCATTGCTGAGGTCATTTACCCCTAATCTTTTCCACTGATCCATACTTCTTTATAGTACTCTTTAAGATTGGGTAATAGTAGGCCCACCATCCATCTTTCTTCTTGTTCTTATTCTTGTTCTTCTTGTTCTTGTTGTTGTTGTTCTATGTTCTTCTTCTTCTTCTTTTTGTTGTTCTTATATATTATTTCCCTTGATTTTCTTGATCTTTTGCTCTTTAAAATAAATTTTATTATTTTTTATAGTTTTATAAATAGATTTTTGGCAGTTTTATTGGTATGGCACTTTTCACCAATATGGGTTTATTTAAATGTGATATTTCCTCTTTTGTTAATCAAGGCAATTTATATACTTATAACCATTCATTTCACATAGATGATTAGAATTATTATCATATTATTGAGCAAATATCTCCTGATTGACTTAATGTCCTCTTCATTGGAGATGAAATCATTCTTCTAATTTTTGAAATTGGTAATTTGAGCCTCTTCTTTTCTTTTTCAATCAAACAAAACAATTTTCTATCTATTTTTTTATATGACCTACTCTTAGGCTGAGCTAAGATGGCAGCAAAGTAGCAGAATCTTGGAGCCCCTCTGAATTTCCTTCTAACCAATCATTACAAAGTATCTCAAAAGAACAGAATTCAAAACCAGACAAGTAAAGAGGTTCTCCCACTGAACATAGTATGAAAGGTAAACAGTGAGTGGGCATTCCCATATTATAAGGGAGTGAAACTTCATGAAGAAAAGAGCAATCTGACTCCCACCCCCACACAACACCAGAGTTAGAGCCAGGGCCAGAGAAATCTCCAAATTCTCAGGGGACTGGTGGAAAACACCATAGACTTACCCCTGAAGGCTGTGCCAGGCCTTGGAAGTCAGACTTGAGGCTTAGCAGCATGGAGCTTGGTTTTTGCAGGTGGAGAGATAGCCTCAGGGCAAAATTCTTTGAAGCTTGCTATACACACACACACACACACACACACACACACACACACACACACAACACAGAACAATCTGCCCTCACTCAGGCCACTAATGGAATAGGGAAGATAGTACTAAGTCAAAGCCTGCACAACAGAAGCTAAGAAAGCAATGACTATCAAAATGCAAGAATCCTAATCCTCCAGTGGCAAAAGGAGTAAACAATGGCAAAAAAAGTTCTTGACCCTGGAAAATTTCTACAGAGAAAAAGAGAAAAATGCAAAAGCAACAGGAGAGACTGAGAAATAATTAAACACATGCAAATTCCTCCTAACAAGTGGAAATTGGTAACAAGCTTTGGAGAAACTTAAAATGGAGTTCAAGAACCAAGTAAGAAAGTTAGAAGAAAAATGGGAATAAAAGTGGGAAAAAGAAAAGAAATTAATACAAATATAAAATAATGGCATCAAAAGCAAAATTATCCAAATGGAAAAAGAGGCACAAAAATCAAGAAAGTAATAAGAACATTAGAGACCACAATTGACCTGCTGAGAGCCATTAAAAACAGGATAGACCAAACAGAAAAAAAAAAGATCATAACTAAAAATCAGTCTTTAAGACTAGAATTGGTCAAGTAGAAGCTAATGACCTCACAATACAGAAAAAATAATACAGCATAATTAAAAGATTGAAAAATAGAAGGAAAAATGAACTACCTCACTGAAAATACAACTGGCCTGGAAAACAGATTGAGGAGAGACAATTTGAGAATTATTGAACTACCTGAAAGTCTAGAAAACAAAAAAAGCTAACATTACATTTCAAGAAATTATCATATGACGAACTCCTAGTTTTATTTATTAATTCAATAGCTCCTTTAGTGTCAATTTTATTAATTTCTACTTAGAATTTTAAAATTTCCAATTTTGTCTTCAGTTGGAGATTTTTAATTTGTTTTTTTTTCATTTAGTTCCATGGCCAATTCATTAATCTGCTTTTTCTCTATTTTATTTCTATAAGTGTTCAGGGATATAAAATATTCCATGATATAACTTTGTCTATATCCCCATAATTTTGATATGTTGTCTCCTCATTGTCATTCTCTTTAATGTAATTAGAGACTGTTTCTATTATTTGCCTTTCAACACATCCATTTTAAAGAATTAGATTATTTAGCCTCTAATTAATTTTTAATTTGCCTTTCCATGAGCTCTTATTGATTATAATTTTTATCGTATTTTGTTCTGAAAAAAGTTGTATTTATTATTTGTGCTCTTCTGCATTTGGTCGTGATGCTTTTATGCCCTTGTTACATGGTCAAGTTTTTGGATATGTACTGTATGCTGCTGAAAAGAAGGTATATTCCTTTTTGTCCATATTCAATTTTCTCAAGATATCTATTAAATCTAAATTTTAAGAATTTTCATTCGTGTCATTTATTTATTTATTAGTTAGATTTCTCTTGTTCTTATTAAAGAAAGGTAAGGTTCCACACTAGTATAGTTTACAACATATTTCCTCCTTAAGCTTATTTATATCCCCTTTAAAAAATCTGGATGCTCTAACATTTGCTGCATATATGTTAGATACTGTTATTACTTCATTTGTTTATACTAACTTTTATCAAATGTAATTGCCTTTTTATCTCTTTTAATCAGATTTATTTTTGGCTTTAGCTTTTTCTGAAATCATGTTTGCTAATCCTACTTTTAAAAAAAAATCTCAGTTAATGCCCAAAAGATTCTTCTCCAGTCACTGATCTTTACTCTGTTTGAATTTTCCTACCTCAAATGTGTTTTTTGTAAACACAAATAGTAGAATTCTAGTTTTTAATCCACTCTGCTAGCTTTTTCTATATTACAGGTGAGTGTATCCCAATTGCATTCATAGTTATGGTTATTATCTATGAGTTCACCTCCTTCTCGTTTTCCCCCTTTTAAATCTGCCCACTCTCTTTTCACACTGCCTTTCCACGTCAATGTCTTTCTTTAATCATTCCTCTCATTTTCCCTCCTTTATATAATTTCCTTTCCCACAACCACCATCTTATTCCTCTTCTACTTCTCAATTAGTTGATATAGGATTCTACTCCCTAGTGAATCTGGCTGATCTTCCTTCTTTGAGCTAATTGAGAGTAAATTTAAAGTCACTACTCTAATCCTCTCCCTCCAGTGTAATAGTTTCCATTCCCCTGCTCTCCTTTATATCATATAATTTACCTTATTTTACTTCTCTCTTTCCAATTCTCTTAGTGCAATCCTTTTTTTCACTCTTGGACTTTTTTTTAACATATTATCCTAAACTACCACACCTTCTATCTATGTACACTTCCAACTATGCCAATAAAGATACATTTTTAAGAGCTGCAAATATCTTTCCATGTAGCATATAAAAATAGACCTTATTAAGATCCTTAATTCTCTTCTCTTTCTTATTCATCTTTTCATGCTTCTCTTGAATTTTTTTAAAGTCTGGTCTGCAAAAAGGCTTGGAAATCTATTTTATTAAATGACCATACTTTCCACTGAAAGAATATAGTCAGATTTTGATGGGTATATGATTTTTTTATTATAAACCCAGTTCTCTTATCTCCCAGAATATCATATTTCATGACTTCCAATCCTTTATTATGTAAGCTGCCAGGTCCTGTGGGAATCCTCATTAGGGTTCCATGATATTTGAATTGTTTCTTTCTGCCTGCTTGCCATTTTTTCTCCTGGGCCTGAGAGCTCTTGAACTTGGCTATAAAATTGTGTGGAGTTGCCATTTAGGGATTTATTGGAGGAGGTGATCTGTGTACTCTTTCCATATCTATTTCAACTTCTTGTTTAAGAATATCAGGGCAGTTTTCTTGTTTAATTTCTTGTAATATGTCTTTGATTTCTTTTTTTCATGACTTTCAAGAAGCTCAGTAATTTCTTTTTAAAAAATATTTATTTAGAATATTTTTCCATGTTTACCTTATTCATGATTTTCCCACCCTTTTTCCCTCCCCCTCCCAGAACTGATAAGCAATTCCACTGTTATATATTTATCATTTTCAAAATCTATTTCCATGCTATTCATATTTACAATAGAGTGATATTTTAATCAGAATCCTAATCATATTTTCTTTTGTGTTTCTGTTCCCACAGTTCTTTCTCTGGATGTGGATAGTGTTCTTTCTCATATGTTCCTCTGGATTGTCCTGGATCATTGAATTGCTGCTAGTAGAGAAGTCCGTTACATTTGATTGTGCCACAGTGTATCGATCTCTGTGTACAATGTTCTCCTGGTTCTGCTCTTTTCACTCTGCATCAATTCCTGGAGGTCATACCATTTCATTTAGAAATTCTCCAGTTCATCATTTCTTTCAGCAAAATAATATTCCATCACCATCAGATGCCACACTTTGTTCTGCTATTCCTCAATATTAATTAGTGGTTGCCTCTATCATCTCTAAAATACACTTTTACCTTTCTATCACCCTCTTTATATTGCCTACTCACAATTTTATTGTAGGCTTTCTCATTCATGGGGGATTATGGTGTTATTTCACTCAACCTTATTAGCATTCAACCTTGTTGAACTGTCTTCATTGGGCTACTTCCTTCTAAAAGACATATAAAGCATTTAACCATGCTCATATCTATTTCTGTGAAACCAACTGGCCTTAAACTAACTTTAGATTTATTTATAACTTCAAGGTGGGGTAAAGAGGAATGTAATCACTTATTCCTCAGATTTTTTTTAAATCTGAAAAATGGAGATAAACAAATGTGCCATTTGCTTACCTCATAGGCACAGTCTAAGTCTCAGATTAAATGTTATCCTCTGTCTCCTACTTTGCCATGAAGCTTGGTCCATGAATACCACTCATTGGGCTCTTAATACATAGGGAAAGAAAGTTGTCGAATAGAATCAGCATTACATGGTCAAATTTTAACTTGTACAATTTAACTGTTATCCTGATGAACTTTCTTTTAGTATGTTTGTCTAAATCTACTTTTTTTTCTATTTAGGAAATCAATTATTCAATGGCTTGTTTCATCCAGAACTAGTAGATTCCAGGAAAGATTTCAACAGACAGCTGAAAGTTAATCTATATGTATGCAATCTTATAAGTGATCATTTTTCATAGAAAACAGATGATCACTGACCTACCAGAGTGCCACTGTGAAACAACCCTATCTATTCACACCTTGAGTCTTAATTCATTATATAAATTCTTCAACTGTTCTGTTTCACCAATCTGTCACTGATTCTTGAAATAGGATAAGGAAGAAGAGAAGAACTGAATTCTAGGTTGCACTAATCTTGAAGTTCAACCCTGTTACCTAAGGTTCATGTTGGTAGCAATAAAAATTTGCTCCTATAATTCCAACCTTCCTTTTAGAAGTTAAATATCTTCTGAAAAGGAGTGGGGGATCATATGAAGAAATATGGCAGAAATACACATATGTACACATATATGTACATATACACATATATTTGTCTGTTTAATGTTTAACAAAAGAACAAGACAGACAAAATTGTACTTATTAGTATAATGTCATATGATAGGGACCATGGAATATGCTTTTCACAGAATATATATTGTTAAATAGATTTTCTTAATCTCTCCCTCTGTCTCTTGAAGAGGCAGAGAAGGATTTATAAGTAGAGCAGGATTGACAGGGGCCAGTGAGACAGAGCTGAAGATTCTTTTACCAAGGAGATGAGGGGAGAGATAAGGAAGGAATCATCTGGCAGTTAGGTCTTTTGCCTTTGGATCTCTAGAGAGGAGGAGGTCTTTCTCTGAGGTAAGGGGCTACTGGCACTTTTACTACTGACAGTTGGAGGGTAAAACCTCATTTAAGGAGGTCATGGGTGGTGGCTGTTGATTTATTAGTGTAAGATATCTAGTTAGTGAATCAATTTTAGATAATATATGTTAGATAGGCCTGGCCTGCTCAGCCAAGAAGAACCTGTCCTCAGAAGACAGTTAGAAGTAGGGTTTTAGAATTTTGGTTAGTATTAGCAATTTAGATATAGTCATACGGTATTAGAATAATAATATCTCTTTCCTCCTTTCTATTTTCTATCCGTACTTCTTCTCAACTTAAATTAAGTGTTTTATTGAACTGTTATCACTTTTGTCAAACTCCTACCATTTAACTCTTACATGCCATCATATAAAATGATTATTACTAAAATAAAATATATGTGATTAAAATGGATAAAAACATGACATAGCTCTATTAATCAAGAAATTAAGGAATATCATTAGGAGGATTTTTTATGGAGAAACTACAAGGAGTATAACAACAAAAATTTGAGAATATGAAACACCTCATTGATTCAACCAAAGATCTGTAGAACAGAGCTAGAAGAGATAACTTAAGAATTATTGGTTTACCAGAACATCATGATAAAAGAAAAAGTTTAGATAGCATTTTACAAAAAATTATCAGATAAAATTGCCCAGAAATTCTTGAACAAGAAGGAAAAATGGAAATTGACAGGATCCACAGATCATCTCCTACATATAATCCACGACTGACAACTTCCAGAAATATTATAGCCAAATTCAAAAACTACCAGACCAAGGAAAAAATATTACAAGCTGCTAAAAAGAAGTCATTCAGATATCAGGGAACCACAGTTAGGATAACACAGGATCTGGCTGCATCTACATTGAGGGACTGGAAGGCATGGAACACAATATTCCAGAAAGCAAGAGAACTGGGGCTACAACCAAGAATCAACTATCCAGCAAGACTAACTATATTGTTGCAGGGGAAAGTATGGTAATTCAATAAAATTGAGGACTTCCAAACATTCATCAAGAAAAAAACCGGATTTAAACAGAGAGTTTGCTGTCCAAACCCAGAACTCAAGAGAATCAACATAAGGTAATTAAGAGAATGGGGGTGGGGGAGGAAAAAAATTCTTTTCTTTAAGAGACACAACAAATTTAATCAATTTATATCCCAAGAAGAAAAGAAAGTATTGGCAAATATTAAAAATTATTATTACCAACAGGGTAACTAGAAGAAGTTTACAGGGACTAACTTTATAGGATGAAATATCAAGATATATATATGTATGTATAAATATATACAAAACTAGGGGGGAAGAAGATAACGATAAGAAAAAAGGAAAGCAAACAAAAAGGAATACATTTATATTCCATAAAGAAGCACATGGGATCAACAGGGGAAAAATAATTATAAATTGTAAGGGTAAAGAGATTAGAGAGAGGGAATATTCAATACTTAAGTGCATTGAAATCAACTTAGAGAAGAACAATCAGATCCATAGGGGCATAAAGTTGATTCATGCCCTATAAAGAAGTAGAAGGGTAATAAAGGGACTGGTGGGGAGGGAAGCAATACTAGGAAGGGAGAGGGCTTGGGGGGGAGCACCTTGTGGCAATAAGAGGGAAATAAGAAGGGAGGGGGAGAAAGGGAAGTACAACAAGGGAGGGGATTATAGGAACTGATTAAAAACAAAACACTGGTATAGAAGGAAACAGTGAAAGAAGAAAGAACAGGACTAGGAGAGAGAATCAAAATGTCTGGGAATGCAGAGTTGATAATTATATCTCTGAATGTGAATGGGATGAACTCACCAATAAAACAGAAGCAAATAGCAGAGTGGATTAGAAACCAAAACCCAACCATATGTTGTTTACAAGAAACACATATTAGACAGACAGACAGACATAGAATGAAAATTAGAGGATAGAGCAAAATCTTTTGTGCTTCAAATGAGAAAAAGAAAGTAGGGGTGGCCATCATGATCTCTGACAGAGCCAAAGTAAAAATAGATAAGGTTAAAAGATATAGGGAAGGTTACTACGTCCTAATAAAAGGGAGTATAAACAATGAAGAAATATCAGTACTCAATATGTATGCACCAAATGGAATAGCTTCCAGATTTCTAAAGGAGAAGCTAGTGGAGCTCAAGGATGAAATAGATAGCAAAACCATACTAGTGGGGGACCTGAACCTTCCCCTATCAGAACTAGATAAATCAAACCAAAAAATAAATAAGAAAGAGATGAGAGGTGAACGAAACCCTAGGAAAGTTTGAGTTAATAGATATTTGGAGAAATATAAATAGAGACAAAAAGGAATACACCTTCTTTTCAGTAGCACATGGAACATTCACAAAGATAGACCATGTAATAGGGCACAGAAACATGGCAAACAAATGCAAAAAAGCAGAAATAATAAATGTAGTCTTCTCAGATCATAATGCAATAAAAATAGTTATTAGTAAGAATACATGGAGAGACTGGGGTTAAGATGGTGGCAGAGTAAAAAGCAGCTGCTTGACTTCTCCTAACCCACGCATATAGGACTTCTCAAGAAGACATAAAAACAAATCCAGAGGAAAGAAGGGACCCCACAACAGGGCGCAGCATTGGAGGTACGTGGAAATGGGGCATTCCCATGCTATAAAGGGGTGAAAAAGCTCCCATGAAAACACGAGTGGAGCAACCCCATCCCCCACCCCACACCACCTACCTCACCAAAGCCAGCGCACGGGAGTCGAAGCAGGTTTGAGGCACCCATTGGTTCATTGGCAGCTCACCAGGGCTTGTTCCTGGGAGCAGCAAGACTTGGGACCCCCCGAGAGGCTGAGGAACTCCCGGACTCTGAGCGGAGACCCTGAGCCCAGACCCTGAGCCCAGGCAAAGGGGAAGGGGCTGACACAGGGACAGGCTGAGGCACTGATTAAAGTGCGGACTGGGGCGCCGACGAAGGGGCTGATCCTGAGTGCAGGAGAGGACCTTGAGTGGGGACCCAGTGCAGAGAGGTGCTTGACTGTGGAAGCAGCTCCCTGAGACTGTTAAAGGAGCTTCAGGCAAAAGAACGAGCAAGGAGACCACCAGGAGGCTTGTCCCAAAGCAACTATACCTGAGACCTCAGGAATCTCTAAAGAGCCACAAACAGATCCTGGGCACGAGCATAAAGCTGAGAGGGAACTCAGCTTAATATGGCAAGCCATAATTATCAGGAAAACCAGAAGAGAAAGATGAAGAAGAAAAAACCTTTAACACTTGACAACTTTTACACAGAAAAAATCCAGACAACAGAGGAAACAGTAGAGGAGAAGAAACAATTCAAATCTTCCCAAAACAATGAAAACGGGTCACAAGGTTTTGAAGAGTTCAGATCTGAGATCATGAGAAAGATGGAAGAGATCTGGCAAGAAAATAACAGTTTAAAAGGGAGAATTTCACAATTGGAAAGTGAGACAAGTAAATCAAAGACCAGAAATGACCAGATTGAAAAGGAAAACCAAAAGATTGTAGCGGAAAAACAAAAGACTGTAGCAGAAAACCAGTCTTTAAAGGCTAGAATTGAGCAATTAGAAAAAGATGCCCCAAATCAAAAGAATTAATAAGCAAATTGGAGACCAAAATCAAACAGCTGGAAAACAGGTCAGACCAAACTGAAAAGGAAAATCAAAAGCTTATAGCTGAAAACCAGTCTCTAAAGACAAGAATTGGGCAAGTAGAAGCCAATGATCTATCAAGACAGCAAGATCAAATAAAACAAAGTCAAAAGACAGATAAAATAGAGGGAAACACGAAATATCTCAATGAGAAACTGATAGATCAAGAAAACCGGTCTAGAAGAGACAACCTGAAAATCATTGGTCTTCCTGAAAAACCAGAAATTAATAGAAATTTGGACTCCATACTAAAAGAAATTATTCAGCAAAATTGCCCTGAAGTTCTACAACAAGAGG
This sequence comes from Gracilinanus agilis, assembly GCF_016433145.1. Lineage (NCBI taxonomy): Eukaryota > Metazoa > Chordata > Mammalia > Didelphimorphia > Didelphidae > Gracilinanus > Gracilinanus agilis. The sequence continues at coordinate 87,100,383 of NC_058131.1, forward strand.
GCAATATAGACATTGAAAGGATTCATAGATCACTTTCTACACTAGACAAGAAGAAGACAACCCCAAGAAATATAATAGCAAAATTTAAGAGCTTCCAACTAAAAGAAAAATATATAACAAGAAGCCAGAAAGAGACAATTCAGATATAAAGGAGCACCAATCAGGATCACAAAGGATCTGGCAGCCTCCACACTAAAAGACCACAAGGCTTGGAATATGATATTCAGAAAGGCAAGAGAACTGGGTTTACAACCAAGGATCACCTACCCACCAAAACTGACAATATTCTTCCAGGTGAAAGTTTGGGGATTCAACAAGATAGAAAATTTCCAAGCATTTGCACAGAAAAGACCAGGACTAAATGGAAAGTTTGATATCCAACCACAAAAATCAAGAGAAACATGAAAAGGTAACTAAGAAACAGAAGGGAAATTAAGAAAATTCATATTTTTTAAATTTGCCTCTTTAAGGGCTTCAATAAGATCTAATTATTGGTACTCCTATGCTGGGAAATGTAAAGTATAATTCTCTGTAGTGAACTCTGTTCACCATTACAGCATTCACTATTATAATAATTAGAAGAATTATTCATAGGGAGAGGTTTGAATACCAAATGGTCTAAGATAATATGGGTGGGAAGGAAAAAGGGGGATGAATGGTCAAGGACACTAAGAGAATCTTGAAGGAATAAGAAAAATAGGATATTCTATTGCACATAAAGAGGGCATGGGAAGAAGAAGGGATGAATACTATAATAAGAAGGAGAGGAAGAGAGCATTAAGAGGTAATATTTACACCTTACTAGCAGTGTAATTAACCCTGAGAGGGAAGAATAGTTATATCCATTGGGATATAAAACTCTATCTAACGCTACTGAGAAAGTCAGAAGGGATAAACCAAGGGGAGCAGGGGAGTGGGGACATCAAAAAAGGGAGGGGAGGAGAAGGGGGATGGAATTCATTAGGCCTTTAAAAATAAAAGGAAGGGAATAATAAGGGAGGGGGTAGAAAGGGAAGTTAATCAAGGGAGGGATAAGGGATACCAGCTTAAAGCAAACCACTGGTTTAAAAGGGAATAGTTTAAGAAGAAGGGATAGGAATAGGGGAGGATACGAAAATGTCAGTGAATGCACAACTGACAATTATAACTCTGAATGTGAATGGGATAAACTCGCTCATAAAATGGAAGTAAATAGCAGAGTGGATTAGAAACCAAAATCCTACCATATGTTGTCTACAAGAAACACATATGAGGCAGGTGGACATACACAAGTTTAAGGTTCAGGGCTTGAGCAAAATCTTTTAGGCATCAAATGAGGAAAAGAAGGCAGGAGTGGCTATTTTGATTTCTGACAAAGCCAAAATAAAAATAGATATGTTAAAAAAAGACAGGGAAGGTCATTACATCCTGATTAAAGGCAGTATAAACAATGAGGAAATAACACTGCTCAATATGTATGCACCAAGTGGTACAGCATGCAAATTCATAAAGAGAAACTGGCAGAACTCAAGAAGGAAATAGACAGTAAAACCATACTAGTGGGAGATCTAAATATTCCTCTTTTAGATCTAGATAAATCAAAGCAAAAAATAAATAAGAAAGAGATAAGAGAGGTGAATGAAGTCCTAGAAAAATTAGATTTAATTGATATCTGGAGAAAAATAAATAGGGAAAAAAAGTAATACACCTTCATTTCAGCTGCACATGGTACATTCACAAAGATTGACCATGTAATAGGGAATAGAAACATTGCAAACAAATGCAAAAGAAGAGAAATAATAAATGTAACTTTCTCAGATCATAATGCAATAAAAACAACAATTAATAAGGGCACCTGGACAGGCAAATCAAAAACTAATTGGAAATTAAATAATATGATTCTCCAAAACCAGCTAGTCAAAGAAGAAATCATAGAAACAATTAACAATTTCATTGAAGAGAATGACAATGATGAGACATCCTACCAAACTCTGTGGGAGGCAGCCAAGGCAGTATTCAGGGGGAAGTTTATATCCTTGAGTGCATATGTTAACAAATTAAGGAGAGCAGAGATTAATGAATTGGGCATGCAACTT
>NC_058131.1:87116424-87172660 GCF_016433145.1 Gracilinanus agilis
GGACTTCAGGGCAATTTTGCTGAATAATTTCTTTTAATACGGAGTCCAGGTTTCTATTAATTTCTGGTTTTTCTGGAAGACCAATTATTCTCAAATTGTCTCTTCTAGACCGGTTTTCTTGGTCTGTCACTCTCTCATTGAGATATTTCATGTTTCCTTCTATTTTTTTCAGTCTTTTGACTTTGTTTTATTTGTTATTGTTGTCTTGAGAGATCATTAGCTTCCAATTGCTCAATTCTAGCCTTTAGGGATCTATTTTTGGCTATAATCTTTCGGTTTTCGGCCATAATCTTCTGTTTTTCGGCCATAATCTTCTGGTATTCCTTTTCAATCTGTTCATTTCTGGTTCTCAATTGCAAGATTTTACCTTTTAAACAGTTATTTTCTTGCCAGATCTCTTCCATTTTCCTCAAAATCTCAGTTTTGAACTCTTCCATAGCTTGTGAGGAGTTTTCCTTATTTGAGGAGGGTCCGTATGCTTGTTTGTTCTCCTCCTCTGTTTGCTTGGTTGTCTGGATTTTCTCTGTGTAAAAGTTGTCAAGGTTTAAAGGCTTCTTTTTCTTGTTGTTATTCTTTCTCTTCTGAGCTTCCTGAGTCTGGGTAGCCATCATTAGCCCAGCAGCTTCTCAGGTTTATCCTCGCGCTCAGGGTCTATCCGCGGTTTATTGGCTCCTGAGGTCTGAGTTCTGGTTTTTTCCAAGGTCAAGCCCCCTGGTGGACCCCCTTGCTTGATCCTCTGCAGGAGGTTCCTTTACAAGTCTCAGGGCACTGCTTCCACAGTCGTATACCCGTCTGCACTGGTTCCCCACTCAGGTTTTCAGAGCTTTAGTTCCTGGCTGTGTCTGCCTCCACCCACGCCTCCGCCTGTGCCTTTGCTCTCAGCCTGCGCTCTGCGCCCGGCGTCCACTCTCTGCTCCCGCGTTCAGATTTTGCTTGCGTTCTTTGGCTTATTGGGGTCCTAAATCTTGCTGCTCTCAGGAACAGGCCCCGGAGCTGCCAATGACTCGATGGGTGCCCCAAACTTGCTCTATTTCTTTTTAGCTGGTTTCGGCGCTATAGATGTGTGTGGAGGGGGTGGGGGGTGGGATGGTTGCTCAGCCCCGATTTAGTGAGAGCCCTTTATAGCCTGGAAATGTCTTGATTCCACGTACCTTCCACGCTGTGCCCTGTTGTGGGGTTCCTCTGTTCGTCTGGACTTGTTTTTATGTCCCCTTGAGGAGTTTTGTGTGTTTCGGTCAGGAGAGGTTAAGAGCTGCTTCTTACTCTGCCGCCATCTTAACCCGGAACCACCTTGCATTGATTTATAACCCTGCATCTTATGGTCCTACTTTTAAAAATATTAATATAAAATAATATAGTTTATTTTCCCAGTAACTGAAATCATATCTTGCATATTTCAAGGAGGGTTGTAAGAATGAGTTTGAACCCAAGTTTATTTTTTTCTTAATAATTTCTAGTGATTCTCTCTACTTCATACAAATCACCAAATATTCTATGAATTATATTATTAGAAATTTATCTGGGTAACATTTTATCAAAGTGAGGCCAAAATGGGTATATGAGTTAGCCATAACGTGTAATATCATAAGCAAATTAGGATAGCATAGAATAGTCTACATTTCAGATATATGGATGAGAGAAGAATTTGTGAGCAAACAAGAGATAAAGAGAACCACAAAGTATGAAATAAATAATTTTGGTTATTTAATTTTAAAGTTTTTGTACAAATAAAACCAATGCAACCAAGATTAGAAAAGAAATGACAAACTAAGAAATTTTTTCACCAGATTTCTCTGAAAAAAGGTCTCATTTCTCAGACAAATAGAAAACTGAGTCAAATGAATAAAAATATAAGTGATTTCCTAATTGAAAAATTGTCAAAGGAGATAAGTAGTTTTCAGATGAAGAAATCAAAGCTATCTATAATCATATGAAGAATTGTTCTAAATCAGTATTTATTAGAGATATGCAAATTAATGCAGGTCTGAGATACTACCTCATACGTATTAGAACAATTAATGTATTGGATGATGAATGTCAGAGGGAATATAACAAATTTGAGATGCCAATGCATTTTTGGTAGAGTTCTGAACTGATCCAACCATTCTGGGAGCAATTGGAATTTTGCCAAAAAGGCTCTAAAACTGTGCATACCTTTGATCCAGTAATGCCACTCATTACTAGGTTTATATCCCATATAGATCCAAAAAAGGAAAAAGGATCTAGTTGTACAAAAATATTTAGAGCAATTCTTTTTGTGGTGGCAAAGAATTGGAAATTAAAGAAATTTCCATCATTTGGGTAATGGTTGAACAAATTCTTTTATGTGACTCTGGTGGAATTATATTGCACTTTAAGAAATGAGAAGGAGAAGGATTTCAGAAAAAACAACAACAACATAGAAATATCTAAATGAACTGATGCAGAGTGAAATAAGCAGAACCAGGAAAATATTGTACACAGTAACAGCAATATTGTATGATGATCAACTATGAAAGGCTTACCTATTCTCAAAAATACAATGAGCCAAGATAATTCTGTAGAAATTATGATAAGAAATGCTATCCACCTTCAGAGAAATAATTGATGGAAACTGAATGTATATTGAAGCATACTATTTTTCTACTTAATTTTATGGTTTTGATTATGTATGAATATTTTCTTATAATGATGACTAATTAAGAAATGTGTTCTTCATGACTATACATGTATAAAGTAGATTAAAATTCCTACCTTCTCTGGGGTAAGGGAAGAAAGGAGGAGATACATTTTGAATTTTATATTTTCAGAAAATATATGTTGAGAATTATTATTAAATGTAATTTAGGAAATAAAATCTTTTAATGTAATCTATCTGAGTGATTAAGGGATGAGATGACTTGCTCAGCGCCATGTAGCAAATTTATTTCAGAAGTAGGACAAGAAAACAGATTTTCCTGACTTTGAGGTCAACTCTTTATATATATACCTTCCTTATCTCAAATTGCAGGTGCTAATTAAATGCTTATTGATGAGTTAGATTAAATTTCCTATATTCTAGAGAGAAGTCAAAGATGATCTGCAGTATTCCAGTACTTATGATATCCATGAACATAAAATGTACTTCTCTCATAGGGAGAATTTAGAAGGGAAATTAATATTAACTCATTTAATGAGTCTTTCCATCCATCAGACAGTAATTTATAGGAAATATTTTAAGCTATTAGGTAAAATTGAAAATGATGATAGTGCTAGAAAACAATAACTTTCTTTTTATCTTAAGCCTTTTAACCTTGAATTACTAGTGAAGATAGTGTCTTGCATTCTCCTGCAATAGTCTTCTGAAGACCAGGGTCCTTTCTCCTTTTCCACTTTTCTACAATGAGGTCTTAGATGAGTTCTCCAGAGATACAGTTCTCCAGAACTCAAGAGAATCAACATAAGGTAATTAAGAAAATGGGGGGAGGAGAAAAAAACATTCTTTTTGTGCTTTGGAATTTAGTTCAACTTATTTATGAAAAAATTTACTTTATGTCGGAGCTGCTGTAGTCACTTGGCACACAGACAAAAATGAAATCATCCCTTCAAAGGCCTAATTTTCTGCTAACAGAACCTTTACATACACAGTAGAAGTAACTCTAGAATTATAGCTATAGCTTTATCATATCATCATCTTCATCATCACATTTTTGTCTCTCTCTCTCTCTCTCTCTCTCTCTCTCTCTCTCTCTCTATATATATATATATATATATATATATATATATATACAGAGATATAGATCAATAGATAGATAGAGAGATAGATAGAGAGATAGTGTGAGGGAAAGGAAAGGGTCAAGGATATTACCAAGAATAATAACTAAGAACTTGGGTGACTATCAACATAAATTTTAGGAGGAGTGAGTTTATAGGTAAAAATAATAAATTCAGTCAAAGGAATTGGATTTTGAGTCTGATGATAAGGATCTAAATTACTTCACTATTTCTTATCCTTGGAAGCCACTTATTGCTTTTCTCACCTTTGACAGGTTGCCTTATCACTCTGGGGCTCAATTCCCTCGTGTAAAGTGAGGGAGTTGTACTGTATTTCATCTGAAGTTCCTTCCAACCAAAGATATATGTTCCTCTGATCATCCACATTCCAAAGTTCTTGTGATGAACCTTTCTGATCATATGTTGGCTGTCCTTTAGATAGGTATACAAGTTAATTTATATTTTTCAATTTGATCTGAACTACTAAATAATTATTCTACGGGCATAGCATTTGAGAATTCTGATGGAACACTGTAATAGAACTTGAATATTGTTGTTTTTCCTAATATACAATTTTCTTAATTCCTCCTGAGCAAGATATTTGTATATACATTGCTTTTTCAGCCAAGATGCAAGTCACAAGACCTCTATGTGCTTGTATAAGTCATTGACTTAATCATTTAACACCAGCTGAGTTTTTTGCCCAAATAAAATACTCTCTCTAGAATATCATACATAATGATACTTAGAGTTAAAATGAACATTAGACCTGAGTTCTTCATAGAAGGACTAAATTCTGATCTTACATTGTTTCTACCATCATGCCCAATCAACAGATATTTTATTAGTTATTTCTACTTATATTTCATCCATGGGTCCTGAAAGTAGGCATTACTCACTCTTAATTGTCTTTGCTCTATTTTCTGTTTCCTAAAGGAGAAGAATTTAGAGTTGTTCAAACATTCAAAGACAAATACTCTACTCAGGTTTTGGGTGTGTATACTTTAGTTTTATCACCTGAAGGAAATATTTAAGATGTCTTATAGTATTAAATGTCTATCCATATTTATTTAATTTCCATCTCAATGAATTATTCTTGCAGTACCCTGACCAGAAGTTATCTTTTTTTCTCTAAGGTTCTATTTTCAAGGAACTTGTGAAAAGTCTTTTTGTATTATATTACTTACATAAACATAATAGTTCCTGTACTAGAGGAACTGAGTATTTGCATTCCTCAATACCTACTACTGCAGGAAATACTCAGGAAACGTTCAATTAATGAGTTCACAAAGAAGAAAAGTCATAAAATAGCACAAATCCACACCATTAATGGTTATAAGTTGCATCTGATGTAATATTTTTGATTTGGATCTCTTCAATATGCATGTTTTATGATAATATATTGCCATTGTAGCAGATTTTAGAATTCATGCCTTATGTTTTGCATATCCATTTGGTACCTCACATAATGTTTAGACCTGTGATTTTACTGGTACAGGTATGTACTGAGAGAGGGAAATTCTATCAAAGATTGTCAAATTTCCTTCAACGTAAAGAACTGGAAAACTTCTTAGATGAAATGAAAAGTAAATGACTTATCCAAAGTCACATAGTTAACATAGTTAATATTGCAAACCCTGGCCTCAATATTGCAAACCATTAATCAACTCTTTATAGTAAAAACTTTCTAAGTTATATATTTAATGTAATGAATTATGACAATTGCCAATATTAGGTGAAACACTAAGGATTGAACACTCATGTTATATATTTGCTAAATTAATACTGCTAAAATATAAAGAAACAGCATTTTTGAAATACAACCAGTTTGTTTGGTAATTGGCATCCCAGAGGAACTCATAAAAGATATATTTCATGCAATTCATCTAATAAAATCTTTATTTTGTGGAAAAAATGAGAAAAGGAAAAGAAGCAACAAAAGCAGATTTATTACTTCACATTTTCTGTACTAAGCTTGACAGAAATTTCCTCATGATGAATATCAAGAAAGTTATGAATAGTTATTAGCTTAAGAAGGTGGACAAATCTAATATAAATTGTAGAGTCTGATGTTGCTGTTCACAGGATGATTAAAACTTAAAACTTTCTGATCCTAACACTAAAACTGAAATCTGAATAGTTTCAAAAGGCTTTCTAAAAGCATTTGTTAAGGAGTGGAGACAGAATCACTAGAAAGGATAAACTATATGGTTTTATATGAAAACAAAACAAAGCTAATTATAGGACACTACATTTAAGGATACCATATGTCCTTATTCAACAGAATAAGTTTTCCAATTGAACATAAGAAACAAAGGTTATTTTAATTAACATTACCTAGTAAATAATAAGCCTTATCTAGTTAAATATACCACTGAAGATTGACAGTTTTTCAAACCTGAATATTCATTTCAAAATTTTACTTTGCTAAGTACTAATCATTATTGAAATGAATGTTTATTTTTAATCAATAGATATATTTTAGTGTGTTTATGTTTACATTTATGTATTGCAATAGTTAATATTTAGAGGAATCTCTGATTTGATTAAAGTAGATATTCCTGCTTGCTACTAGGATATACTGTAGCTCATCTAGGGCTTTGTAACCAGAGTTCAAGTTTGTTTATAAACTCTCAGCTGAATATCCAATAAGCATGCTTGTCCTTTGAATTGTTTACTATTTTGTAAATATGAGTCATCATTTTAGTAATTCATTTGTTATCTCTCATTTTAACAAAATAATTAACTCACCTACATTTCTACTAATACCTTTCCTTGATCATCCTTCTTATGCCACATTGAAAATGCAAATCATCATGATAATATTTCTACTGGTACCCAGAAAATGTATTTCAGAATTCTATATTTATCATTCCTGTGATACTATAGACAAAATCTCCCTTCCATGATGACCATAGACAAAAATCTCCCTTCCATGATGACTACTACTTTTGTTTCCCACTATTAGAAGGTAATCTCTTAAAGTAATGGGCTGTTTTACTTTGAATATGAATTTATAGTATGTGGTATAATTTGTGGCAGAAACTAAATACTTCATGAATGTTTCTGTTTCATTTCCCTTGACCTGTGGTATAGATAGATATACATATACCTGTACATGTCTGTGAAGTTTAAATATTCCATGATTCATATTATTGGGAAAATAATCATATTCTTAGTAATCTGTTGTCTCTTTAATATGGATATTACCTCCAGTGATGTCAGGTCAGGGAGATGAGGAGGGAGAAGATTTCAGTTTATCTCCTCTAAAAATGCCCAGAATTAGGAGATGAAGTATTTAGATTAACAAAATCAAGAAAGGCAATGCCATTGATATGAAAAGTACTTGAGGGTAAGATTCAAAAAGTGGGGGAAAGTAGAAGTTTCAGGTTATGAAGTATTTTGAATATCAATCAGATGACTTTATGTTTGATCATAGAAATGAAAAGAGTCAGTGAAGTTTATTGAATATATTTCATCACTACCACATTTTTGGAATATTGGTTTGACAGCTGAGCAGAGGATAGCTGGAGGGTGGAGAAACTTGAAGCACGGAGATGAACATACAGGCTATTTCAGTACTCTAGACATGACATATAGGGAGCTTATAAGCATGGTAGAAGCAGTGCCATGTAAGAGAAGAGGGTTCATACAGGCAATGTTACAACAATGCTATTAAGTTAAACAAACAAAAAAAAAACAGCAAAGTGAAGAAATATAGACAGACCAAAAAAAAAAAAGAGAGAGAAAAATAAAGATATAAATAATGATAGAGATTGCGTAGTTAGAAAAATAATAGAAAATAACAACAATAATATTGACAAATAATGGTCATATTTGTAATGGACAAAATGGGGGTACCCTAAAGTTTAGGGGTGATCGCCTTCCCTTGCTGAGTGACAGAGGGGTAAAGGTGATTGAGGTAATAGGATAGGAAAGGATGGGAAGGCTAAGTCTATGGAGGAATGGACAAGGAGGTATTTGGATGGTAAGGGTACAGGTGAGGTATTCAAGAGAAGCAGCTGACACAGACTAGACACTCAGGCTAGAGACAGAGGACACTGGGGGGAAATAGGCTGAACCCTTCCAGGCAGGAAAGGTACTTTTACAGACACAAGGAATAGGGCCAGTCAGAAGTGGTTTGAATCTGATTTGAGGGCTTTCTTGTCAGTTTCTCAAGTCCTCAAAGGAGGAACCACAAGTCTCCTTCCTGTCAATGGAACTGAAGGGATTCAGGAGGAAGTGTTGGGCAACTACTTCCTCCCAAGTTTGATGCCTCTAATTTCCCTCAAGAAATAAAAGAGATTTATTCGTCCCCTTTACCTTTGCCTCGTTTCTTCAACACAAAGATTCTCCAGAGGATCTAATTAGGTAACCAAGGGTTTATTAATTTTTCAGGGTGGACTGGAAAGAGAAAGGGGTTTGGGGTTTCTGACAACTGCTAGGGAGAAACTCAAGATGGAGGAGGGTCTCAGGAATGGGTTAGACTGAGAGAGAACCTGCTCTCTCAGCTGAGGAAGATTTGGCTGCTTTTAAGGTAGAGGGTATACTAAAGGGATAGTTTTAATTCAAGGATGTCCTACTTGCCTATTGGGGAAAACTAAACCCACAAAATCTTTTCACTAAAACCCAAAAGCCACCCTGCCTCCCAGAACCCTGGGAAAACAGGCAGGGAAAACAGGGAAGTAATATGGAGAAGGTCAGGGAGAAGTCCAGAGAAATTACCTAGGTTCAAATTGTCCAAAGTCAAGGCACAGGCCAAAGCAAACCAAAAGCCAAAATAAAGCCCTGGTTGATCCTTCCACTCTGTTCAAGTGTCAGGGACCAACTGAACTTTCTCTCAGAATTCTAAGGCTCAACTACTCCAAGTTTTCAGTTGGCCCCCCCACAAGAGCAAAACCTCTTTTGCATCTTTTGCATTACATATTCTAAAAATATAAAAGTTTTAAATAATGTTTTCAACCAGTGTAGAATATAATGGAATTGTCACTTTTTACCATTGAACACTGCATCCATAAGTGTATCCTAAAACAGCATTATTGTTTTTAGCTTTTATGTCACATTATTAATTTATATTGACTTTCCTCTCCACTAAAATCTGAGTTTTTTTAATATGAACTTTTATTTATCCTTTATGTGTTTATGTAGCTAATTTTTAAAAGCCAAGTATAAGACATACTTTTCCCTATTGAATTTCAACCTACATGATTTGCCATATCATTCTAAACTTTTAAAGACTTTTAGACATCCTAATTATGTCATTTAACATGTCAGCTATCTTTCTCGTGTTACATTGTCTGCAGGTTTGACAAGAATCTCATTTTTATTTTCACAAAACTTTTTTTTTATTTTTACAAATTTTTATTTTCACAAAACCACTTCTATAATGTTCAGTAGATTTTTGTATTCATTTACTACAGTGATTTTTTGTTTCTGTTGATGGTTACTAAATATCTAGTAAAAGAAAAAAAAGAAAACTGTTAAGTAGAATAGGACCAAATATCTATTCCTGGGGTTCTCCCTAGAGATCTTTGACATGAGACCATAAATATCTACTTTTTGGCTTCAGTCTTTCAGCCAGTTCTATATTATCATAGATGAACTATCATCTGGATGACAATTTTTTTCAATTTTGTAAAAATTCATCATTGATAACCAGTCAAGATTAATATAATGCTCAATGCTTATAATTCACTTAACAAATATTATCTCATTTTTTCCTCACAATGGTTATGGAAGTTAAGGTCTATATTCATCTCCTTTCATAGATTAGAAAACTGGGACAGAGGCTAAATTACTTGCCTAAGCTCACCCAGTATTCTCAAATTCCTTGCTGAAATTCAAGAATTTTATTTCATTGAAGTTCTTCTAATACATCAGTCTAGAAATCTTGGCCAACAAAAAAATCTAACATGTATGCTATGGCTCTCAAGGATCCTTTTTGTTTTCTTTTATTGTTCTTTAAAAAGTTTGAGTAATATCTTTTTTTCAAATGTGAGCTGGAAAGGGCCAGTGAATAGAGAAGTGACCTTGAAGAATGTATTGAATTCAAATCCTGTTACCACATATACTAACAGTAAAATAATTTTTCACATTAAAATACTATGGAAAATTGCCTTCAGTTAAAATTTGCAGAGAAGGTTAGAGCATGCATTGGTAGAAAGATTTCCTTCTATAGGAATTTCCTAAACAATGAGATCACAGATGTAGCATCTGTCTATCTTTTTTTTTTTCTTTTTTCTTTTACATCATGGCATTATCTTAACCTACCGTTGCATCTTTCACTTGCCAATGAATTTCCTTGTCAAAAAATAAATTAAATAAAAAAGATAAAGCAAAACCAATGAATGCATTGACCATATCCAATATTGAATATAGTATTCTATAACCATTTTGCACCCTCTCCACTGAAAAGAAGGTGCAATTTGTGATTTTTTCTCTTGAGTAAAACTCAGGTCAATAAAATTGCACATTGTGTTTGTTTATTTTTCTTTCTATGTATAGTTGGAGTTCTCATATCAATTATTTTCCTGTTTTAGGTTATTTCACTCTATATCAGTTGCATAAATGATCCTGGATTTCTCCAAGTTCCAGATATAACTATATATAATTTCAAATGTCTCAATATTTTATTATATTTATCTGATGGAATTTGTTTTTCAATTTCAAGTTGATGGTCACTTTTATTCCAATATTTTGTTACCAAAAAAAAGTATTGGTATAAATATTTCAAAACATATGACGCATTTCTTTTTGTACTTGAGCTACGCTGGAAAATATTGGGGCAGGTAGATGGCACAGAAGATAGAGTACCTGAGCTGGAGTCAGGAAGATCTGAGTTCAAATCCAAGCTGGGTTACTTATTACATTGATAGCTTTAGGCAATTCACTTAACTTCTATTAATCTATATTTTCTTGCCACTAAAATGGGAATAATAATAAAATCACCTACCTCCCAGAATTCTTATGAGTATTAATGGAAAAAAATATTTTAAAAGTGCCTGGCACATAACATTCCTATAAAGTATGCTATTATACGTGATATTTATAACAAAAGATATGGAAATATTAGACCCTTCACATAATTCTAAATCTGTTTCCAGAAGGTTTGCACTAATTTATAGCTCTACCTATAAGGGATATGCTTGATATATTTACATTTTAATATTCATTTATAATTTCTTTTTTCTGTATCAAATTTGTTAGATAAAAGTATATAATGCTGATAATTTCAAAGTATATTTATTTTAAAAATGAATAACTATCTTCAGAGTAATAGACAAATATGTAATATTTTTCAAAAATCTGAATAATGTATATTTTTATTTTCTTATTTTATGAAACATTTTTACTTCCTACTAATTAACAGTTTCTGATGCAGGTCAATTTTTTTTTGCATTTTCTTCTTTATTTTATAACAAATATACTAACTGGAAATTATTTGTAACCAGAAGCAACTCAGAAAACTCTGGGGATCAATGAACCTCTGCCTAAAATTGTTAGGGTTCAAAATGGGTGGCCTCCAGAGGAACACACAAGACAATGCAATCAAAGCAGGAGAAAGCTTTATTGCCAGTGTGCGCTGGGGGAACTCAGCAAGAGAATCCCAAGGGGTGCATTCAGAAGAGGGAATATATATGTTTCTAGGATATAGGTGTCTTTGTCTTCGGGTTAGCTAATAGCAAGACAGAGGGAGTAGGGATGTTTCCAGGTGCTACAGGATATGATTCTTAATCTTCAAGGCTGTTCTGTCTAGGAATCTTCAAGGCTGTTCTGTCTAGGGGAGGAGTTGTGGCCCTGGGGCTTTCAGCCAGAGATAACTGTCCTGCTTGAGCCAGGCATGACATTATCCAAAAAAAACCCTGCTTAATTGCCAAGTTTAGCTTTTTGGCTATAATATTTCTATAAGCTATAATATTTCTATAAGGTTTTTTGGCTATAACAAAATGACTAATATGAATAGTAAGGCTACTTTCTAATCTCGCTCCTGATGTATAATTATAAACTGAGTTTTACCTCACAGCACAGGAAAGGATAGAGAATAAGGCAGCAAGTAGGCACAGTGGAAAGATTACTGGGCATAAAGTCAGGAAGACTCCTCTTCATTAGTTCAAAGCTGTCCTCAGACACTACCTGTGTGACTCTATATAAGTTATTTAACCTGATTTGCCTAAGTTTCCTCATCTGTAAAATTTACTGGAGAAGGAAAAAGACAAACCACTTCATTATTTTTGCCAAGAAAACTCCAGTCACGAAGAGTTAGACACAACTGAAACAACTAAAAAACTATAACAGGGAGTAAACATTTCTATCACACCTATGACGCATTGAATGAACTGTGACTTTTCCAGATATTTTCTCATCTGATCTTCATAAAAACCTTGAGATGTGTGTTATGATTATGTAATTGAAGAAATTGAGGCAAATGAAGGTTAAGTGATTTGTCTAGGGTCACATAGCTAGTAAGAGTGTGACATTTGGATTTGAATTTAGGTCTTTCTCACTCCACATTCAGTACTCTTGTCACATCTACATGTTTATTACTGTTTTCCTTGCTATTTAATTAATTCCCTTTCCACTTACCTAGCATACAACATTTCTTCTTACATAGTCTGCTGAGGCTAGCTATTCTCAGACTTTTCAAGCTGTAGGAAAGAAAAAATGAGAACTCATCCTCTTTCCAAATAATTCTCTTCTTTCCTTTTCATGTCTGGGCAAAATGAGTTATTTCTTCCTCTTATGGAACAAAATTTAGGAATCAGACTAAATCCATTCCATAGCAATAAGAGGAAAGGGCACCTGAATTAAACCCTAAAACACAAGCCTGTGAGTTTGGAGGCATTTCCAAGTACTATAGATTTGGGATTTATTGGGCAAATGGGTTCTTCACCTATTTAAATTCACTGAGGCTATTTCCCAATAATTTAATCTTACAAACATTTCTATTTTCTCATCTCCAATTCAGTTCTAAGCATTATACTTTAAATCACATCCCCTACACTTTTTAAAGATTCTCAGAAAAGAAAAATAACCACTATGTTATCTGGGTGACACATTTATGAAATTTGGTGGGTCAGTGGATAAAATCCACTTAGTCCAGTGTTTGACACAAAGTACTCATTATATAAATGATTATTCCAATTCCCATAATCCTTTTACCTCCCTTTCAAAATTCTCACCCAAAGATGACTTTGGAAATACCATTGAGAATGTTTTCTAGGAATCAAGGTCAAGTTCTTTATACTAGCATTCTGTAAAACAATCACGTCTTCTTTTATAAAAATAATGGGGAATTTGGTCAATGTCTCTTTCTAGAGTACTTACCTTGTATTTCAAAGTTTTTCCAAGAGCACTAATAATAGCACAACTATTAAATGCCCATTTGTTCATTATCCCAAGATTCAATTTATCTGAACTTGTCAGATTGAAATAATGGAGGCTAAATGAATTACTTTACCATTATATAGTAAGTATCCAAATTTACCAATAAGACTATATCAGGAGAATAATTACAATGATGAAGGTGGACTAATTTGGCTCTTGAAATTAGTTTTTTTCCCTATTTATTTAGTGTTGACCACTTACCCTAGCCTTCAGAGCTTGTTTTTATAGATAATCTAATATAATGACTTTATTCTACAGATGAAAAAATTGAGACTCAGACATATTGTGAACTGGCCAATCTAAAAGTGTAAACAAATAGCATATTTAACTTTTTGTTGTTTTTGTTCAGTTACAAGGTCCTTTATATAGCAAGCAAAAAAATCTTTCACCTTAGAAATTTGGATGATGTTATACTATATTAGATAGAAAAAAGTACTTTCTATTCTTTCTTATATCTGCCTCATCCTGACTTTCATTTTTTAAAATTCATTTTTTAAATATTTCTAATCTTACATGTAGTTAATTGCTCAACACTTGTTCTATCATTGTACTTTTCCCCTAATATTCTAAGACAGACAGAATTGTATTTGTCAGTAACGATGTATGTATAAATGTAACAAGGAATATGTGATGATGGCAACCATCTTTGAGTGGTTCTTTTTTAATCCCTACACATTAAGTCAAATTAAGAAGCATTCATTAAATGTACACAATATGCCAAGTACTATGATACTATGATGGGTATACAAAGTTAAAAAAAATGTCCCTAGCTTCAAGGAGAGCATAAGTAACTGAAGGAAAGAACTTTCAAACTATGTATAAGCAAGATAAACAGAGCCAAAATTAGAGGTAATCTTAGAGAAAAGGCAGTTGTGTTAAGAGAACCTGTTCATGCTTTTATTTTAATGTTTTAGCTGACATTTGAAAAAAGTCAAATAATTTGAGAGAGTTTCATTACAGAAACTCTGTCATTTAGATCTATAATGAAAAATTATGTTGAGTTTTGTCTAGATTTAACTGGAATTTCTTTATTTTTTATTTCTACTAATAAATAAACTGATGTCATAACTGCACCCCCTAATATTTTCGCTTCTTCCTCCAGTCAACATTTTAGTGGTTTCTTAAATTAAAACAATGTTATGTAACAAATCAAAAGCTATTGTTATTGCCATACATTAAAACTTCAGCAAAATAAAAAAAAATGGCTTTATCTATCCATCAAACAGAATGACATTAAAGAAATAAATTATAAGGTGTAGTTAAAAAAGCATAACTGAGTTTCCATGAAAGATGAAATAAAACAAATACAACAGGAAGATGTCAAATGAAGCAGAAAAAAAATGTAGAGCTACTTGAACCACAGAGACACTTATACTTACTGAGTACTTGGAGTAATAAGATTAAGATGTGGCCAAAAAGATGTAGGAATTGAGTACAGCTGTTGGTGCACAGGATAATGTGCTGGGCCTGAAATCAAGAAGCCTTGAATTCAAATCTAGCCTTAAACACTTACTAGCTATGTCATTTATTTGCCCTCTCTCTACCACCTGTAAAATTGGCGGAAAGTACCATCTACTTGCAGGGTTCTTGTAATGATCAAATAAAGAAATAATTTTAAGTTTCTTAGCAAAGTGCTTGGCACATAATAGTTCCTACATAAGAGTTAATATACTAAATATTAAGAAAGATAGTAGGAGGCTGAGCAGTCAGTAGACAAATTTTGCCTTTTTCCCACTTTTAACTGGTTCAGTTTTTTTTTTCCTACACTAGCCTCATTTTCTTTCTTTCTTTCTCTACTATCCTCAAAGTTATATTAATCTTTCTCTACTATCCTCAAAGTTATATTAATACATTAGGAAAACCTTGTCCCTTAATGAACATGTGTATTTTTCTTTCCCTGCTGAATAAAATGGCAAACCAGAGAATTTCATATTAAGGTCTAATATTATAAAAATGTGCCCATTCACTTTCAATCATATCACTAAGCTGAAATTATTTTACATTGCTTAATAAGCAAATGTTGAAATAATTAGTTGAAGAGAAAATTAATCTCTATTTGAAAATTTCAACAATTTTAGCCAAAACCATTATTTTCCAGTCATTATCAGTTAATGAACTATTAATGGGATACAAGGTAAGCCTTTTAAACAAACAAACAAACAAACAAACAAAAACAACTTTGGCCTTTCTTTGTACCTTTGTACTTAATGTAGTGTCTGACACGTAGTTGATCAGTTATATGGCATTCCATAAGAGTAACTAATGTTTTATTAAGTAACTTAAGCTATTTGACTTTAGCTTCGTCATCTCAAAAAAAAAAAAAGACCCAAATTACATATACTATCTACTTTTTGGTGTTTTTAATGAGGAAATTAGAAGGAATATAAAATGAAAAGCTCAATATAAATGTATTATTTTATCATTGCCAGTAGCAGAATTATTTTTATTATGTAATTTCTCAACTGATGGAGTTCATATAGAAATGGACTAAGTAAAAACTGTTCTTCTGCTATTCTTTTATTATACTTGATATTCTATAGACTCCTGAATCGATTAACAACTTTTAACATTTAACTAAAATATTTTATATTGTGTAGAGTCATTTTAAATGGACTTTCCCTTTTCAAACTCCTGCTTCTGAATTTTGTTAAAATATATAGAAATACTGATGACTTATGTGGATTTATCTTGTACTCTGCAACTTTGTTAAAGTTGTTAATTATTTCTATGAACATTTTAGTTAGTTTTATAGGATTCTTTAAGTGGACCATTATATTGTCTGTGAAGAGTGATTTTTTTCCTCATTGTCTACTTTAATTCCTTCTATTTTTTTTCTTATCTAATTGCTACTGCTAAAGTTTCTAGTATAATGTTAAATAATAGAGGTGATATTGGGCATCCTTGCTTCACTCCTGATCTTATTGGGAAGACCTCTAACTTTTTCCCATTGCAGATGATACTTGCTGATGGTTTTATTATTTTGAGGAAAGGCTGTTCTATCCTATACTTCCTAGTGTTTTCAATAGGAATGGGTGTTGAATTTTGGCAAAGGCTTTTTCTGCATCAATTGAAATGATCATGTGATTTCTACTGGTTTAATTATTGATGTGGTCAATTAGTCTTAGCTTTTTAAGATTTAAAAAAATGAAGATATATCATTTACTCTACTGTATTTTATACCAATCTTAACATCTTAACAATTCTGAATAGGTCCTTCATTCAACCCTATGTTGCCCTATCTATGTTTCTAGTTATCCCACTGGCTATGAAGTTAACCATATTAGTGACATCCACAGAATTCAATTGGATTCTATTTCAGAGTTACTTCTGGTCTTTGATAATTATCATATTTGTCTTAGGAAATAGAGTCTCTCGTTTTCATCCTCCTGACAGGTTTACTTTACTTTGTCATTGTCTGTCCTTTCCCTTCATGACATGGACAGTGAGTGGTCTGTAAGGGAGGTGTAATTATTAATTCAACTCAACAAGCATTTATTTTGTCAAAGGCTGAGAGAAGGTAAATGGGCCATTGAGATCAGGGAATGAGTGGGAGTTATTTGAACTGATAATGGAATACTATGTGGGTAGCAGAACATGAAGACCTCTAAGTGCCAGAGTAAGCAGTTTGTATATTGTTCCATAAACAATAAAGGGTTGCAGAAAACTTTTAAGCCCAGACCTATGTTTCAGGGATGTTAATTTGGCAGCTGTTTTGAGGACGAATGAGAGTAGATGTATTAAACAGGAAGATCAATTAGGAGACTATTGTGTTAGTCCAAACAAGAGGTGATTAGAGTCTGAATCAGAGAACTGGATCTGTGAGTGGAAAGAAGGGGGCTGGGGCAAGAAATAATGTATAATCAGAATCAATGTTTGTCAATCAATTGAAAGCACAGAGAGAGGAAGAGGAAAGAATAGATGGCTCCTGGATTAGAAACATGGACAGTTGCAGGTGACCTCAAAAGTAAAAGGGAATTTTTTTGATGAAATTTAGAAATAAAAGAACTGGGTGCAATGTTGGGCAGGTAGAAGTCAACATTATCAGACAATTAAGTGAAGATATCTGGATAAGTAGTTAGTAATGGAACATTGTAGCTAAGGAAAGGAAAATTTTTTTTCATCTTTATAGGGATGAGGCTTCAAGATGATGAAGTAGTTTATTAGCCCTGGAGTCAAGAACATCTAAGTTCAATTCCAGTCTAACACATCGGGTACATAATTTAAGGTGTCACATAACCTCTATTTGTCACAGTTTCCTCAAATAAACAAAGAAGAGGCAACTAGATGGTTAAGTGTATTCCATGCCTTGAGATGGGAAGATTTGGGTTCATATCTGGCCTCAGAAACTTCAGGGCTGTCTGGCCCTGGCCAAATCACTTAACCCCCATTGCCTACCTTTACCACTCTTCTGCCTTGGAACCAATACACAGTATTGATTCCAAACCAGAAGGTAAGGGTTTTTAATTTAAAAAAATATCTTCCTATTCTCTGTCACCTAGCCAAGCTGGCCCTCTCTTTGTTCTTGTTTATACATAAGTCTCCATCTCTTGTTTCTTTATGTTTGTACTAGTCAATCCTGATGACTGTGATGAACTTTATTCTGATCTCCACTTCATAGTTTTCCTTTAACTCTTTCAAGTCATTGCTGTAGCATCTCTGTCTCTCAGTTATATATATATATATATATATGTATGTATATATGTATATATAGTTTGTAAATACACATTATATTATAGACATATATATGTAAAACATATATGCATATACATATACATATATATACACAAACACATATATGCATATACATATATATACACTCAAACACATGTATATAAAACCTTTTTTATCTCATTAACTTTATACCTCCTCTCTAATAATCTTGTATTGAATTTGCAAATGTTTATTCTGGATAACTCATGAAAATATTTATTCTTCAGTTCCTTGATACATGCATGTGGATTGATTTGATTAGTGTAGAGATTGCTGAACTATTGTTAAGTGACTAAATCACTAGGTGAATTAGCTTAGAGATAAAAAAAAAAGCTTAGAGATATAAAAAGATGACCCAGCAGAGAGTTTTTGGGGCACTTTTTTTGTGAGCAGCAAAAATGGTGATCTAGGAAAGGAAAATGAAAATGATTACTGAATATGATTCCAATGAATGATCAAGGAGACAAAAACTGAAGAGAAGGCAAAGGTGATGAGACTAATAAAATATCAATGCATTTAACAGTTTAAAAATAATGTCAAATTCTTTGAAATGTTCTAGTTGGAAGCCAGATTTCAAAAGGTTGGAATGTGAGTAGATGGCAAGAGAATGGAGGCAATTAAAACTTCAGCCATGATCAAAAGATTCAAAAATAATTTTATGAGATCATGGAGTCAAGCTAAGCTGTTATTTTCTTGCTCTTAGGATGGGAGCACCTGGACATATTTATAGTTAGCAAGGAAGACACTAGCAAATAAAGAGAAAAGAAAAAAAATTAATATCAAGAAAGAGGGAATGATTGAAAGGGTAAACTTCATAGAAAGAAGAAATGGCAATAAAGACCAGAAAAAGAAGAGGAAAAAATACTCTTTGGAAACTTGCCCAAAGGAAGGAGGGATATTGTAGACAAATTTTGAGGTGTAAAAGGGAGGAGAAAAGGTAGCAAAATGGAAAAATTTGCTTTGCTAAGTGAATTCCTCTCCTGAGGAGTAGGGAGATGGAAGGGTTAAAAAGAGGCTTTGAATCTCCATTGAAAGGGATGAGAGAGAGTGCTAGACATTCAGGGAAGAACCAAGGATTGTTATGAAGAAGTAAAGACCCAGGGAGATTAGGTAACACACATGCAGTTCCAGTAAGAAGAGCTGTGGGATTTAATCTAGCAATGTTCAATTTCCAGCAAGTAGAAACAAAGAAGTTGGATGGTGAGGGCAAACAAGGGCTAGATTTTGGGAAATTTCAAGTGATTATAGAACTAGGAAATAAATTATAATACCATGAATAATAACAGCAGTACAGTTTTTAGTATGTACTTAATGTTCTCAAAATTAGGACTTTTCTCTTTATTCATATAAAGGCTAATCGATTTATAGAGGATAAAAGTATTCTCAAATATTGGCTCTCTGCGGTGAATTAGGAAATGAGAATATCTCAGAATATCAGTAATGGATGAACTAAATGTGGTTTTTCCTGAGTGACCATTATCTTAAGAATTTAGCAATTTCTTTCTGAACTGCATTATACAGTATTCTAAGAAAGAAAATAGAACCATGAATTTTCTGGAAGGAATATTTTGACAAAAAGCTATGTTGTAAATATGTTATTAGACTTTATTAGTTTAAGAGAAAGAACAGTTAAATTCCACAGATGCATATATTCGATGGTATGCATAGTTTAAAAATAGTTTGCTTACAAACACATGTATTTAGTCATATTCTTCACTTGCCACTAAGCCCAAGTTAGAAACAAATTTCAACAAAAATGATAACAACTTGTTTATAAAGTGCTTAAAGGTTTATAGAGTGATTTATTCACCACAATCCAATATTATCTACCTTGAATATATGCAGAGTCATTCTGAATATTGTGTAGAGAAAATAAGATAACAAAATAGATACACACTAATATGATCAGTACAGTGAAAATATTGATATACTTGGAGTCAGGAAGAGTTGATTTCAAATCTAGTCTCAGATATTTACTAGTTGTGTGATCTTTAATAGTAGCTTAGCCTCTGTTTTTTTTTTTACTTCCATCAAGTCTAAAATAGGGATAATGATAGCACCTATAGCCCAGAGTTTTTATTAGATGAAAAGGGAATTATCTCAAATATCAATTTATGAATATTTAGCTAATGCTAAAAATGCTCCACAAAATCTAGTTATTATTATTATTATGCTCCCACAATAATACCGGGAAATAATATCA
Source organism: Gracilinanus agilis (assembly GCF_016433145.1). Taxonomy (NCBI): domain Eukaryota; kingdom Metazoa; phylum Chordata; class Mammalia; order Didelphimorphia; family Didelphidae; genus Gracilinanus; species Gracilinanus agilis. Next base: position 87,136,454 of record NC_058131.1, read on the forward strand.
GAATAATACTAACATAATATCAGAAAAGAGATTTTCATTAGAGTAAATTTAAAAAACCCAAAGAATAATAAATGCAATTTAGGTTGACAGATATATTTTTCCTGACCTCACTATTGTGTTTGCATTTTGCATGTCTCTATTAATTCCTGGTTCTGTTTCTGCAGAGCCTGTCTTTCAGGGTCCTCAGAACTAACATATGAAAAAGTGTCCCGAATGAAATCATATTAATAAATATTCATATGATATATGATTCATTGTTAACTATTACCAGTTTCCAACTGGTAGATAAGAATTCACATATCCATTCCTCTATGTGGTTACAAGACTCTCATAATCTCCATTGAATCTCATATTAGCCCAGAGAATGGGAAGAAATGAGATAAAGATCTTAGCTAAGACTATGAATGGTATCCAGTCCTTTTGAATTACCTCCTCAAGGCAGTAATTCACTGAAGGATTCTAAGAGCCAGATAATCAAATATCGTCCACCATTCTTGTCTTTTCAGGATTTAATACCAGGCCACATTATGATTGGGCTAGGTACAGGGAAATGAGCAGTAGGACTATATCTCTTTAAGAAGGCATTTTAGAGTTAAAATTTACATATTTCTAGAAAAAGAAAAAATACACATGAAATATGATAGCATATAGTTATAGAGATTAGGTAAATTCAGTAAACAATATTCACATTAAAGAAGGTAATTTCACTTAAAATATTGGTATTTTTTCAATAATCATTTTCCTAATCCATTCCAAAACCTCTTTAGTCACTTGCTTTATGAGTCCAACTCATAAGAAAATTTAAGAGACATTTTATTAACTGGATTTAATTAAAATCACTTCATTTCTGTATATTCTGGGAAATGTCACTGACTGTCTAATATTCCTGGAATGCTCTCCCTCTCCCTCTCTGTCTCTTGATGTCCCATCTAAAATCAAATTTCTGCAAGAAAATTTTCTTTATTCCAGGACTTTCCTTCTGTGATTAATTATTTATCCTGGACACTGCATTCCTTGTTGATACCTAATTGTTTATGCTTTGCCTCCTCTGATAGACTGTGAACTCCATGAGTACAGGGACTAGCTTTTACTTTTCTGTGTTATCAAACAAAGAATGTTGTTGGCTGCCTGGCACATGGTAGATGCTTAATAAATTTTCAGTGAGTGGCTCACTTTGATTATTTTCCTAATTTGGTCAAGGCATGAGGAAAGTAAATATTGCTCTAAATAGATTAAGCAAGATCCTCTGACTTAGTTTTAACTCTAAGAATAAAGTTCTTTCCTTTACTTAGTTTCCTTTTAAAAATAGATTAGGGTTTTTGAAGTGATGGAGAGTTTTGTTTATAGGATTGTTTTGCTTGAAGTTTAATTCAGAATTTCTCCATTAAGATAGCAAGCTTTTTTAGGAAGGTCCTACTATCTCCATGCCATGAACTATTGCCTAAATCCTCTGTTATTCATTCATAATCAAGCTTTTCTCTGTATCACCTTCGGTTCTGATTGTAATACATTCTCCTCGTATTGTCCAAACTCAGATCTACCATGCCACTTTTTGGTCATCTCCATGCTGTGACTCTGAAAGTATTTACTACTGCACTCTTCTTTCCAATTCTCAACCTGAAGCCAGCAATTAAATCAACACTACCATTCCAGAAAATGAATTTGCCTTTTGACCATATTCATCATTTCCTCTGACTTCCTAATTCAAAATGCAACTCTATGCATATGACAGCTGCATGTGTTTTGTCTTCCTTTTTAGAATGCAAGCTCCTTGAGACCACACTCTCTTGCTTCTTGTCCAGAACTTAGAATAGTGTCTAATACTTGATGAATTTTTAATAAAGACTTTAACAAATAATTCTTTTATCCTTGTCAAAATGAGGAACTGGTTGACTAGATAGTTAACTTAATTTTGTAGGTTATTGGGTCAGTTTGATCACATGATTTCCTCTAGTTCCTTGGAATGGAGGAGATAGTTGTCAAAATTAATGCAAAATCAAGATAACATACTAATAATTTTGAGGTTATTGGATCATTAATTTTGCCTACATTCTTGAATTCCTCCATTTCCAAACCTGCCAAATGTGTGCACACATATCCACACAGATACTAATATTGATTCCATGTTTTGATACATGATACTTATATATGAAGGAATTTTTAGTAGACTCATAAAAATTATTCATAAGATAACTATTAATAAATTAGATCAAATAATTTGTCATTTGGAAAATGGGAAAAATGCAGAAAGAGTTACCTGTACTTGTTCCAACCAGAAAGGGAGCAATTCACCACCTCTCATGCAATAAAGTCATAATTTGGTTTTCAATTTTATCTTAAATAATCCTTTTAGTTTGGCAGGTAATTTCATCCTATGCAAGTTACATAATCTTTACATCCAGTTCTTATTTAATTGAGCATTTTATGTTATTTAAATTGCTTTTGCATAAAACCTGTACTCCAAAATAAAAGATAATTAAAGTTTGGAAATGATTATAAGGATGTAACTTAAAATTATTTATTCATTTGATTGATTTATTGAAGTAATTTGTATTTATATCACACTCACTTACTGATATGTTGTCTCCTGATGGACCTCCCAGTGCAAACTGGGGAGTGGGAAGGACAAGCAACAATTTTGAGGAAAACCAACAAGCAAAGCCACCATTTCTAACAAAACATAAATTTCTGCATTTAAAATCTCTCAGTTATATTGAGGACATGTATATCATCATGCGTCCTCTGGGATCAAAATTGAGGATGCTAATTAAGCTATTATATTGTCTTTCTCTATTCTTTTCATTTACTTTATTGTATGTAGTACATTGCTCTGATGATTCCTTCAGATTCCATTTTATTTTACAGCAGAATAATACTGTTACATGAGTTTTTCCTCCAAATCCATCCCTCTTTTGTACTCCCCTATTAATGTCCAAGGAACTACTATTCTTCTGGTTGCACCAGTTCACAGCCTCAGTAATCTCATTCTCTTTGCAATCTCCATGCCATATAGTCATTTGACAATCATACTTTTCTTATTTTTACAGCATCTTTCACATTTCTTGAGCAACATGACCACTACCCAAGCTCAAGCCCTCCATAACTTCTTATTTGATTTCCTTGTCTCATGTCTATTACCTCTCCAACCTATCCTGCTAAGTTTTGTCAAAATGATTTTCCCAAAAATTGATAACTGTAATGACTCCCTCAATCTTTGGTTTGGCTCAGATGTTATTTCATCTTTATCTTAATAGTAGAAGGGAGAAAAATAAGGAGAGGGTATTAGCTCTCATTGGACCTAGACATGCAGATATCACCTGGGAAATATGAACAATTCACACTTTTTTTTCTTATCTAGCTGATAGTTCCACCCAATTTCCTAGGCATAGATGTTTATAATTAATTATTAGATAGCTTCACACAATTTGATGAATTAAGTAGCATCAGTTCCATCTTGTAATTTCTTCAATATGATAAAATTTTAAATATACAATATTTGCTTTGTTTCTACCCAACACAAGAAAAAAATCATAGAGACTGTATAAAAGTACCTGATACAAGGCAATAGCTGTATGCACCAACAAAACATTAAGTCCTAACTTTCCTAAGCAATCATGTTTGTTAGTGGTTCTTTCCTATTTTCAATCTCTATTTACTTTGATAACTCCAGGAAACAGACCATTGTATTGTAATTATCACTTGTAATAGTTCTGTTTGTCCAAGGATGAGATATCATAACTAGTTTTCTTTTTTTCACATTTAGTTTTTTATTAATTATTTAAGAAACTATTTCCATGGCTACATGATTCATGTTCTTTCCCTCCCCTCCTCCCACCTCACTCCCATAGCCGATGTGCAATTCCACTGGGTTTCACATGTGTCATTGATCAAGACACTAGTTTTCTTAAGTGAGATATCACATTTGAAAAGCAGATCAAGGAGGATGATTTATTGGATGCCAATAATGTCATTAAAGCATTTCAATTAATATTAGGGAAATTCCATAATATCTCTCATCAGATATCCTAGAATAACTACAAGTTAATTTAGACCAACCTGAGTAAAATTCCTCTCACATTTATATTTCAGGTTTATCACTATTTATAAAATTGTTTTGTGTATGATTTATAAGCCAGCATATCAAAATAGCATCATTCAAAATATATTGTAAAAGTGGCAAAATGAGATGAATTTAAGACTCTCTGTGACTTCTTAATTCTGCTATCAGTTAGAGTGATGTACACAGTACTTTGGGAAAATCATGCTGTGTCCCAAACTGCACATTTATTTGATCTAAAACTAATCTCTTCTATTTTGTCTCTTTACTATGGAAAAATATAGGAAAAAAGACCAGACTCTCAATCTTATCTGTCACCAAACAATAATGTCTCTACTTATTTCTGCAAGATTTAGGAAACTTAGATACTTCATAAAATAATATTTTCATGGAGTGTTATAAGTTCAAAGGCCTACATTCCTTCTTTTTTCACTATTCTTAACATGAAGCTCTGCTTCTTCCTTATCCTAATGATTTTCTATTCACCCACATAAAAGAAAAAACCAAGGTATCACTCATATTTCCAAGTAATTTCATTTCTCTCGCTTTGAAATATATTATTGCAGTCACTTTGTCAGGGCCTGATTTTGTTTTCAACAATCAATAATTATGGAGATACTTATAATTCAATTAAAATTATCCAAGATCTTCATGCAAGGAGCTGCAGATGAAATTGAGACAGAATCAGAATCTAAGATGGGAAGCCAGATCCAAAGCCAGAAGTTGGGATTGCTACATCAGTGAAATGGATATATTAATTCAAGGTCAATAAACTTGAAATCCTTCTATTGCTGAAATTCTCTTTGATAGGGGAAAAGGAATAATGAGCTCTTACTTTGAAATTTCAAAAGTACTACCACCACAGTTTTAGATATCAAGTCTTTATCTGATCTATCTTCAACCATCACTCATTGAAACCAGCATCTCAGAAACCCACAAATGAGGTTCTCAGATGCACCATTGTGTGTGTGTGTGTGTGTGTGTGTGTGTGTGTGTGTGTGTGTGTATGCACTTTTGAAGTAATGACCCATTAGTTTTTCTCCGAATTTTTATCCTTTACTTCTCGTTGGCTATATTATCAATAGCTTTCATTGATTCCTTTAATTCAGGACTTTTTCACAATTTCTAAAGAATTTTTTCATTATAATAATATTTTTGCCAAGAGGAAATGATTTTAAGAATGTTTTATTCAAATATTTTACATGAAATGTCATATTAATTAAATGCCCATTACCTGTTACAATCTATCATTAAGTACATGAAATATTATTGTTTTTAATTCCTCTCTCTTCCTCTCACACCCATAATCATTTTAATAATTTGAAAAAATATTATATCACTATTCTCTCTTTTCACATCAATATTATCAAAAGTGGGGGAAATATTTAATTTTAGTTTTTACTAGTCTTATAAATACCATGCTATAAGTAAAAGGGCACTTAGGTATATAAGTCTTTAATTCTGATGGGCATCTGAATTCCCCTTACCACACTGGCAAATTACTGGATTTGTTTTAAAAGTTAATATTTTAGATATTGATTAGTGACAGCTTATGCATATCAATTTAATTATTTGTATTATATTAAACTAAAAAGCTTTTGTACAAACAAAAACAATGTAGTCAAAATCAGAAGGGAAACAACAATTGGGGAAAAAATCTTTATAACAAAAAACTCTGACAGGGGTCTAATTACTCAAATATACAAGGAGTTAAATCAATTGTATAAAAAATCAAGCCATTCCCCAATTGATAAATGGGCAAGAGACATGAATAGGCAATTTTTCAGGTAAAGTAATCAAAAGTATCAATAAGCACATGAGAAAGTGTTCTAAATCTTTAATAATTAGAGAAATGCAAATCAAAATAACTCTGAGGTATCACCTCACACCTAGCATATTGGCTAAAATGAAAGAAGGGGAGAGTAATGATTGTTGGAGGGGATGTGGCAAAATTGGGACATTAATGCATTGCTGGTGGAGTTGTGAACTGGTCCAACCATTCTGGCTGGTAATTTGGAACTATGCTCAAAGGGCTATAAAAAATGCCTTCCCTTTGATCCAGCCATACCATTGTTGGGTTTGTACCCCAAAGAGATCATAAATAAACAGACTTGTATGAAAATATTTATAGCTGAGCTTTTTGTGGTGGAAAAAAACTGGAAAAGGAGAGTATGTCCTTCAATTGGGGAATGGCTGAACAAATTGTGGTATATGCTGGTGATGGAATACTATTGTGCTAAAAGGAATAATAAACTGGAGAAGTTCCAGGTGAACTGGAAAGACCTCCAGGAATTGATCCAGAGAGAAAGGAGCAGAACCAGAAGAACATTGTACACAGAGACTGATATACTGTGGTAAAATCGAATGCAATGGACTTCTGTACCAGCAGCAATGCTATGACACAGGAAAGCTCTGAGGGATTTATGGTAAAGAATGCTACCCATATTCAGAGGAAGGACTGCAGGAGAGGAAACACAGAAGAAAAACAATTGCTTGAACGCATGGGTTGGGGTGGGCATGATTGGGTATATAGACTCGAAACTACCACACCAATGCAACTATCAACAATTTGGAAATAGGTCTTGATCAATGACATGATAAAACCAGTGGAAATATGCGTCGGCATGAATGGGGGGTTTGGGGGGTGAAGGGGAAAGTAGGAGCATGAATCATGTAACCATGTTAAAAATGAATATTAATTAATGTTAAAAAAAAGTATTCAGAGTATCCTCCTAACTAAAATCTAACAGGGAAAACTTTGCTCTATGGTTTCAATTCAAAGGAATGCAATCTGACTTTCCACAGGTAAAATGGTATAGGTAATTAGGGCAGATATTTGCCTATTTCTGAAAATTCTAAATATTTTTGATTGTTTGATCAAAGTAAATGCCTCAGTTCACCATTTTAACTTATCATTGAATATCTAATTCTCTGCCCTGATATTTTATTTCTACCTTGAACAGCTTTAAACTTTGAAAGAAAGGTTAAAAACTAGGGTCAGCTATAGCAAAACCCTTCTGCACTGATATATAAATTAGAATGCACTGTCAGTAATGTTTGTTTGCATGGGATAGATAGTGAGTGGGATGTTAATAATTAGCTCCTTAAACATCCATAACACTTTAATGGCAACATCCTTAACTCTATATTTCTGAAAGGTGGGAGGATGTATGATAGCAGGAGCAACTCTTTATTATCTCAAGTCTGACCTTGTCTCTATCCTGTTCCATAGGCTTCATTGGCTATCAATTATGTTTAAAATAGGATTTTAAAACTTTTTCTATGGCATAGACACCTTTGTAAGCATAGATACTTTAGTAAAAGATGTGAACCACTTCTAAGAATAATATTTCTAAATATATAAAATAAAATCCATAGGATTACAAAAGAAATTTATTATATTGAGACAATTATCAAAGTATTAGCAAAATATACTGATATCAAGTGAAGAATCCTGCCCTATGATAAAACAGAAGCTTATGTGTCATTTATATATCAACACAATAAAATTCCAATTTCTCTTCTAAACCAATTTCACATTAGAGCTATCCATCCCCACTAGACTTCAAACTCGCCCACTTGCCCTTCCCCATAGTGGTATATTCCATCTTCAGTTTCCCAACCCTTGCAAAGGCCTGAAACATTCTCTCTCCTTATCTAAGACTTTCAGAATACCTAGCTCCCTCCATAATTCCAGTCAAATTTAACCTCTTACATTAGGAATTATCTGAACTTCCCCATTTTTCTAGATCCATTTCCATTATAGTTTAGATTCTTCCCTTTATCCACACAAGATCAATGTGTATTTATTTGTATTTAGTTTTCTTTTTGTATTAAAACGTTTGTATCTGTACATACTAAGTTGATCTTGTGTGGGTACAGTGATATTTTTCTTTCAAAAGAAATATTTTTAGAAGAATATAAACTCCTAGATAGCAAGGTCTTGTTTCCTTTTATCTTTATATCAATGTGGTATAGAATATAATGCTTGATTCATAGCAAGTGCTTAATTATTTCTTCCTCAATTGAATTAACTTTTCAACTTTAGATGTATGATGAGATGATATTTCTAAAAAAATAACATTTTTTGGGAATTGGGAATAAGAATTAATAAATGTTTATTATGTGTCAAGAGACTATATTAGCTACTGCCAACCCAAAACCAAAAATGAAATAATCCTTGTTCATGAGAAACTTATGTTCTAGTGTATATTCCAACCAGTTACACGTGAAAAGAAAGAATTTAATGAGCAAATTAGCCTTCTTTTTATTGTTCTATCTTCTAGAGCTTCATAAATATTCACAGGTTCTGATACTGATGACTCTGATTGAAATTCTCCCAACATTTATCATTGACTCAGGGGAGTTAAATTGGACACTTATTGAAGTTTTAGTAAAACTGAAGCACGAGGGTACCATTTTATCCCTTATATCAATTGTCTCTTAAATCACAGTATCATCAGTGATTTGAGGTGTCCTATATCCAATCACCTTGGCTCTGACAAGGTCAAATAGCCATAGGCCCTGATGAATGAATGAAGCTTTAAATTAGGTTTATGTGATCCAAAGGAGTTGAAAGAAATAAAATGAGGTATAAACAGAGTTCAAGGTAAGAAGCCAGATTCAAAGCCAGCAATAGGTCTTGGCCGGTGGCAAGCTGCAGCAATGATGTAAGAACATGTCCTGACTCAGGGTTACCAAATATTAGTCCAAATAAGAGAGAAGTTTGGTTCATACTGAAATCTACTTTGAAAACTGTAGGGGTTTTTTTCCCTCAACAAATAGAAACGCTATAGACATGTTTATGCATTTGGGACTTTTTTTTTAAATCCTTTCTTTGATGTTTTTGGAATACAAGTCTAATAGTATTAGAAGTAAAAAGACACACAAACAGTTAAATGACATTCTCTACATATTGTTACAAGGGTAACAAATTCATATTTTTAGGGACATTTTCTTTATCTTTTCTCATTGTTGCAAGGGGAATTGGGGAAAGGAAAAAATAAATGTTTTTTTAAATTGAAAAAAATTATAACTATAAAATGTGTTTAGTTAGTAAATATTTACTTGACTATAATTACCAAGGGGCTCGATAAGCCTGAAATACCCTTTGCTTTACCCACATCATTATTATGCTAAATTTAAACATTTATTCTATTCATACTTTGTACCATTTATAATAAGGTCTTTTATCCTTTAATAATTCCATCGCTTTCTTTCTATTATAACCTGAAAATTAACTTAGATTGAACTGTGAATATTGATTTTATTTTTTAATAATTTTTATTCTCAATTATATTTTTTCAAATTACAAATGGATTCCATTTTATTTTATTTCATTTCTCTTATTCATTTATTTATTTAATTTTAAAAAAATTAAAAAAAAAGCCCTTACCTTCTGTCTTCGAGCCAAGACTGTGCATTGGCTCCAAGGCAAAAGAGTAGAATGGGCTAGGCAATCGGGGTTAAGTGACTTGCAATTGGGGTTAAGTGACTTGCCCAGGGTCACATAGCTGGGAAGTGTCTAAGGCCAGATTTGAACCTACAACCTCCCGTCTTGAGGCCTGGCTCTCAATACACTGAGCTACCCAACTCCCTCCTAGATTTAATCTTAAAGAATTGTTTTCTCACATTTTGCAATTCATGTTCTCTCTCTCCCTCTCCTCTCTCTTCCCAGAAATGGAAGGTGTTACATTACAGTTTATACATTTGCTATCATGCAATATATATTTCCATATTTGTCACAGTCTGAAAAAAAATGCTTATACAAGAAAAAAAAAGCTATTAAGAAAATTAAGTGAAAATGGTATGCTTTAATTTGCAAAAAGAGTCCACCAGTTCCTTTTATGACAGTGGATAAAATTATTTCATCATAAATTCATTGGAGTTTTCTTCGATACCGGCATTGCTATAAATTATTAAGTCATTCACAGTTGATCATTACACATTATTGTTGTTACTTTCTATAAGGTTCTCCTGGTTCTGCTAACTTCATTTTACATCACTTCATGCAAAATTTTAGTGATCAGTCTGTTTGTCATTACTTAAGGCACAATTGTATTCTATCACAATCATATTCTACAATTTGTTCAGTCATTCTTAAATAGATGGATATCCATTAAGTTACCAATTCTTTACCATTACAAAAAAGCCACTAAAAACATTTAGGTATAGATAGGTTCTTTTCCCATGTCTCTGATCTCTTTGGGATACAGAAATAGTAGTGGTATTCCAGGAGTAAAGGGCATACATAGTTTTATTGCCCTTTGAGCATGATTCCATTTTTCTCTCCAGAGTCATCAATTTCACAATAACACTAAAAATGTATTAGTGTCCTAATTTTTCAACATGCCCCCCAATATTTATCATTATCCTTTTTTTCATATTAACCAGTCTAGCAAGTGTGGAGTTGTACCTCAGAGTTATTTTAATTTAAATTTCTGTAATTATTAGTGATTTGTCTCATTTTTACATGTTAAAATAGTTTTAATTGCTTCACATGATAACTGATTATTCATATCTTTTGACCATTTATCAGTTTGCTAATGACTTATATTCTTAAAAATCAAGTCAATTCCCTATACATTTGAGAAATGAGACCTTTGACAGAGACACTTGCTATAAAATTTCCCATCCCTAGTTTGTTTGTTTTTCCCCCTTCTAGTCTTGGATGCATTGGTTTTGTTTGTGTAAAAACTTTTAATTTAATGTAGTCAATTAACTATTTTTTTTATCTCATAATATTCTCTATGCCTTGTTTGGTCTCAATTCTTTCCTTATTCATGGTTCTGACAAGTAAATGCTTTGTGCTCCTCTAATCCATTTGTGGATTTTAAAATTAATACTCAGTATCTCCAAAGTATAATATTTACAGAGATCTATTAATATTTAACTAGAGAGCTAGAGAACACAGGGAACATTCCCCACTCACTTGATGTGGAAGAGAGAGGTAGGGCAACAAAGACTGGTCACCACTCAATTTAAGTGGAAGAGAGAGCTAGAGGGGAGTTAACAAAAACTTATATACAATCACCCAAAAGATGCAGGTAAACAGAAAGGAAAGGAATTGTGGGTAATACCTGAAAGGAAGTTTGGGTAGTTTTAGGGATTCAAGATTTTCCAACTACCATATACATTTATGGTAGTAACACCCTTTATTTCTAAATCCTGGATGCATTTTGATTTTATCTTGGTTTATTATACAAGATGCTGGTCTGTGTCTATTTTCTACCATATTGTTTTTCAGTTATCCCAAAAGTTATATATCTATATCTATATATTCACTAAGTAATAGTATTATGGATTTTGAGATCTAGTCCCATCCCAATATTTTACATACACAATTTCAGAGAAATTAAATGACATTTTCCTCAAGGATCACATGAGTATTAATTAGCAAAGATGAGATTTTTACCAAATTTAGTACACCTTTCACAACATTAAGATTTTTAAGGATAAGAACAGGAAGATTTTATTGACCATTTAATCTTGAAACAATCTGTGGGAAAACAAACAAACTACTACTTATCACCATATTCTTTGCATTGTCTCAATTATTTCCATATCTTTCCTTTTAAACTTTCTTTGTCTCCTAATATAACTTTTTCTGAAACTTTCCACATAACTTTTATAAATAGCTCAGCTCATATTAATCCTCTACTCAATATGACTTCCTTGGCATCCTTTTACAACTAAATAATGTTTGTTATCCAGGTTATTCTAAGTCCTCCATAATCTTGTGATATTCTACCACATACTGTAGACTCCGGGAACATTGAACTATTATAACAATTATAACTATCCATTATACATCACCCTCATTTTCCTGAATCAATTATAATGAATAATGATTTAGACATAAGGGTGATAAGATATGTAAATTGGAGGATCATAGAAAAATATACCTTTCATATAAGGAAAAGAGGAATGTGTGTGACAAAATGAGGCAGAGAAAAGCAAATGATATGAAATGAATAGGTTTGATTAAGTGAAATTTATGTTTTTGGACAAACAAAGCCCAAAGAGTCAAAATTAGAAAAAAGGAAACTGGGGTGGAGAAATTTTATAGCAAGTTTATTTGATAAAGTCTTCATTTCCACATATGCAGAGAACTGAACCAAACTTATAAACATAAGAACCATTCTCCAATTGCTAAATTGCCAAAGGATGTGAATAGGCAGTTTTCAGGAGAACAAATCAAAGATATCAATAGTTACTCAAAAATGGTATGAATCACTACTTTTTTGAAAAATGGAAATTAGACAACGGAGTTACCTGTTCATACATATCAAATAGGCTAAAATTAGAGAAAAGTAAAAGAGCAAATACTTAAGGAGATGTAGAAAAATAGGGAAAATTAAACTACTGGTGGAGTTATGAATTGGTATAATTATCCTGAATAACAATTTTTAGAACTATGTCCAAAGATTTATATATCTCTGTAAACTCTTGGATCCATAAATGCCACTAGCAAGTCTGTATCACAAGGAGATGAAATAAAAGGGAGAAGGGACTATTTATACAAAAACAAACTTATAGCACCCCTTTTGTGGTGGCAAAGAATTAGAAGTTGAAACAATATTTTTGAGGTAGAAAATGACTGAACAAGTTATGCTGTATGATTTTGATGGAACAATATTGTGCTCTAAGAAATGACAACAAGCATAATTTGAGAAAAAAACTGTAAAGACATATAAACTGCTTCCAAATGAAGTAAGTTGATGGAAACATTGTACACAGAAACAGTGATGTTATAAGGATGATCATCTATGAAATTTGTGGCTATTATGATCAAGGCAATGATCCAAGACAGTTCAAATAGACTATGATGAAAAGTACTTTCAATCTTCAGAGAGAACTGGTGGACTTTTTTGCAACATGGCTAATATGAATTTGCATTCATAATTAGTATCATATTGCTTGCCTACTCAATGAGCAGAGGAGGGTGTGAGGGAAAAAGATAATTTGAAGTAATTTCAATGAAAGTCAAAAATTAAATATATATGCTATATATTATTAGGAAAATAGTTAATGAAATATATAACATATAATAAAAATTGTACATGGCAGTTGGCAAAACTCCATGATTCTTATTCAAAAGTAAAGTTTGTGACTCCAGTCTTCTCCAGATATCTAAACTATCAATCACTCTGAATTGCTTCTGAACTGACTTGCTAGAAAGGAAAATGAAAAAAAGGAAATTGCCAAGAAGAGAAATAATATTTTTCTGCTGGCTAGATTTCCTACCAACTGACCATATCCTTACCCAGAAACATAAGGTCCTCCATATCTTGGGCATTATCTATCATTTTGGTCAGTATTAAAGCAGTTAGAAGGAGTTCACCGATACCTTGGTTTTAGTCAATAATCTTCTGGAAAACAATCAGGGAAATCTGAAACGAAAGAAAACAGAGACAAATATTTCCATAGGAATCAACATAAATCCAATTAATTCATTCTAGACACTCCAAAATAGATACCAAAAGTACATTTTATAGAGAACAAATATAGTGTTTAGTATTCAAAACAATAAGAAATTTATATAAAATGGATATAAAAGACTAATAAAAAGAATAAATGAACATTTAACCTGGCATTCACCTTTCTGAACACTCTTCTAAGCCTATGGGAGATGACTAGAAGGGGAGAGTTAAGTTATTGTTTGGAAGGGGAATCCCCCTCCAAAATGACATTAAGTCTATCTGGAAACTTTCTTTTGTCCCAGGATGGAGCTAAAAGGAAAGGGTTAACTTATTAGTAATGGAAACACTTCACAAGGACAGTGAAATTTTAGCACATATAATTTTATCTCATGTTAAGTACATTTTGAAACTGAATAATGCAAAATAAACACATTATACCAAATGATACATATATCGTAACCACTTACATGTAATTGTAATATTAGAACTATAAATGAATAAAAAAAAAACAGAAAAACACTGGAATTGTTTGGATAGATGAGTGGGGTGATGAGAACAATGAGAAGCAATGCCACACTGGATTAACCGAAAGATCCCAGCTTTTGGAGTAAGAACATAATATTTAACAAAAATTACTGGGAAAATTTGAAAAAATATAGCAGAATGTAGGTATAGACCAATATCTCGCAACCTATACCAAGATAAGGTCAAAGCGGGTATATGATTTAAATATAAAATTGATATCATAATTAAATTGGGGCAACAGAGTAATTTACCTGCCAGATCTTTGGAGAAAGGAAGAACTTATAACCCAACAAGAGATAGAGAACATTATAAGATATAAAATGAACAATCCTGATCATATTAAATTAAAAGGCTTTTTTAAAAACAAAACTAATGTAACCAAGATTAGAAAGGGAACAACAAACTTGGGAAAAATTAGAACAAATTAATCTGATGTAGATCTAAATTCTCAAATATAAAAAAATTAAGTCAAACATATAAGAATACATCCACTCCTCAATTAATTCATGGACAAAGGATAAGAATAGGAAATTTTCAGATGAATCAATGAAAGCTATCAGTAATCATATGAAAAAAAATATTCTAAATCACTCTTGATCAGAGAAGTACAAATTGGCACAACACAAATTAACCAAACTGACACTTATCAGATTAACCAATATGTTAGAAAAGAAAGCGATAAATGTTGGAGGGCATATGACAAAATTGGGATACTAATGCATTGTTGGTGGAGTTGTGAACTGATCCAACCATTCTGGAGGGCAATTTGGAACTATGCCTAAGGGTTATATGGGTTGTAAAACTGTGCATCCTCCTTATGCTATAAAGCCACAACTCAGTCTGTATTACAAAGAGATAATAAAAAAAGAAGAAAGGATCTATTTGTACAAAAATATTTATGGCAGTTTTTTTTGGTAGAGACAAGAATGGAAAATGGAGTAATGTTCACCAATTGGGAAATAGCTGAACAAAATGTGGTATATGATAGCAATGGAATACTATTTTGCCATATTAAATTATAAGCAAGATGGTTACAGAAAAAATCTAGAAAGATCTGCATGAAATGATGCAGAGCAAACTGAATAGAACAAGGAGAACATTGTACATAGTAGCAGGAATATGGTATGATGATCACCTGTGAAATCTTGGTTACTGTCAGCAATTCAATGATCTAGGACAATCCTGAAATTCTTATTATAGAGAATAATATTCACTATGAGAGAAAGAACTGTTAAGAGAGTTGGAGGCAGATGAAAGCCTACTATCTTTTACATTAGAGGATGTACAGTTCTATTGGGGCATTTTGATTTTGTATCACCAAGTGATTATAATACTGACCATTATGGAAGTGTGTTTTGCATGATAATAAAAATAAAATAAAAAATACTGAGAGGGAAGTAGAAGAATCAAAATAAATACATTTCTTTGAATATTTTTGCTGAAAAGTATAAAATGAAAGGGGGAGGTAATATGATTGGTTTGAGGAGAGAAGCTACTCTGGTAGGAGGACTAATTAAGGATAAGAAGGATAATTATTTTGTTGAAAAGAGGGTCTGGGTAAAATCATGTTACATAGCTTTCTGGTACACAAAGTTAGTATTATTATGACTTTTTGGAAAGTATCCAAAGACATGATAAAAGATTGAAAGAAACTAGTAGTGGGAGTCATATAGATTTTGATATTTACGGGACCAAGTGAGAAACAGGAAAACATTAAATATCATATTGAAAGAACAACGGACATAGAAAATAGATCTAGGAGAGACAATTTAAAAATTATTGGACTACCTGAAAACCATGATAACAAAAAAACCTTGTATATCATATTACAAGAAATTAAAAAAGATAATTGCTCAGAGATCCTTGAACAAGAAAATAATAATGAAATTGAAAGAATTCACAGATCAGTCCCAGAAAGAAATCCTCAACTGACAACTTCCATGAATGTAATAGCTAAATTCAAGAGCCAAGAAGCCAAGGAAAAAATACTTTATGCAGCCAGAAAGAAACCATTCAAATATTATGGAGCTACAATCAGGATCACTCAGGACCTAGTGGTCTCTACACTAAAAGACTGTATGGCATGAAATATGATATTCAGGAAGGCAAAAGATTTGGGTTTGCAACCCAGAGTCACCTAATCAGCAAAACTGAGTATATTCTTTCAGGGGAAAATAATGATCTTTCAAGAAGATAGAAGATTTCTAAGCATTTCTGAGGAATAAGACAGGCCTAAACAAAAAATCTGAAGACCAAATACAAGACACAAGAGAAGCCCAAAAAGGTGAATAAAAAGAACAAATTTAAGGGACTCATTAAGGTAAAAATGTTTATATGTCTACATGGAAAGACGATCTCTGTAATTCTTAAACATCACTCTTAGTAATACACAGTATAGAAGGAGTTTACTCAGAAAAAGGATAGTGAAGTCAGCTGATTATGATAATATGAGCTATGTGATTATATATGGTGATATGTTATATTTGTAAATGTGATGATATGGAATGATATTTATGCATGATATAATATGAATGCATATGAATGACACATAAAAATCAATCAAGGGCAGAGGGAGAGGGTTGCACTGAGAGAAAAGGGAAGGGAGAGATAGAATGGGTAAATTATATAACATAAAGAGGCATGAAAAATCAATACAGAGAGGGGAGGATAAGGGTGATGATCGGAAATACTTAAACTTTACTCTCAATTTAACTGGATCAGAGAGGGGAAAATGAGTATACTCAGTGGGGTTTAGAAATCTGTTAACCTACAGAGAACTAAAGGGGAACAAGTCAAGGGAAGCGGGGAATATTTGAAGGGAGAAGGAAGATGGGGTATGGAAAAGCAAAATACAGGTGAGAAGGAACAGAGAGAAAGTGAATAGAGTAGGATCTAAGGAGGATAATACTATGGAGGGCAATACACAGTTAGTAATC
Source organism: Gracilinanus agilis (assembly GCF_016433145.1). Taxonomy (NCBI): domain Eukaryota; kingdom Metazoa; phylum Chordata; class Mammalia; order Didelphimorphia; family Didelphidae; genus Gracilinanus; species Gracilinanus agilis. The sequence continues at coordinate 87,153,394 of NC_058131.1, forward strand.
CTAACACCGAATGAGAATGGGATGAACTCATCCATTAAAAGAAAGTGGGTTAGGAGAGTGGATTAAAAATCAGAACCCAGTGGAATTGCTTGTCCGCTCTCAGAGGGGGGAGGAAAGAAAAGGGCGAGGAGGGATCAGAAATCATGTAACCATGGAAAAATATTCTAAATAAAAAAGGGAAAATATTATGATCTGGACGCTTATTTGTAATGATGAGATTTAGAGTCCACAAAGAAGCTGAAGAGTAGTTTTAGAAAGAATAAGGCATAAAGAGGAATGAAAATATAAATTAATATGAAAATTCTGAATTTTCCTAAGCAAAGAAATATAATTTTAAGATAATGACAAATTATAGCTAATTATTTGAGGTGGAAACAAGGATATCAGAATATACTAGGAGTTTAGTATATTGATAAACTATCAAGTTAAGTTATTTGAAAGAATATCTATATGCATATTGATTTTCCCTAGCATGAGAGGAGGATTTGTAATAGAAGAGGTGGCTTTGAAGAAGACAGTAACTTACTGGGAAAAAAGAGAGAATATTCTCAGGCTCAACATAGAATGTTTCCTATAACTTGGTTTGGTGATAATTTTTGATTATATGAATTTAAAAGGAGATAATGTTTCTCAGTGATAGAAACAGGAAGAGAATCTAAAAGTAGTAGAGGGCAAGGCGTGTTTCAAGGTAGTTTTCCTACCAGTAGTGGTGTCAGGAAGATTTGACAGTATTGCCAATATTCGAAAAAATGACGGAGAATTCACTGTCAAGGAAGGTAGATCACAATGACTCCCAGAAAAGGTAAAGAGAAAACAAAATATTTTAAAATGAAAATGAATGTGTTAATTATGTAATGCAAGCCCCAGAAAACAAATAGATTAGATCTGACATGAGATAGTCAGATTGTAGAGAGAGGGTTTGATTCCTTGGGAGGTAGCTATGATGGTGGATAGAGTGCCCAGCCTGAGATCCAGAAGACTTATCTTCCTGAATTCAAATCTGGCCTCAGATACTTAACTGTGCAACCCTGGGCAAGTCATTTAATTCATTTTCTTCATCTGTAAAATGAGCTGGAAAAGGAAATGGCATCTCACTCCAGTACCTTTGCCAAGAAAATCCCAAATGTAATCAGAAAGAGTAGAATTCTTCAATTGAAGAATATTGAACAGCAAAAATGATTCACATGTCCAAAATAACTAAATGTTGCAAATCAAGGGAATACCTTGTCAAGCTGGATACCATATATCTATACTTAACTTCTACAGACAATTGTGGACCACAGCTCTTTGCTTGCCTCTTTAGAATTCATTTTAATACTACTTTTTATTTGGCTTTTTCATCAGTCATTATTTAGTGATTTGGTCTGTTTTCGATTCCATCACGTATCTTCCTGGCTATTGATCAATCAATCATCACAATGACTGCACTAAATGCCAATACAATATCATGCAAAAATAAACTGTAAACTTTACCTGCCATGAAGAAGATTATATTCTATAATCTTGCTTATCAGTAGAATAGATTTGTACATTCCTGAGGTCATTTTCTAGATATTAAAGATAGTTTTCTTAAATCATAATAATAATAAAATATAACATATTTTATTATATTATAATATAATATAAAGTATAATAAAATCTGGCAAGAAGCAGAACAAGATGAATCCAGAACTGATTTTCAGAAAGGATAGGTTTTATGGAGTAGGAATAGTTATTTACCAACAGATTAAGAGAGCAATTTTCTAAAGGCCTTAAATTTATTTGTAACGGAAAAGATAATTCTCCTTGAAGTATAGTTGAGCTGACTATAGAAGGGTGCATTATTTTCCATAACTACATGCCAAAAAGGTATTGGGTGGGTTGTTACATGACAGGATACCATGTGGCATTAAAATTTCCACAAGATTCCATAGAATATGTCAAATTGGTCATTTGGAACAAGAAGCCAAATCTAGTTCTACTTGATGTTGCTACAAAACCAAATATTTTGACACATGGTTTTCTCACATCATTTCTTATTTTTTGAAAGAAGTATTTATCAAACACTAATGGTTTTTGATTCAGCATTTCCTTACATTTTTGAGAGTTATTATTTTATTTTCCCCTTCTTACTAAATTCAAATAAATTTGAGCCATATGTACATTTTTCTGGCATCGTCCCAGAATTTCTTTATAATTTCACAGTCAGAAGAGCCAAATTTATACCTGCAAAAAAGCAGACAAATAGAAATACTTTCTGAAAAACTAAATTAATTATATCTGTCAGAACTGACTTCTAGAAATTGGCCTGGTTTTTGAGGGGGAATCTATATGAATATAAGAATTTTAGTCTTGGCTTTCTTAGCCTATAGCAATGCATACAGAACTGGGATTAGTGAAGACTTAACATTGGGTGCTAGAACAGAAGAAAAATAATTGAAGAAACCTACAAAGGAAACCTGGCATAGATAAAATTAACCCCTTTTTTTCTTTCCAAATAGAGGTTTTCAAATTCTTCCATTTATTTTTTCATTCTTGATTACTTTCAATTTTTTTCTTTCTCACATGTTATGAGGGTTCCATCTGATCATTGATAGCCACCTAACTATTCCCTAGCTGTTTGTTCCCGAAACCTCTGCCCATGCTTTTTTTTTCTTTTTATCCCTATAATAATTAAATGGATAGTACCATTCATTGCTACATAGACTCATCAAGGCTTGACGGTGCCTGGAACATAGGAACTGTTAAATATTTGATGACTTCTTTGACCAAAAATACCCCTCATTGACCACTCCTCTCATGTGCATACTAACTTCTTCTATTAGAATATAACTTCTTGTCAGGATTATATTACTTTTTCTAATTGTATAACCAGTGCTTAGCAAAATACTTGGCAAATTGTATGGAATTAATGAGGACTTTTTAAAAATTTATTCAGATATGTTACAATTGAATGATGTGGAGTCTTATATATCTTCTTCTATTTCCCTCTGGAATTCCATTGTATTTCTTTGTATTATAACTTCAATTGAGTTTATCTGAGTAAAGAACTAAGAATTGCCAGGAGAGGAAATAAAATAAAAACAGTCAAGGTCAGACAACATCATATATGTTATACTAACTCCAGGAAGTTTGGCACTAGTGTGGATAGTTTATTACATTTCTGAGTTAATTTTTTAAGGTTCCCAATGGGATCTCTCAGCCTACTGACATGTATCTCCCCTAAAAAAGACTTTTAATTTTCGTTTCTTTTAAATCTAAATATATGTATTTAAAACCCAAGCCACTTCAATTCTTTGTGGTCCTATTCGCTTATTTCTATTTGAATCAAAATTTCTTCAACCAAAGACTTTTATTTTTGACATAGATAGAATTAAGTGTAGATTATTTTTATAACCTTATGGATATGCTTCTATCATAGAAGAGTAAAATTTTCATTTTAAGGCAATAAACAAAATAGAAAATATTATATATTGAAAATTCAAATTGTCATAGTTGACATAAAGAAGTTTTTTTTTTTAAATTTTAAAAAAAAGTTGGTCTATTAATCCAGTTCAGTTTAGGCAGGTACTTTATAAAATATTTGCATAATTCCATTAGTTTTGTGTGCTACCTATGGGCCAGGTTGGTAGGACTTTGGCATATCCACAGCATTTTGCTGATTACATAAAATATCAATGGGAAGAATTTCTGGCTATATATTTCACAAGGATCATCAAAAAGACTATGGAAGTTTGCAAAGTCCCAATTTGTGGATACTTTCTTCTAACAAAAGCACTGAATATGGAATCAGAGGATCTAATCCAAATCTACTATTTACTACTAGTATGATCTTGAATACATCATTTAACTTCTTTTTTCTCCCCTTCTCTTATCTCTGATGGAGATAGACAATGTGACTTTTAAGACATTATCAAGCTCTAAATGAATGATCCTGCAAAATGAATGTTCATCTTTGCCCATGCAGCTTTTATTTACTTCAGTTATGAATACTACATATAAGTGGTAGGATAAAGAGAAGAATAATTTTATCACAACCTCTTGTCACCAAAGATCTAAATTAGTCAAAATCAGTTGAGCAAGAAATGAAAGAGTACACTTTGTGCACTGTATGCAGCACTGGTCTAGGAAAAATAGTAAGAATATAGAGTTGTTCTTTACCTCCCTCCTCTCAGTCTTTAGAATTTTCTCTTTTTTGTTCTATTCCATCCCATGTTCTACCTTAATTATGCACCACTTAATTTTGTCTAATTTTACTACTAAATAGTTCTACTAGTCATAGGTATCACTATCAATTCCAGAATATTATCCAGGAACCTTTATTGGGTCATCTATGAGATTAGTTGTCTGAAAAGTGACAGGTTTGAGATAAACTATTGTCAGGTAACCAGCTCAAATAAAGATAATTGAAAATTATTTAATCTGTTGATTTATTCCCAGAAACATTGATATTTTAATAAAAATATTTAATATTTTAATCCCAAAAGAATGCTGATAATGGGAATTATACAAACTGTGGCAATTTGATTAAGAACATGAGAGGCACAAAGGAGCCATTGTGAGAAAAGATTTTAGATTTACTCAGCCATTGAAGGAAATTTATTATATGATGATCTTTCTATTGAGAAAAGAAGAAATCATTTCCTCTGCCAACATTACATTTAAGTATTCCTCCCAAACTCCCAATTATACTGTGCTATCATAGATAGAAAGCTTTCCTCTGAGTTGGATAGTTTCAAGACTTGCCTCTGATATATACTTCTTGGATACTACTTCTTATCATACTTCCTCCACTTACCCATCCAGAGATTATGTAATCAATCATTCTTATTTTACAGACAACTAAACATAGATCAGTTACAGAGAAGTACCATGTTATTATGGATAAAGTGATGACCTTGGAGTCAGTATGATCTAGGTCCAAGTCCTTCCTTTAACATATATTCTAGAGGTGAGCAAGTCACTCAATTTCTTGGTATCTCAGGCATCTGTCTTAAGAAAAGATTTACGGAGAAGTTGATGATCTTCAACAATAGAAAGTGCTCCCCACATTCTTGAAGTTATATGTCAAGGCCAAACAATTCCCCTCAGAAAAGCAAAACCAAATAAATTCTAAAGTACCAACTCACCACAAAAACAAATATACAAAATTTAAAATTAGGGAAGTTCAATAATGTGCCCAAAATGATACAAGTAGGTATGGGTGCAAACAGAACTATACTAGGTCTCTAGGGCTCTTTATTATATCCCATTTTGCCTCTTCCTTTATTATTAGATGTAATGTGTCTTAAAGTTGCTATTTAACTCTTAAGAATTTTAAGTGATAGCCCATTAAGCCATCAAAATTTTAGCAACAATTTATAAAGTAATCTAAAATTACTTAGTAAATCACTGAGAGATTGATGGTCAGAAAACACATGATAAAATATCAGAAAGAGCACTCTATTGGGCAACATGGTTGGTTCCATGAGGTTTGGGGCACATTTAAAGGAAGCACAAACGGACACATAGATATGAAAGCAAAAAGTAAGGGATACCAAATAAATATTTCCCTGATTCATCATTATGTCCTGGAAAATCTTGCTGATAAGTCTTCTCTGTATATTCTTCCAGTTTAAGACCCACAGAGGATGTTGATGTTTGTATCAGGGATGGTATCAGTCAGTTGTATGAGGTGATCACTATGGCAGGGAACTGTCCAAAAATGGTCAGTTGTGATAATTGGATTAAGTCTACACTGCCCATATTTAGATTTAATCACCAAAGGTGAGAACACCTCCAAATTCTGGGAGGTCCCAACCCATGTTAGCTAGAGTGAGTGAGGAATCGGAATGGACTGACTGCCCCCAGATGGTCTATGAGAAGCATCTATTGTGATTGGATATGAAAATTAGGAGGAAGGCACAGGAAGTGATGTATAAGTGACCCATTTAAAAGGAGAAGGTCCTCAGTTAGCTGGGAGCTTCTGGTGAAGTGGGTGGCTGATGAAGGAGCTCTTCTGGTCCATGAAGGAGTGTTGAGACCTTGGTGAGACTACTTTAAATATCTTCTTTTGACTTCTGCTTGGGGAGCTTACTGATAAAAGAGGAAGGGAAGGCTGGGAGGTTTTTCAGGGATTAGGATAAGATCTGGGAAGCCCTGAACTGTTAGATAAAAACAGCCCCTCCCCTCCAGGAGGGAATGGCAGACTTTTTAACTAGCTTGCTCTCAAAGCCTATAATTATCACTTCTAATATCTAATATAGCTAAATGGTAACAAAAATGTTATTGCAGGAAAGGTCTAGTTCAGCTAAACAGGCAAACTTCAGAGAAGAACCAAAATGGCTAATGCCACAGGCCACCAAAGCTATGCAGAACTGGGCTCAGCAAACAGAGCAACCTGCTTACTTCAACCCCCAGAAATCAACTGACCCTAACTGTTTTAAACTGTCCCCTCACCCAGAGTTCTCTGGGGGGGGTTTCCCTGGAATTCTGGGTGAGGCTTGACTGTATCTTGCAGGAATTCCACCCTGCCATTTTCCATATTACATCTGATGGAGAAATTCTTTTGGAAAAGAATGAAGTGTATAGCCTAGAGAGGAATAAAGACATATTGGCCTGGGCCTCATCCTTAAAATGGATGTTCTGGGAGCATCTGACCAATCAGGAGAGAAGGGAAGGGAAGATATTGCATGCAATGTGAGAAGGAGTCCAGGGTTGGCATGAGTAAAAAAGTTTCTGTGGAATGATAGATAAAGGGGATGAGGGAGAAGTGATTATCTGAGGCAGCATGATTTGACTCCTCAGGCACCTCACATCTAATGACACTGACCTGAAATTTAGCTTCAGTAAATTTTGTTTGTTCCATATCCTGATATCATGAGCATTTATTAACCCTACAACATGAAGTTAAGAGCACTAGAGACAATAACAATGTTTTTTTTTATTCTTTAGTTCCATGGCATTGAAAAAAATTTACCTCTCCATGTCTTATTCTCTTCTTCTTCTCTAAAGGGCATGTACAGATGGTAGAACAAAGATAGCGGCATAGTAGCAGGAAATTCTAAAGCTACTCTGAACTTCCATCCAAACTGATCATTAAAAAGTGCCTCAAAAGGACAGAAGTCAAAGCAGGATGAGAAAAGGAGCTCTTCCACTGGAGGCAGAATGAAAGGTAGACAGTGAGAATGGATTTCCACATTATAAGGAGGGAAAACTGCACAAGGAAAAGGACAGACTGACCACCACCCCTGCCTACCACTCCAGAGGCAGAACCAGGATCTGGGAATCTCTGAATTCTAGGTAGCTAAATACATTAAAGAAAAAACAACACAGAATACCCCTGGAGAAAATTTGATGTCAAAAAATTCAGTAGAACCATAAAAAATAAATAGAAAGAGAAATAATTAAGGGCTTCAATGAAGTCAAGTTGATTATACATGTATATAGAAAAATGATATCTGTAACTCTTAAAATTTGTTTTCATTATCATAGTAGATAGAAGAAATATACATAGACAGAGTGTACTATTAAGTTGTTTAGGATTATATGTAAAAAAATTAGGGGGGAAAGAAAGGGTATTGTACTAAGAGAAATGCGAAGGAAAATGTAAAATGGGATGAATAATGGTGTGCCTTGTTGGGGATAATACTATCACAAGAAAGGGAGGATGATAATAGAAGATGATGGTGTTGAAAAGTGATACTTAAAACCTTACTTCCAGTGGAATCTGATAAGAAATGGAAGAACAAATAGATTTATTGGTGTATAGAATTCTATCAGAACCTTTAGAAAAGTAGAAGGGGAATAAGAAAATGGTGTGTAGGGAGGAGAGTAATATAAGGGTAAGGGAAAGGGGGACTTATGAAAAGCAAAACACTGGTATGGAGGGAAAAAGTGAAAGTAGAAAGGGCAGGATTAAAAGAAGAAATCAAAATGATGGGGAATACACAGATGGTAATCATAATTGTAAATGTAAATGGGATGAACTCACCCATAAAGCAGAAGCAGATAGCAGAGTGGATTAAAAATCAAAATCAATCCCTATGGAGTTTATAAGAAACACACATGAGGCATGTAGAGACACACACAGTAAAGGTAAGGGCTAGAGGAGAATTTATTGAACATCAACTGAGAAAAATAAGACAGGAAAAGCAATCATGATCTCTGACAAAGCTAAAGAAGAAAATGGTTAAAAGAAATAGGGAAGGTAATTACATCCTGATTAAAGCAGAATAGACAATGAAGAAATATCAGTATTCAATATAAATGTGTGTGTGTGTGTGTGCCAAAAGGAATAGCATCTAGATTTTTAAAGGAGAAACTATTGGAGCTTAAGGAGGAACTAATAAAACTATACTAGTAGGAGAAGTCAACCTTCCTTTATCATATCTAGATAAATCAAATCAAAAAATAAATAAGAAAGAAAAAATGTGAATGAAACCGTAGAAAAATTAGAGTTAATAGATATATATGGAAAAAGTAAATAGGAATTAAAGGGAATATACATTTTTTCATTAACACATGGTACACATACAAATATCAATTATGTAATAGACATAAACATTGCAAACAAATGTAGAAAAGAAGAAATTATAAATGCAATATTTTCAGATCATAATATGATAAAAATTATAATTAGTAAGGGTTCATGGATAACTTATCATGGCTAATTTTATTTTATACTATAGAATCATCCTATTCTTTGCTTATACCAAAATGAAATCCATTTATTCCTATCCCCAGTTTTGTTGTTGCTATGGTTCTCTTCACCTACTCTTTTATGTCATTCTCTTTGCAGGCAACTAATAGCTGGGGAGTAGGAGTAATTCAGCTGACTTTTCAAAATGATTTTACAAATTATTTGCCCACACAACAGAATATCACTCATTTTAAAAGCATCTTCATAGTCACTTTAATTTTTAATAGTTAATGGAGTAAATCCTTTATGTTGGAGAATTTTAAGAAAGAATCTTAGAGTATAATAATAAATGGTACTAAGGGAATTTTGCAAATTTTTCAAGGATATACACCTCATTTGGCAAATGTTTATCAGAAGTGCAAATGGCCTACTGTTAGTTGGCCACTTGGTACATGTGTATTGTTGGTCTCTGGGGGAACTATTTTGCTAGACCAAAATAGTAAACTCCATTGGTAATTCATATAATAAAGCCTTTCCCCCTAGTCTGTATTTAACTTTAAGGATTCTATTAAAGAATCTCAAAGGCATCTCTGAATGACGGGGGGTGGGGCAAAGAGAAATATAGTGGTATGCAACTTACTTGGGACAAAATAAGTCTTAAATTTATTGACATTTTAAAAAAGTTTAATGTGCAAAGAATGCTCCACTGGCTAGTGAGTACATGAATTATATACATGTGTATATGAGTACCTGTAGGATATTTGGCTTTACTCTTTGTGTACCAACAAAGCTGAATCCACAAAATAACTTCATAATTTTGTTTTAGAAAGAGAAATATTGAATAATCAATACCAGAGTATTGAAATATGGATTATAGTGAAATTCTTAGTTTATTAATTAACATATATTATATATTTAATTAATAATATCTAAGTGGAACTCTCAAGCACTTGCTTCCTGGAACATCAAGTATATCCTTACCTCAAAAATGTACAAATCTCCATAATGAGTTCAAAATGTAATCTTTAGGGAGTAGCTGGGTAGTTCATTGGATTGAGAGCCAGGCCAAGAGATGGGAGGTCATAGGTTCAAATTTGGCCTCAGACACTTCCTAGCTATATGACCCTGGGCAAGTCACTTAACTCTCATTACCTGTACCATTCTTCTGACTTAAAATCTATGTGATTCTAAGGCAGAAAGTAAAGATTTAAAAAATATATATTATCTTTAACTATACTGTAAAACACAAAATTATTCCATAATTGAATTGGAATTTCATTGGATTTCTATTTATTTAGAACATATGAGAATGTCTACCAAGCCCAGATCTGGACTGCATTGAAAGGGAGAGACAGACAGACAGATAGACAGGAAGAAGCAGACACAGACACACAGAAAAAGACAGATACAGACACAGAGATAGAGATATAGAGTCAGACAGAGAGAGAGAGAAGCACAGTGACAGAGGCAGAGACAGAGGCATAGAGCCAAATATACAGAGAAATAGAGAGATACTGATACAAAAAAAGGAACAGAATAAAACAAAACAGAGAGGCAGAAGCAGAGAGTCAGTGACAGAGACGGAGAAAAAAAATGAAATAACTTTCTCTTCATTTAGTTTCTTATATGTGGTGGAGGGAGGTGGGAATTGGCATATTTTAAATTCTTAACTATGTACCAAGGAAGGCTAAGTTCTTAACAAACATTATCTCATTTGATGGCTACAATAACCCAGGGAGGTGGGAGTGATTATTCTCTCCATTTTATAAATGAGGAAACAGTTGACAAACAGGTTAAGTGACTAGACCAGGTGTACACAGCTAGTAATCTAATTTTTGGTGGATAAGAATTAGGCTTGTGGAAGTATGTAGATTAATTAGAAAGCATCTATTTACAGCAGAACATGCTTGATTTACTCAATACTGTACAGAGTTGTCAGAATGAGGAAGTCTAGCATTCATGTTAAATTTTTAATTAATGCTGGCTAGACAATTTGGGGCAAGTCATATATCAATGCTCTTAGCAACTGTCACACTAGAATTTAAAGTGAAGGTGATTAGATGCATTAGAAGATGGAATTTCCTGATTTTGGAATTCTTTATATCACTGAATTTACTTGTCCAGTCTTCTCTCCTTATATCTCTGGGGCTGTAAGCATGATTTTCAGATAAGAAGAATCTATAGGATATAAAAGTCAAAGAAGACCAAAGACAGAATTCTGTTATAGTAATAACTGACATTTATGTAGCTCCTTATATTCATTATCTCATTTTGTAACATTAAAAACACTATGAGGTAAGTATCATGGGTATTATCTCAATTTATTAGATAAATTAATTGACCTTCAAAATACTTATCACTTTCTCTTGCCAATGGATTGAAAAGACTATGAACTTGAATGAGAAAATGCTCTTTTTTTTACTAACCCATAACTGAAATTTTAGACTTCCTTCAGTTATGAATACAGTTAAAACATTTTCTTATACAGTTCACTAGACTTCTTTAAGGTCTCTGACACACACAAAAAGTTAAATAACCTTAGTTTTGAAGTAAGCATGTATATATGAACTCACATTGAGAGCAAGCCAGTTACCCTTCAGAGAGAAGGAAAATCCCATTTTGTGTCATCTCTGGAAAAAATAAACAAGCAAGATAACAAAAACAAAAAATAATAAAAAATGATATAGGTCTTGTATTCAAGTAGCCTAGACCAGATTGAGTAATGTTGACAACAGGAGGAAATAATCAAATAAAACTTACTGGAAAAACAAACAAACAAAAAAGAATGCATTGTCTCTGAAGAAAGGGGGTCCTAAAGTTGATTTGGCAAGTTAAGACAGAGGTTTTAAAAAAAGGGATAATAAAATTATCCCAACAGAATATTCATGTGAAGAAGGCAATTCCAATTTGGAATCCTCCCGAGTATGAAGACAATGAAGTGATCATTCTAGAAGCTGGGATATTTACTAAGTAATGCAAATTCAAGCAAATCATGCTGGGATGAAAAAAAAGTCAAGATGATTTTTTTTTAAAGAAGAAAAGGAATCTATAACTGGACACAAAGAAGAGCATTGCAAATTAACCCTACCTCCTACTGTCAAAAATTGTAATCTTTCAAAAGAGCACATTTATCTAATCCAAGAGGAATCATCTCTCTAAGAACTTTCTATAAAAGTTGCTATGATATAGCTGAATTGGGAAAGGGAGTAGCATTTTGCAGTTAACATTTCTATATTTTGGCATCTAATAAAACAATTTTGTTGTTGTTTATTTATAAATTATATCTGTATGCATGACTGATGCTAAATAGATAAGATTTTATTTAAAGTTCATTCAGTGTCCTGTTTATAACATTACATATATACATATATTTGTATTTAAAACTTTATATATCATTGCAAGCAAAGATGCAGATATCCATTTTGTAGTAGATTTATTATTTTAAATATCATATCTACTTTAGCAGGTTGTAAGTTTCTTGAGAGTAAGGGAAGCATGTCTGATTATTACTGGTATCTATCACTGTAACTAGCAAACTGTTTTATATGTAGCAAACATATCTTATTGAATGGATGGATAAATACATACCTACTATATTATTTCTATCTTTTTAAATGAAATTTCTTACAGCAGTGGTAGTATTTACTTACTTTATATGTGAATGTGAATATTATATTTATGATATGTCACCAATATACTATGAATTACTATTATATGTAATAATTACAATAGCTCTCTATGAACATTTTAACTTTTTTCTCTTGTGAAGATGTCTCCCAAGTTTTCTAGTACTTCCCTTATTATTTATTCATGTTTGAATATCCCAACATCTTGCTTTCTCCATTTTCTGATTCTGAGATATCAAACCAGTAAAAAATATTAAATGGAACAAGTACTACACTTAAATGGGGATGATATTTTATTTTTTCTTAAGCCTAGGTCATTATTTGCTCTTTTTAAATTTTTTATAAATTTTATTTTTTCCAGATTACATGTAAACACAATTTCTTAATATTCATATACTTATATTTGGCAATGTATGTTCTTTCTCTTCTTCCCAACATTCCCTCTTCCCAAGAAGGCAAGTAATACGATAAAGGTTGTACATATATCATCATATAATACATATTTCCATGTTTGGCATGTTGTCATGTTGTGAAAGGATACCTTGCTTACACTAGACAAAAATTCCTTGAGGAAATAAAAATATGTTTCAATTTTCCCTTCATGTATTCTTATTACTTCTTTGGAAGTGGATATCCTTTTATTGCCATGAGTCTCATGGAGTTGTCCTGGATCCTTGCCTTGTTCATCATAGTTAACCATCATACATATGTTTTGTTATTGTGCACAACATTCTTCTGGTTCTGCTCACTTCACTTTGCAATATGTCATAAATATGTTTCTGGGCTTGTGTGTGTGTGTGTGTGTGTGTGTGTGTGTGTGTGTGTGTGATCATCTTTTTTTGTCATTTCTTATGTCACAATAGAATTCCATTACAAGCGTATACCACAACCTGCAGTTATTCACTGACTGAGAGACATCTCTTCAGTTTCCAGTTCTTTGACAAAACAAAAAGAGTCGTTTTATATGGTATGTTCCATTTTCTTCTCTTAATCACTTTGGGATGCAGACAGTATTGATATGAAGGAAATCCATAGTTTTTTGCCTTCTGGACGTGGTTCCAAATTGCCCTTGAGTATGGTTATATCACTTCACAGCTCCACCAGTAGTTTATTAGTGTCCCAATTTTTCCATGTCTCCTCCCGAATTTATCACTTTTTTCATCATATTACCCATTCTGATGGGTATGAAGAAGTTCCTCACAGTTTTTTTTTAAATTTGCATTTGTCTAACTGATAGCAATTTGTAGCATTTTTCATATTAGTAAAGATAGTTGTAATTTCTTCACCTTGGAATTTCCTGTTCATAGCCTTTGGCCATTTGTTAATTAGGAAATGCCTTTAATTCTTATGGATTTGATTGAGTTCTCTTTAAATTTGAGAAATTAAGCTTTCATCAGAGACATTTTCTATAAATATTTTCCCAGGATGCTATTTGTCTTTTAATCTTAGTTGGATTGCTTTTGTTTGTACAGAAACTTTTAAAAATAAGGTAGTCAGTGTTATTTATTTTATATTTATAATGTTCCCTATGTCTTTTTTAAAACCTAAATTCTTCCTTTACCCATGAGTCTGACAGGTAAACTATTTTTACTCCCCTAATTTATAGATAGTACTATCCTTGATTTTGAAACCATGTATCCATTTTGGGAGGAATATTATGAAATAGATTTTATTTGTGTCATTTATTTTTATACCAGCAAAATATTTCTTTTATCCCTTCCTATTTCTAGAGAGTCAGGCCCTTATGACAAATAACTTGCTAACTTGTTGGGTAAGAGTTAAATTTTAGCATTGTTTTAATTCTATGCCTTAATGTTAACGGTTTTGGACTATTCCAATATATTCCTATTAATTGTTCATATATCTTGGATATCAAGCTTTGATGAGAAATAAAAATTTTACCTAGTCAACTGATTCTTTTCTTATCTGAGATGGATGCACTTTTTGTGCTATAGCCTTTCAGTTTTATGTCTTCGAATTATATATTTTGTCATGTATATATTTATTGATCTACTTCTTATGGTATTATTTTTGATTAAGAACAAATATTTATTTTTAATTTATTGTGGGACATTGTGTAAAATATTGGTATAAATTTAACTTCTACCATAACTTTCTATTTTTTTCACAAGTAGGTCTTATCAAATAGGAAATTTTTAAAATAAGATAATCAGTGAATACAGATTTTTTAAAATATTGAGTTATTGACTTAAATTACCTGATTCTTCATTGCCTCCTCTGTTTCATTAATCAAATTTTCTATTTTTAACTATCATCAGATGATTTTGATGCCTACTGATAGTAGGAGTTTGAAAGCAGATTTTGAAGTCTAGATAATTACCTTTTTGTTCTTATAATTCTTTTGAATTATTATTATTTTATTTTTTCTAGACCTATTATTCATTCTTTTAAATTTTATTATCCAGCATTTTTATAAAATATTCCTTTGGGAATTTGATTGGTATAGCAATAAATATGTAGATTAATCTTCCATATATTCAAGTTGCTGTTTCTTTTTTATGGAACATTTTGCCATTTAATTTTAATACATCAGTATATTGACTCCCTTATAATTAATTATATTTAAGGGAGCCTCCCTTTCTATTTTCGCATTTTGTATTTTAGTTATCTATAAATATTGTCAATCTCTTTTCTGATTCACTAAGAAATTCTAAATAAACTATCAAAAGATCAACAAAATATTGTTTTTTTTTCTAATTCTTCCTTACCTATTATTTGCCTTTTTCTTTTTCTCTTGTCTAATATTGGGGAAAAAGGTCATTCTTTCTTCATTTTTATACCTACTTGTAAAGCTGCAATGATTCCTCATTGAATATGATGTTTATTTTCAATTGTAGATACATATTTATTTCATTTAAGATTGGGGTCAAAATTACTTTAGCCTTCATAATTTATGAATAATGAAATATATATCTCAATCAAATAATTTATCACTGTTAAATTAAGTGTAGAATATCTTTTGAAATGGATTGACTTTTCACAGATAGGTCAAGAAAATTGAGTTATGTTCTGGGGTTATATACAATTTTTCAAACTACTTATTATTAGTCGTCCCTAAAATTGTATTGTTTGCTATGCCAGTAAAGTCTCTGAAAAAGAAACATGTAGGCAGAAGGAGAAATCTCAGTTTTTGTCTTCAATGTTCTTTCTCCTATCTTTTGGTCAAAGGAGGAGGTTTCAACTCTCAAAATGTCCAAGTATTGCCAACTTCTTGCCTTTCCAAGGGAGCTATATTAACATCTGAAAATCAGCTAATTATAGTTTATGTTTCTTCAAAGTATTCAGTAATGGAACTATACTATACCTCAGTCTAATGATTTTGTCTCTATCAGCATGGTTTTTATTAAAATACTATTCTCCCTTTTAATATCTGCCTTCATCAATTTTAATAACAACACAATAGAGGACTGCAGACCTCAGACCAACCCCATGAAGTCCCAGGTCCTGGCACAAGCATGCAGTGAGAGCTTGAGGTCCATAGCACTTAATTCTTTCAAGCCTGCTCTATGGTGAAGACCTAGCTCCATGGCAAAATAGCTCCAAGTGCTGAGACTTGAAGGTCAGCAGCAGAGTAGACAGAATAATCAACATTCTAAACTCCCAGTCCATAGGCAAAAAAGGCTGAGAAATTTAGCAAAGGGCCAAAGAAGATTTTTATTTGAAAATTTTATTTGGAAACAAAGAAAAAAGCATAGAACACAGGGAATGGTTTGATCCAAATAACTACATGCAAAAGTAAAAAGAAAAATGGGAATTGGTCTTAAGCTCTAAAAGAACACAAAAAGAAATTCAAAAATCAAATAAGACATATTGAAGTAAAAAGGGAAGAAAAATAGGAATAGGAGATTAAAATAATGCAAAAAGAAAACCACAGCTTAAAAAGCAAAATTGATCAAGTAGAAAAAGAGGCACAAGAATCCAATGCAGAAACGAGTTTCATCATAATGTAGAATGGATCAAAATGGAAAAGGAGGATCAAATGGTAATAGAAAAAAGTCATTCTTTTATAATTAGAATTGGCCAAATTAAAACTAATAATTTTATGAGAAATGAAGAAACAAAAAACAAAAGAAAAGAAATAATAGAAGAGAATGAAATAATAAAAGAAAATATGAAATATCTCTTTAAAAAAACTTATCTGGGAAACAGATCCAGGAAAGATAATCTAAGAATTATTGGACTAATTAAAAATCATGCTTAAAATGTTTGATAGAATTCACTTGTGAATCCATCAGGCACTGGTGATTTTTTCTTAGGGAGTTCTTTGGTGGCTTATTCAATTTCTTTTTCTGATATTGTATTATTTAAGTATTCTATTTATTCTGCTATAAATCTAGGCAATTTATATTTTTGTAAAAAGTCATCATATCACCTATATTGCAATGATTGCCCTAATTTCCCCTTCATTAGAGGTAAGGTCTCCCTTTTCATCTTTGATACTGATAATTTGGTTTTCTTCTTTCCTTTTTTTATTAGATTTACCAGTACTTTGTCTGCAGCAAGTGATCATAGGGTTATCCATCATGATCAGGTGGGATTTATACCAGGAACGCAAAGGATGGTTCAACATTAGGAAAACCATCCACATAGTTGACCATATCAACAATCGAACAAACAAAAACCACATGATTACCTCAATAGATTCTGAAAAAGCCTTTGACAAAATACAGCACCCATTCCTAATGAAAACACTGGAAAGTATAGGAATAGAAGGACCTTTCCTAAAAATAATAAACAGTATATACCTAAAACCATCAACAAGCATCATATGCAATGGGGATAAATTAGAAGCCTTCCCAATAAGATCAGGAGTGAAACAAGGATGCCCATTATCACCTCTATTATTTTACATTGTACTAGAAACACTAGCAGTTGCAATTAGAGAAGAAAATGAAATTGAAGGTATCAAAATAGGAGACTAAGCTATCACTCTTTGCAGATGACATGATGGTCTATTTAAAAAATCCTAGAGGATCAACTAAGAAGCTTGTAGTAATAATCAAAAACTTTAGCAAAGTTGCAGGATACAAAATAAATGCACATAATTCATCAGAATTTCTATATATTTCCAACACATCACAGCAGCAGGAGATAGAAAGAGAAACACCATTTAAAATCACCCTAGACAATATAAAATACTTAGGAATCTATCTACCAAAACAAACACAGGAATTATATGAACATAACTACAAAACACTTTCCAAACAATTAAAACTAGATCTAAACAACTGGAAAACCATTGATTGCTCATGGGTAGGATGAATTAACATAATAAAAATGACCATTCTACCAAAATTAATTTATCTATTTAGCGCCATACCTACCAAACTACCAAAAAACTTTTTTACTGGATTAGAAAAAAACTATAACAAAGTTCATTTGGAATAACAAAATATCAAGAATACCAAGAGAAATAATGAAAAAAATGTGAAGGAAGGGGGCCTAGCAGTACCAGATATTAAACTATACTATAAAGCAACGACCATCAAAACGGTATGGTACTAGCTGAGGGACAGAAGGTAGGATCAGTGGAATAGACTTAGGGTAAGTGACGTCAGCAAGACAGTGTATGATAAATCCAAAGAGCCCAACTTTTGAGACAAAAATCCATTATTTGACAAAAACTGCTGGGAAATTTGGAAAACAATATTGGAGAGATTAGGTTTAGATCAACATCTCACACCCTACACCAAGATAAATTCAGAATGGGTGAATGACTTGAATATAAAGAAGGAAACTATAAGTAAATTAAGTGAACACAGAATACTATACTTATCAGATCCCTGGGAATGGAAAGATTTTAAAACCAAGCCAGAGTTAGAAAAAATACAAATGTAAAATAACTAATCTTGATTATATTAAATTAATAAGTTTTTGTACAAAGAAAAACAATGCAACCAAAATCAGAAGGGAAACAAAAAACTGGGAAAAAATCTTTATGACAAAAAATTCTGACAGAGGTCTAATTACTCAAATATACAGGAAACTAAATCAATTATAAAAAAACCAAGCCATTCCCCAATTGATAAATGGGCAAGGGACATGAAGAGGCAATTTTCATATAAAGAAATCAAAGCTATTAATAGGCACATGAGAAAGTGTTCTAAATCTCTAATAATTAGAGAAATGCAAATCAAAATAATGCTGATGTATCCCCTCACACCTGTCAGATTGGCTAAAATGATAGCAGGGGAGAGTAATAAATGTTGGAGGGGATATGGCAAAATTGGGACATTAATGCATTGCTGGTGGAGTTGTGAACTGATCCAACCATTCTGGATGGCAATTTGGAACTATGCCCAAAGAGCTCTAAAAGACTGCCTGCCCTTTGATCCAGCCAAACCAATGCTGGGTCTGTTCCCCAAAGGGATCACAGATAATAAGAGTTGTGCAAAAATATTTTGTGGTGGCAAAAAAACTCAAAAATGAGGGTATGCCCTTCAGTTGGGGAATGGCTGAACAAATTATGGTATATGCTGGTGATGGAATTCTTTTGCTACAAAAGGAATAATAAACTGGAGGAATTCCATGAAAACTGGAAAGACCTCCAAGAATTGATGCAGAGTAAAAGGAGCAGAGCAAGAAGAACATTGTACACAGAGATAAGGAATGGTCCTTCTATTCCTATACTTTTCAATGTTTTCAATAGGAATGGATGCTGTATTTTGACAAAGGCTTTTTCCGCATCTATTGAGATAATCATGTGATTTTTGTTTGTTAGATTGTTGAGATGGTCAATTATGTCGATGGTTTTCCTAATGTTGAACCATCCTTGCATTCCTGGTATAAATCCCACCTGATCATGGTGGATGACCTTCTTAATTACTTGCTGTAGTCTCTTTGCTAGTATTCTATTTAGGATTTTTGTATCTATGTTCATTAGGGAGATTGGTCTATAGTTTTCTTTCTCTGTTTTTGATCTCCCTGGCTTTGGAATCAGTACCATATTTGTGTCATAAAAGGAATTTGGTAGGACTCCTTCTTTGCTTATCATATCAAATAATTTGTATAGTATTGGGAT
>NC_058131.1:87180467-87287932 GCF_016433145.1 Gracilinanus agilis
TAATCTGTTCATCCTCAAAAATGTTTAGCTTCAACCACTGCATCCCCCTAGTTGGCCCTCTATCAGTCCCTCTCCATTTCTTATCCTCTTCCCCTTCTACTTTCCCTTAGTGTAAGATAGATTTTTATACCCAATTGATTGATTGTGTTTGTACTTCCCTCTTAGTGTTCTTTTTCCTTCCTCCTTATCTTCTCCTCCACTGTATAGGCTCTGTCATGTCTTTTTATGTGGCACATGTTTCTCTCTTCCCCTTTCTCCCAATGCCTTTCTTTTTCTCACCCCTTAGTTTTATGTATTTTTTAGATATCAGCCTATCATAATCAACTCATACTTTTTTTCTTTAAGTATACTATTTCTAAATGCCTTAATAATGATAAAGTTCTTGGGAATTATAAGAACCTTCATCCCATATGGACATATAAGTTATATAGTTTAACTTTATTGAATGTCCTTTGGTTTTTCTTTCCTGGTTACCTTTTTATGTTTTTTAAAATTTCTTATATTTGAGAGTCAAATTTTCCATTCAGATTTGATCTTTTCATCTGGAATGTTAGAAAATCCTTTATTTCACTACATAACCAGTTTTACCTCTGAAGAATTATGCTCAGTTTTCTGGGTAACTAATTCTTGGTTAAGGTCCTAGATCCTTTGCCCTCTGTTTGGAATGCCCTCACATTCCAGGCCTTCTGATCATAGAAGCTGATAAATCTTGTGTTATCCTGACTGTAACTCCAGAATATTTGAATTGTTTCTTTTTGGCTGTATATAATATTTTCTCCTTGATCTTAGATGTCTGGAATTTGTCTATGATAATTCTGGGAGTTATCCTTCAATTTATATTTACCCAGAAGCCTTTGCTCTTAGATTCAGCTGCCCTGAAGGCCTGTTGCTATGATGGGGTGCGCCTTCGTGTGCTGCTTTGTGCTCCACTTCCAGCCTGGTGCAATAAATCTTTTGTGCTGGTCTTATAAGTTGTTGGGTTGAAAAAATTATTTCACTCCATGTTTTTGCGGGTTATGCTGCTCCAGAATTCATTCTGAGGCATTATATCATAGTTGTTTGGAGAGCAATTTGATAGAAATCAGGTGAGTCTGTATACCTTCTCCACTGCTGTGGTTCTGTCAGTTGGATCCTATCTTGAAGAGGTAAGATAGAAGAAACCAGCCCCATTTCAGGGGTGCTTAAAGAAAAGACTCAAGGAAGACGTGGGAGGAGTTGGCAGCCTCTATGTACCTATCCCTAACTTGTTACTCTAGAGACTGCAGAGAGTTTCCCCTTGTGTAGGATCCAGGACCCTCTCTTGGTTAAGCTGTGTTATGTCTCTCCCCATGGGAGAGCTCATTCATTCTGTATTATCTGGTGTATATTCTCATATATATATATATACATATATATATGTATATATATATACATATATATATATATATATCTGATAGTATTTGTAATATTGCATATCATAATCCCTCCTCTTTACCATGAAGGTTGATGGTCTATTTTTCTAAATTATTTTTCATATCATTTATCATTATGAATATATATCATTCAATTTCATTATAATACATTTCTTTCAGGGCTCTAGGTGAATGGCTATTCATTACATCAGTCTTTCAACAATTCTGGATTTAATGGTTGAGATCAGTAAACTGATAGAAAAGAAGTTCTCACCTTAAAGGGAAAGAAAAGATTGCTAATACATAACATCCTTCAACTTGTTTACTAATAGTAAGACAACTTTTCATGGTGTAAAAGGATTAATTAGTGGAAAATATGTACAGTTTGATAAAGTTCTCTGGCATAAGGCTATATGTAACACCTTGGATAAAATTACACCCCATGAGAGTGCATAAGGGCAGACAGACATGAGAGTGATGATGGAGAAGTGTGGGAAAGACTTAGAAAGAGAATAGCCAGATCTTAAGAACTAAAAAGTGATCATAGAGAATAATAAGTATAATATTATGATTCTTAGATGATGCTCTGTATATTAAATAAGTTCTAGAACAAAATAATATACTGTCAAAGACATCTATTATAACTCAGTAAATTGATAAAATAATCTATATTATAAAAGGAAGTGGATGATGAATGGATAGACATATTTTGAGACTATGACATGTTCCATATTAGTTCACATCATATACTAACATTTTACTTTCTAAATAATATATTGTCAATTCACAACAATCCCAACTCTACTTATTTTTCTATATCCATAAAAGTAATAAAATTTATTTTAGCTACCTTCGCCATCTCATGGTTGTAAGGGAATATTTAAGAATAGTTTTATTTGGTATTTTTATTAATGATGAATTCAAAAAATTTTTCACATAAAATGAATATTAACATTTTATATTTCTTTAGAACTGACTGATCATATCTTTTGATCATATATAAATTGGGGAATAAATATTGCTCTTCTAAGTTTAAGCCAGCTGAAATAACATTAAATCACATATATAAATGGTCATTTTGTACCTAAGCTAATTCTTTTTAGATTTGGCAAGTTAAAAGTAGTAAACATAGAGGGTAAAGATATTGAGTTGAATATTATGAAATTATATTTAAAATATAAAGTTCAGAAGTGGAAAAATTGGAATGAATTGGGAGAAGGTGGAGGGAGTAATACAAAGTGGTAAATTATTTGACATGAGAGAGTTATGAAATACTTTTTATAGTAGAAGAGAACATGAGAGAAGTGGGGAGCCATTAAACTTTACTCTCTTTGGTATTGGGTTAAGGAAGGAAGAATATACACCATCAATTTGGTATAGAAATCTATCTTACCTTATACAAAATCTAGAGAGTGAGGAAATAAAAGAAGTACGTAGTTGATAAAAAACGATGCATATTAGGGAATGTGGTGGTCAGGACCTAAACACTAGAGAATGGATAGAATTAAGAAGAGAGAGAAGAACAAAACAGGCAGGATAGGATGGAAAGTAATACACAGTAATAATAATGGTTAAAACAATATTTCTCTTGTAAAAGTTTCATTCCTCAAAAAACATAGAGAAAGGAATCAAATGTACAAGAATACAAGTCATTCCTCCAAGTGATAAATGGTGAAATGGTTTAAAAGAATGTAATGACTCATTCTAAGGCTTTTCAGACAAGAATGAAAATTATTTAAATGCTGTAAACTTTATGTAGTCTTAGGAAATACCCTGATTTTAGTGCACTTTTAAAGTTATATCTATATGTCCATATATATGTAATACTAACGTGTTAATTATACACATATACACATACATATTTTTCTGCCTTTTTATTTCCAATAACTTAAATTTGCATATGTGGAGTTCTCATAAAACAGGATTCTTTTGTAACATATTTTCACCTAATTAGAGTGATTGTCAAAGAAAATGAACAAATTTCAAAAAAAAGGACAGTGGACCTGGTCCCTAAGAAAACTCTCTGAGATTAAAATTGATCACCTAATTCAAATGAAACTCATTCTATTTGTTTGCTCTCATCTTCACTAATTTTAGTATTTTTGCAGTGAAAGGAAGGAATTCAGGTATCAATTCTGCTGTGCTTCAACACAAATTTATTTCACACATTGACAGACATAATAACTGAGGAGCCCCTTTTCATCATTATAATTCTCTTCCCTATTTTTATGTTATCTTTCTCATAGTGAACCTAGCCAAACTTCTGGAGGATTTCTCTGGATCCTTTAATAATTTGCCCATTTCTTTGTATCTTGTCTACTATTTATTTATCTCATGCTTTGCTATATTATTAGTATGTCCTCTTTTTTGTCCATATCTGTCCCTGCTAATATTTTTACACCATTTCTATTTAGGAGAATCTAAAATATGTTACATTCAACTTGTGCTTATTATTTGTCAATATGTTGTTTTTTGGTCACAAGTATAAAGACCCTTCAGAGATTGTGATGCTCAAGATCTTCAATTATATATTTCTAGGTGAACATTTACATTTAAAAGAATGAATTTTTATCAAAGAATTTTAATACTATTGAATACTTTTCATACTTCCATTAAGATTATATAATTTCAGAACTTCCGGGTTAAGATGGCTGCAGAGTAGAAGAAGCATGCTTAATCTCTCCCAAATCACCTACACATGACTCCACAAAAGGACACAAAAACCAAAACCAGATGAACAAAGAGATGCCACAATAGGGTTCAGCATTGAAGGTATGTGGGAATTTGGGCATTTCCATGATATAAGGGGATGAAATAGCAGCTCTCACTAAAATGCCAGCTGATCAAATACACACACATACACGACATACAGTGCCAAAGCCAGCACACAAGAGTTAGAGCAAGTTTGGGGCATTCATTAAGTTCTGGGAAGCTATCTGGGATCACCAGGGCCTGCTCTTGAGAGCAGCAAGACTTAAGACCCCGAGAGGCTAAAGAATATGGACTTTGAAAGCAGACCTTGAGCACAGAACCTGGGCAAAGACCTTGGGTGGGGAAGTAGTGAGGAGGGGCGCCTGACTGTGGAAACAGAGCCCTGAGACTCTTAAAGGAGCTTTGGGCAGAGGATCAAGCAAGGGGACCACCAGGAACCCTGACCCTGAGAATAAATAGACTTGAGACCCCAGGAGCCTAAAGAGCACAGACTTTGGGTGCAAGGGTAAAGCTGAGAGGGGCAGCAATGCATTGTGACTCAGGCAAAAACTGCTCCACAGCTCGATAGACTGAGAGGTCACAAGCCTCACCCAGATTACTGACTGAGAAAGATAAATAGCCTAATAATAATGCAAGCCATACCCAAGAACCTCCAAAGAGAAAGGTCAAGAAGAAACCTTTAACACTCGATAACTTTTACACAGAAAAATTCCAAAGAGAACAGACAGCAGAGGAGAACAAACAAAAAATCACATCCAAATCTTCCCAAAGAAATGAAAATTGGTGACAAGCTCTTGAAGAGTTCAAATCTGAGATCATGAGAACAATGGAAGAGATTTGGCAAGAAAAGAGGGAAATAGCTCAAAAGGAAATTAACAGGTTAAAAGACTCCAAGACAAAAGGTAAGGGTTTAAATAAATAAATTAAAAAAAAAAAGACCAGATATTGGCAAGTAGAAGCCAATTATCTTGCAAGA
Organism: Gracilinanus agilis; assembly: GCF_016433145.1. Taxonomy (NCBI): domain Eukaryota; kingdom Metazoa; phylum Chordata; class Mammalia; order Didelphimorphia; family Didelphidae; genus Gracilinanus; species Gracilinanus agilis. The sequence goes on from NC_058131.1 coordinate 87,185,547, forward strand.
TAGCAAGAACTAACAAAACAAAGTCAAAAGAATGACAAAATATAAGGAAACATGAAATATCTCACTGAGAGGATGACAGATCAAGAAAAGAGGTCTAGGAGAGACAATTTTAGAATCATTTGTCTTCCTCAAAAAGCAGAAATTAATAAAAAAAATTTGGACACCATACTATAAAAAATTATCTAAGAAAACTGCCCTGATGTTTTTCAACAAAAGGGTAAAATAGACATTGAAAGGATCCATAGATCACCCTCTACACTAAACACTCAAAAGACAACCCCCAGGAATATAATTGCCAAATTCAAGAGCTTCCAAGTTAAAGAAAAATATTACAAGAAGCCAGAAAGAGACAATTCATATATAAAGGAACACCAATCAGGATCGCACAGGATCTGATAGCCTCACAGCCTCCACAGTACAAGACAGAAAGACTTGGAACATGATACTCAGAAAGGCAAAAGAATTGGGTCTACAACCAAGGATAACCTACCCATGAAAACTGACTACATACTTCCAGGGGAAAGTATGAGCATTCAACAAAAAAAAGAAGATTTCCAAGTATTTACACAGAAAAGACGAGGACTAAATGGAAAGTTTGATATCCAACCACAAAAACCAAGAGAAACATGAAAAGGTATATAAGAAAGAGAGAGGAAAGGAAGAAAACTCTTATCTTTAAATTTCCTTTTACAAGGACATCAATAAGATGAAATTATTTGTATTCCTATATGGAGAAATGTTATGTGCAATTCTAAAAAAAATGTATTCACTATTATTGTAATTACAAGAATTAGTCAGAGAAAGAGGTTGGAGTACTAAACAGTTCAAGATGACATGGGAAAAAAAGCAATGGGGGGGAATAAGATGACACCAAGAGAAACTTCTACTAGCCTAATTCTAGCCTTTAAAGACTAGTTTTCGGCTATAATCTTTTGGTTTTCCTTTTCAATCTGTTCTATCTGGCTCTTCATGGCATACAGCTTGTCTTTTCTGGTCTTAAATTTGCTTATGATTTCAATTTATTTCTGTACCTCAATTTCTAGTTGTGAAATTCTGCCTTTTAAATTGTTATTTTCTTGCCAGACCTCTTCCATCTTTCTCATGACCTCAGATTTGAACTCTTCAAGAGATTGTGAACAATTTTCATTTTTTTGGGAAGTTTTGGAAGTCTTTAATTATTTCTCCTCCTCTGCTTTCTGGAATTTTTCTGTGCAAAAGTTGTCAAGTGTTATAGATTTCTTCTTGGTCTTTTTTTTCATTTTATGACAAAAATGTTATTTTCGTGCTTTCAATATTTGAAACTTTTGTTGAACTTAATAAAATTGTATGCCATTTCCATTTTTTGACATTATGCCTGTTATTTGGTTATCATCTTTATTTATTTATTTTTAACATTAATTAATATTTATTTCTTAGAAAAGTTAACATGGTAACATAACTCATGCTCTTACTTTCCCCTTCATCCCCTCAGGTCCTCCCCATGGCTGATGCGTACTTCCACTAGTTTTAACATGTGTCATTGATCAAGACCTATTTCCAAATAGTTGATAGTTTCATTGGTGTGGTAGTTTCAAGTCTACATCCCCAATCATGTCTGCCTCAACCCATGTGTTCAAACAGTTGCTTTTTTCTATTTCCACTCCTGTAGTTCTTCCTCTGAATGTGGATAGCATTCTTTTCCATCAGTCCCTCAGAATTGTTCTGCGTCATTGCATTGCTGCTAGTACAGAAGTCCATTACATTCTATTTTACTAGAGTGTATTGGTCTCTGTGTACAATGTTCTTCTGGCTTGCTTCTTTAGCTCTGCATCAATTCCGGGAGGTCTCTCCAGTTCACATGGAATTCCTCCAGTTTATTATTCCTTTGACCACAATAGTATTCCATCACCAGCATATACCACAATTTTTTCAGCCTTTCCCCAATTGAAGGGCATACCCTAATTTTCCAGTTTTTTGCCACCACAAAAAGCAAGGCTATAATTATTTTTGCACAAGTCTGTTTATCTCTTTGGGGTACAAACCCAACAATGGCATGGCTGGATCAAATGACAGGCATTCTTTTATAGCCCTTTGAACATAATTCCAAATTGCCATCCAGAATGTTTGGGTCAGTTCACAACTTCACCAGCAATGCATTAATGTCCCAATTTTGCCACATCCTCTCCAGCATTCATTACTCTGCCCTTCTTTCATTTTAGCCAATCTGATAGGTATGAGGTGATACCTCAGAGTTCTTTTGATTTGCATTTCTCTAATTATTAGAGATTTAGAACACTTTCTCATGTGCTTATTGATACTTTCGATTTCTTTATCTGAAAATTGCTTATTCATATTTCTTGCCCATTTATCAATTGGCTTGATTTTTTTATACAATTGGTGTAATTCCTTGTATATCTGAGTAATTAGACTCCTGTCAGAGTTTTTTGTTATAAATATTTTTCCCAATTTGTTGTTTCCCTTCTTATATTGGCTACATTGTTTTTGTTTGTACAAAAACTTTTTAGTTTGATATAATCAAAATAATTTATTTTACATTTTGTAATTATCTCTAACTCTTGCTTGGTTTTAAAATATTTCCTTTCCAAGAGATCTGATAAGTAAACTATTCTATGTTCACTTAACTTATTTATAGTTTCCCTCTTTATATTCAAGTCATTCAGCCAATCTGAATTTATTTTGGTGTAGGGTATGAGATGTTGATCTAAACTTAATCTCTCCCATATTGATTTCCAAATTTCCCAGCAGGTTTTGTCAAACAGTGGATTTTTGTTCCAAAAGTCGAGTTTTTTGGGTTTATCATACACTGTCTGTGTGATGCTACTTACCCCAAGTCTATTCTAATGATCCTCCCTTCTGTCCCTTAGCCAGTACCATACCATTTTGATAACGAGTGCTTTATAGTACAGTTTAATATCTGGTACTGCTAGGCCCCCTTCCTTCACATTTTTTTCATTATTTCCCTTTATATTCTTGATTTTTTGTAATTCCAGATCAACTTTGTTACAGTTTTTTCTAATTCAGTAAAAAAGTTTTTTGGCATTTTGATAGGTATGGCACTAAATAGGTAAATTGATTTTGGTAGAATGGTCATTTTTATTATGTTAGCTCATCCTACCCATGAGCAATCAATGTTTTTCCAATTGTTTAGATCTAGTTTTAATTGTTTGGAAAGTGTTTTGTAGTTTTTTTTTTCATATAATTCCTGTGTTTGTTTTGGTAGATAGTTTCCTAAGTATTTTATATCGTCTAGGGTGTTTTTAAATGGTGTTTCTCTTTCTACCTCTTGCTGCTGTGATGTGTTGGAAATATATAGAAATGCTGATATTATGTGCATTTATTTTGTATCCTGAAACTTTGCTAAAATTGTTGATTATTACTACAAGCTTCTTAGTTGTTTCTCTAGGATTTTTTAAGTAGACCATCATATCATCTGCAAAGAGTGATAGCTTAGTCTCCTCTTTGCCTATTTTGATACCTTCAATTTCGTTTTCTTCACTAATTGCTACTGCTAGAGTTTCTAGTAAAATTTTAATAATAGAGGTGATAATGGGCATCCTTGTCTCACTCCTGATCTTATTGGAAAGGCTTTTATTTTATCCCCATTGCATATGATGCTTGTTGATGGTTTTAGGAATATAACGTTTATTATTTTTAGGAAATGTCCTTTTATGCTGATACTTTCCAGGGTTTTTAATAGGAATGGGTGCTGCACTTTGTCAAAGGCTTTTTCAGCATCTATTGAGATAATCATTTGATTTTTGTTTATTAGATTGTTAATATGGTCAATTATGTCGATGGTTTTCCTAATGTTGAACCATCCTTGTTCTTCATATAAATCCCACCTGATCATAGTGGATGATCCTCTTGATCACTTGCTGGAGTCTCTTTTCTAGTATTCTATTTAAGATTTTTGCATCAATGTTCATTAGGAAGATTGGTCTGTAGTTTTCTTTCTCTGTTTTTGATCTACCTGGCTCTGGAATCAGAACCATATTTGTGTCATAAAAGAAATTTGGTTGGACTTCTTTGCTTATCATATCAAATAATTTGTATAGTATTGGGATTAGTTGCTCTTTGAAAGTCTGATAGAATTCACTTGTGATTCCATCAGGCCCTGGTGATTTTTTCTTAGGGAGTTCTCTAATGGCTTGTTCAATTTCTTTTTCTGATATGGGATTATTTAGGTATTCTATTTCTTCTGCTGTTAATCTAGGCAATTTATATTTTTGTAAATATTCATCCATATCTCCTAGATTGCTATATTTATTGCCATATAATTGGGCAAAATAGTTTTTAATGATTACCTTAATTTCCCCTTCGTTAGAGGTGAGGTCTCCTTTTCATCTTTGATCCTGTCAATTTGGTTTTCTTCTTTCCTTTTTTTTATTAGATTGACCAGTACTTTTTCTATTTTATCTGTTTTTTCAAAATACCAGCTTCTAGTCTTATTTATTAATTACTATTTTTAATTACTATTCCTATTACTATTGATTTTATTAATTACTAATTACTCCCTTGTATTTCTCCTATAATACTCCTAGTATTTCTAATTTAGTTTTCATCTGGGAATTTTTAATTTTCTTGCTTTCTAATTTTTTAATTTGCTTCCCCAGGTCATTAATCTCTGCTGTTATAAATAAAGGAGAGGAAAACTGGATGCTACCTCTCTTAATTGGGTGACAGCAGTGGTAGTTCAGATATGTGGCTAGTGCAAGATCAATTGATTCTTGTCACCTAGCTAGATGTTGTAACTCCCTCCTTAATAACAGTGCCCAGGCAGGATCCTTCAAGTCAGTAGATGAATATCCCTTTCAGGTCCCACCTGGGGTTGATGAATGGTGGATATTGGGCTTTATTGGCCTTGGACACTTTTATCTGACTGTGTTTGCTCCCTTTCCAGAGAAGTGATGAAACAACCACTCCAGGAAGGTACTTGAAGAGTTTTATATATTTTGGCAAGGAAGGAATGTTTAGGAAGTGGGAAGAGGAATAGGAAACCCTAAACTAATCTTTGATAATATTAATCCCTCAGGACTGTAGGCAGATGAGTGATTCTGGCTTGTTCTAGCTTCTCTGGCTCAGCCTGGCCACAGCCCAACCAGAGCAAGCAAGCTGTTGTATGATGTCTCTCAGCTTCTTCTTGCCAGATGCTATGCCTTACACAGCCTTTAGGAAACACCCTTTACACCCTCTTCTTCTTCTCCTGCCCACTTCCTAGATCCCTTCCGGGCCCGGGATACCTAGATACCTAAGGATTGTTTGAATATCTAAATATCTAGGGGACAGAAGAAAAGGCAGATTCACGGTCTGGATTCAGTTGGCAAATGTCAAAGAGTTTCAGACAGGTGTCCTTGCAAGGTTGACCCAAGCAAGCCTCAGATCCCAATAGACCAGAGTCTACAGATCCCATGTCCAAAGAAAAGAGAAAAGACGCCCTGTCAGGTGCTGCCAGGGTATTTATACCCCTCTGCCCAATTGCTGTTTCCCCTCTGCTCATGACCTCTGGGAACATTCTGAGGTCCTACGTTCTTCACCCGTCAATCAAGGTTGGGACTCTCAGCTCCCAGAGTTTCAATATGACACTGCCCTCCCTAATTTGTTAATATAAGTACTCAAGGATATAAATTTCACCCTGAGTACTTCCTTGGCAGCATCCCACAGAGTTTGGTAGGATGTCTCATCATTGTCATTCTCTGCAATGAAATTGTTGATTGTTTCTATTATTTCTTCTTTGAATAGCTGGTTTTGGAGAATCATATTATTTAATTTCCAATTAGTTTTTGATTTGCCTATCTAGGTGCCCTTGCTAATTACTCTTTCTATTGCATTATGATCTGAGAAGGTTACATTCATTATTTCTGCTCTTTTGAATTTGTTTGCAATGTTTCTATGCCCTATTACATGGTCAATCTTTGTGAATGTACCATGTGTAGCTGAAAAGAAGGTGTATTCCTTTTTGTCCCTATTAATTTTTCTCCACATATCTATTAAATCTAATTTTTCTAGGTCTTCATTCACCTCTCTTTCCTCTTCCTTATTTATTTTTTGGTTTGATTTTTCTAGATCTGAAAGAGGAATGTTTAGATCTCCCACTAGTATGGTTTTACTATCTATTTCCTTCTTGAGATCTGCCAGTTTCTCCTTTACGAATCTGGTTGCTATGCCATTTGGGGCATACATATTGAGCACTGTTATTTCTTCATTGTCTATACTGCCTTTAATCAGGATGTAATGACCTTCCCTATTTTTACTTTGGCTTTGTCAGAAATCATAATTGCCACTCCTGCCTTCTTTTTTCTCATTTGAGGCCCAAAAGATTTTGCTCAAGCCCTTTACCTTAAACCTCTGTATGTCCACCCTACTCATATGTTTTTCTTGTAGAGAACATATGGTAGGATTTTGGTTTCCAATCCACTCTGCTATTTGCTTCCTTTTTATGGGCAAGTTCATTCCATTCACATTCAGAGCTATAATTATCATTTGTGTGTTCACCAACATTTTGGTAACCTCTCCTAATTCTACCTCTTCTTCTGACGCTATTTCCTTTTAAACTAGTGGTTTGCTTTATGACAGTAACCCTTGTCCCCTCCCTTGATTTACTACCCTTTCTATTCCCTCCCTTATTATTCCCCTATTTTCATTTTTAAGGCCTAATGAATTCCCTCCCCCTTCTTCTGCCCTCCCTTTTTTGACTTCCCTACTCCCCTGCTCCCCTTGGTTTATCCCTTCTAATTTTCTCAGTAGGGTTAGATAGAGATTTACATCCCAATGGATATAGCTACTCTTCTGTCTCAGGGTTAATTACACTGAGGCTAAGGTTTAAATATTACCTCTTAATGCTCTCTTCCTCTTCTTCTTATAATAATATATCCCTTCCCCTTCCCATGTCCTCTTTGTGTGTAATAGAATATCCTATTTTTCTTATTCATTCAAGTTTCTCTTTGTGTCCTCTAGTATTCACCCCCCTCTTTTCTACCCCCATATCATCTTAAACCATTTAGTACTTTAACCTCTCCCTATAATTCTTCTAATTATTATAATAGTGTATACTATAATAGTGAATAGAGTTCCTTATAGAGAGTTATACATAACATTTCTCCAAATAGGAATACCAATAATTAGATCATATTGAAGCCCTTAAAGAGGCTTTAAAAATAGGAGTTTTCTTTCTTTCCCTTCTGTTTCTTATTTACCTTTTCATGTTTCTCTTGATTTTTATGGTTGGATATCGAACTTTCCATTTAGTCCTGGTTTTTTCTGTGCAAATACTTGGAAATCTATCTTGTTGAATGCCCAAACTTTCCCCTGGAAGTATATAGTTAGTTAGGTTTGATGGTTAGGTGATCCTTGGTTGTAGACCCAGTTCTCTTGCCTTTCTGAATATCATATTCCAAGCCTTGTGGTATTTTAGTGTGGAGGCTTCCAGATGCTGTGTGATCCTGATTGGTGCTCCTTTATATCTGAATTGTCTCTTTCTGGATTCTTATAAATTTTTTTTTCTTTTACTTGGAAGCTTTTGAATTTGGCTATTTTATTCCTGGGGGTGTCTAATTCTGGTCTACTGTAGAGGGTGATCTATATATCCTTTCAATGTCTATATTGCCCTCTTATTGTAGAACTTCAGGGCAATTTTGCTGAATAATTTCTTTTAGTATGCAGTCTAAATTTCTATTAATTTCTGCTTTTTCAGGAAGACCAATGATTCTCTGATTGTCTCTTCTAGACCTGTTTTCTTGGTCTGTCACTTTCTCATTGAGATATTTCATGTTTCCTTCTATTTTATCTGTCCTTTGACTTTTTTATTTGTTCTTGCTGTCTTGAGAGATCATTAGCTTCTCATTGCTCAATTCTATCCTTTAGGGACTGGTTTTTTCGGCTATAATCTTTTGGTTTTTCCTTTGCAATCTGGTCATTTCTGGTCTTCAATTTACTTGCCTCACTTTCCAACTGTGAAATTCTGCCTTTTAAACTGCTATTTTCTTACCCTATTTTGGTTTCCAATTTGCTTATCATTTTGTTTGATTTGGGGGCATCTTTCTCCATTTGGGATTGTCTGTCTTCTAACCTAATTTCCTTTTGAGCTATTTCCCACTTCTCTCACCAAATCTCTTACATCATTCTCATCATCTCAGATTTGAACTCCTCAATAGCTTGTGGCAGGTTTCATTATTTTGGGAAGGTTTATATATGATTACTTGTTTGTTCTCCTCTGCTGTTTGCTCTGATGTCTGGATTTTATCTGTGTAAAAGTTGTTGAGTGTTACAGATTTCTTCTTGATGATCTTTCACTTTTGGGGTTCTTGTCTCTGGCTTGTCATTGTTAGCCCTGTGCCCTCTCAGGTTTATCCTCATGCCCAGGGTCTGCCTGAGCTCCTTAGGCTCCTGAGGTCTTATGTCTAGTTGTTCTCAGGGTCAAGCCTCCTTGTGGTCCCCTTGCTTGTTCCTCTGCCCGAGGCTCTTTTAACAGTCTCAGGGTGCTGCTTCCACAGTTGTGCACCCCTCTTCACTGGGTACCCACTCAAGGTCCATGCCTGAGTTCAGGATCGGAGTCCTTACCTATTCTCAGGATCCATGTCTGAGATGGCATCATCCATCACACTTGTGCCTGCGCTCAGGTTCTGTGTTCAAAGTCTACGAGTTCTTTAGACTCGTGGAGTGTTAAGTCTTGCTGTTCTCAGGAGCAAGGACCTGGTGACCCCAGGTAACTGCCAAGGACTTAATGGGTGCCCCAAACTTGCTCTAACTCTTTTTCACTGGCTTTTGCACTGTAGGTGTTGTGGGATGGAGGGGGTTGCTCAGCTTGCATTTTAGTGAGAGCTGTTTCACCACTTTATAGCATGGAAATGCCCAGATTCCACATACCTCCAATTGCTGTGCCTTTTGTGGGGTCCCTTCGTTCCTCTAGATTTGTTTTTATGTCTTCTTGAGGATTCCTATATATTTTGGTTAGGAGAGGTTAAGCAGCTGCTTTTTACTCTGCTGCTATCTTAACCAGTAAGTTTTTAAATTCTTCCCTTCTTGGTCTTTTTGATGGTTATTTCTTGGGCCTTGCTTGTAATCATTATGCTGGATTTTCTTTCTCAGCCAGAAATCTGAAGGAGGCCAGCAGGCTCTCTGTGTGTATAGAGCTAAGGAGCAATTTTTGCCTGAGTCTACTTTGTGAGTCTCTTGGCTTCCACTGTCTGCTAGGCCTCTGCTGGCTGTGGCCTCTCTCAGATTCCCTCCTGCTCCCAGTGTCTGTGCTCCTCAGCATCCTGTGGTTTCTAGTCTAGCTATTCTCGGGGTCAAGCCTGCAGTTGTCCTAGTCAGCTGCCCAGAGCCTGGAAATGGACCCATGCTTGCTTCTCTGACTGAGGTTCTCCCCTGAGTCTCAGTGGGCTGAACTGCTTGCTAAACTGCTTCTACTGTCCACAGCCTCTCTTACCTCCACTCCCATGTCTGAGGTCTGTGCTTTCTAGCCTCCTTTGGTCTGAAGTCTTGCTGCTCTCAGGGACAAGTTCCCGGTAGTCCCAGTTAGCTGCCAAAAAGCTAGATTTTGCCCTTCCCCCACTCACTCAAACTCTGGTGCACTGCCTCTGACTCTGGTACTGTTGCTGGGTATGGGAACTCGCTCTTTTATGGGAACTATTTCCCCCCTGTTAGCATGGAAATGCCAAGATCCCTCAAACCTTTGATACTGCACCCTATTTTGGGGTCCCTTTTTTAATCTGGATTTTTTTGTGTACTTTGGAGGTATGCTGGTGATTGGTTTTGAGGAGAGCCAAGCACCCTGTTCTACTCTGAAGCCTTCTTAACCTGGAAATCTTCTCATTATCACTTTTAATTAGATCAGTTTTTGCTTTAGCTTTGTTTGAGTTCATGATATCAATCCTACTTTTTTTTTACTTCAGCTGAAACATAATAGATTCTGCCCCAATACCTTTTCTTTAATCTTTGAGCTTCTTTCCCTACCTCAAATGTATTTCTTACAATCAACATATCATAGAATTCTCATTAATCTACTCTATTATCCACTTCCTTTTTATGAATTAGTTCCTTCCATTCACATTCAGAGTTGTAATTATGATCCATTTATTCTCCTCTATTTTATTTTCCCCCTTTTATCCTGTTCTTTTCCTCTGTCCTTCCTCACAAGTGTTTTGCATTTCATCACTCTCCACTTCTTCCTTTCTTCTATTAATCCCTCCTCATCCATATTTTTCCATTCTAACTTCTCCAAAGGGTAAGATACGATTCTATACCCAAATGACTATGGTTGATATTCCCTCTCTGAGCTAATTCTGTAAGTAAGATTTAAAATTGTTCTTTACCATCCTCATCCTCTTCTCCACCATCAGAGTTTTTTTTTTCTTGCCTGTTTAGGTGAGATAATTTACCCCATTCCATCTCTCTTCTCTTTTCTCAGTGCAATTGTCCTTTTCACAAATTTTTTTGACATATCATGGCATTCTAAACAGCTTGCTTCTGTACCTTTGTCTAGGTATAATGCTTCTAATTGCTCTGATGATGATAAAACTTTCAAAGTTATAAATATTTTATTCCTATTGGAATATGAGCAGTTTGACCTTTTTGAATGCCTTAAATTTTTCTTTCTTCTTTACTTTTTTATGCTTCTCTTGAGTCTAGTATTTGAACAACAGATTTTCTGTTTAGGTGTGGTCTTTTCATTAGGAAAGTTTGGTAATATACTTTTTTTTTTAAATTTTGGTGTATTGTCTTATAGGTGGAAGAGTGGTAAGGGTGGGCAATGGGGGTCAAGTGACTTGCCCAGGGTCACACAGCTGGGAAGTGGCTGAGGCCGGGTTTGAACCTAGGTCCTCCTGTCTCTAGGCCTGACTCTCACTCCACTGAGCTACCCAGCTGCCCCCTGGTAATATACTTTTCTTTCTTTCTTTTTTTTTTTAATTTTAAACCCTTAACTTCTGTATATTGACTTATAGGTGGAATATTGGCAAGGGCAGGCAATGGGGGTCAAGTGACTTGCCCAGGGTCACACAGCTGGGAAGTGTCTGAGGCCGGATTTGAACCTAGGACCTCCCGTCTCTAGGCCTGACTCTCAATCCACTGAGCTACCCAGCTGCCCCCTGGTAATATACTTTTAAAGGAATATTATTTTCAACTGAAAGAAATACTACTTTTTATTGGGTAGGTGTTTCTTGGATATAAACCTTAATACATTGACTTCCAGAATGTCATAGTTCAAGCCTTATTACCCTTTAATGTAGAAGCTCCTAAATACTTTATAAATATGATTGTGACTTTATGATATTTAAATTTTTTTCTGGAAGCTTGCAGTACTTTATCCTTGGCCTGAGAGCTCTTGAATTTGACTATAATATTTCTGGTAGCTGTCATTTGGGGGTTTATTTCAGGAGATGATGTATTGATTCTTTCAATTTCTATTTTGCTCTGTTTAAGGATAGAGTTTCTTTGTTAAAAGAAAAGTATTTTGACAATTTCTTGACATATATGTAGGAATTTTAAAATTATGATTGTTATGTGGTCCAATAATTCTTACATGGTCTCTTCTGGATCCATTTCCAAGTCAATTCTTTTTAATGAGATATTTCATACTTTCTTCTATTTTTTTCATTCTCATGGTATTGTTTTATTTTTTCTTGATGTTGCATAAAATCATTAGCTTCTGTTTTTTCAATTCTCATTTTAAAGACAATATTTTCTTCAGTGAGCTTTTGAACTTCCTTTTTCCATTTGGACAATTCTACTTTAAAAAAAAACCTCTTTTCTTCATTGGATTTTTGTGCCTCTTTTCTCATTTGCACAATTCTGCTTTTTAAGCAGTTATGTTCTTCTTGAATTGCTTTCATTTTCCTTTCCCATTTTCCTTCTGCCTCTCTGATTTTATTTTTGAATTCATTTTTTTATTTCTTCCAGAGTCTGAGACCAATTCTCATTTTTATTTGAACTTCAGTCTTTAGTTGCTTTAACCTCACTGTTTCCTTCTGAATCTATGCCTTATTCTTTTTTGTTTCCATAATAATTTTTAGAGTTAGATTTTTTTGGTGTGGTTTTATTTTCTGTTTGCTCATTTTCTCAGACTTTTAAAAATATTTTATTTTTGGTGTATGAGGACTCTGTTCTCAGGGTGGAGAGGGCAACTTATTTATTGTGCCTTGCTGCTGCCTTCAACTCTACTTCTAGATTTCTGCAAGGTTCAGTTCTTCCAAAGTGGTGTGATGTCCTATGGGCTGGGAGCACTGAAAGTCACTTCCAACTGCTTCTTCACTCTTCCTCAGGGACTGCTGATGAATTGCAGGGATCAATGTCTTGTCAGATACCTTGTGCTGGTGCTCAGGCCCTCACCTCAAGCCTGGCCAAGGGTTCGGGGCCTCACTCTGGGCTTAAATCAGACAGGTTCACCACGTATTACCTTGTCCTAGGACTTATAGCCTCATTGTAGGTTTGCACTAGGGATTAGAATATCAAGGGATGGATTTAAGGTGTTTTGCTGTTGGCGTAGGCAGGGTCTTGGGGTCTCAAATTTGACTTGGACCCAGGTTAAAAACCAGGGACATTGATGTGGGTTTGGGAGTCATTCTGATGGTTTGTGCCAGGACTCCTTGATATAGCCTTGCTGTTGGTTGCATGACCTTGCTCCAATAAGTGTTCCTTTGCTTCCAGATGTCCTTCCCTCTAACCCTAGACAAATAAACGCTATCTGCCTGCCTTCCAAGTCATTTTCTGCAGGAAAGTTGTTTCACTCCATCCCCTTGTTATTTCAGTAACTCCAGTATTCATTTTGAAACATAATTTTCAGATTGGTTGGAGAAGATTGTCAAAACAGTCTCAAGATTTTCATGTTTCTACTCCATCCTCTTATTTCCATCTTCCCAAGAATTCTTTTAAGGATATTTGTCTTAAAGATGAGGAAACAGGCACACGATCTTTAGTTATTTATGTTCTTTCAGTTACTTTTAGGGGAGCAATGATATCACCAGTAGTATTTTCATTCATTTAGTAACTTTCCCTCAGAGTCGCCTCTAAATTTATCCTTTACTAATTTGAAGATGGTCCCCATACAAGAGTTAAAGGAAATTCAAACAGAAATGATAGCCACTAAAACATCCATAAGAATACATAAAATCCAGATGTTGACATAGGAAATCATATACTAATATTATCTATAATATATTGTATTTGTATTTATTGGGGTAAATATTTCTCAATTATATTTATATCTGGTTGTGGGCTTGGCTGTTGTAGGCAGCATTCCATTACAGTTAGTGTATTAACTCCTCTGTCCTGCTATCTAGCCTTCCCTAGCATGTACTGATCCACTAGCTATCCCTAACTTCTGAAGTTCCATTCAACATTATCATTTAGCACATTAGGAACAGTGATGGTAGGATTTAAAATTTGATGATTTAAATTTTATTAATGGTGAAAACACAATATAATAGAACTGTTGACTATATACGTGTGTATCTATTTCTAATATATAAAGTATACATATGTATATGTATGTGTATAAGTGTAGGTATATATATATATGTATGTATGCTTTTGTAAATTTCCATGATGTCACTTGTTTGGCCCCCACGTTTGTTTTTGAACCCATTGAATTTTGTTATTTTATGAGGTAAAAGGGTTTTATATTTCTGACTTTCTTCTCTTTACTCTGTTACAGATGAGTTTATATTGCAAATTAAAATGATCATTCCTGCCAGCTCTCTCTGCTTAGTATAGAAATCAATTATTTTCTAGCTATTAAACTTTTTTATATTGTTTGCAATGATAGTTTTAAATTGTTTAAACTTTTATTGTAAATAAAAATGATAAAAATAGCAAATATTATGTATATGAATTTATATGAGCTAATATATGTGTATAATGTATACACATATATGCATACCTATATATGTAGCCCTTTCAGTCTGCCAAAGAACATTCTTAATATTATATAGCCATAAGGATCCTCTTTCATAGTTAATATCCTTATCCCTATTTTATGGATGAGGAAATTTGAGTCTTGTAGAAGATAATCTACTTGATCAAGTACAGAAGTTAATAACTTCGTGCCAAATTTGAATTCATGTCAATGATTTTGGAGATCTACCCACTGGACCACCTAGCTACCACATAGGATATGGAAATAAAAAAATACCAAAATGATATCTTCATAGCCCTCAAATACTCTATTCTCCCACAAAATTAAAAATACATTCTGGAAGTACTGTTGCTTTTGGTTTAATTTGTGTCAAAAAACCTATTGTAATAACTTGTTCTATCAATGAAGGTCAGTTATTCTTTTGTAACTTATAGTAATATAGGAATGTCTGAGAGACTGGGAAGTGAAGTGATTTATGTAGCTCACTTGGTCAATTGTTGTCAGAATTAGATTTGAGCACAATGACTCTGAATCTGGCTCAGTAAAATTTGAGATCTTGTGATTTCCAAGTTTACTCTCTTGAGGAAAGAAATATTTGACATCGATGGGATGCTAATTTTAGATTACATAAAATGTACATTAAATTTTGTTATATATTATTACACCTTCTTTAGTCATTTTTACTTTGTTATATAATTGATATAAATAAAATTAATATATTTAATACATGATGTAATTATAAGTACCTACTTGTGGGGTTGATCCTGAAAGTAATGATAATGTATCTAGATGAGGTAAATTTACAGTTTACTACATTTGGAAACCTGTGTGTTTTTTCAATTTATAATCTAAATTTCTCTTAAAATTATTCTTAAAAATTTATTCATAATTTCCTGAAACATAGGGTTCAAATTGATTTTTTTTCTTCATGGGTTTAAATTTAAAAGAAACAAAAAACTTTGAAGTTCCATTTTCCATTTCAAACAAAAGGATTGAGAAAAGCTTCTGCAGAGAATGGCATTTCAGATTTTTGCTGACATAGCCAGGGATTCTTGGAGGAGGAGATGAGGAGATTATTTATCATTATAGGCATGGAAGATAGCCAGTGCTCTGACAAGGAGAAAGGAGATGGATCCATGAAGCATAATGTGAGAGAAACAGAAAGTAGACCAGTACTGTTGGACTGTAGGAATCATCAAGGCAATGATGTGTAAGAAGACTAGAAAAAATGGAAGTATACAAGTTATGAAAGGCTTAAAGTGAAAATTGAAGAATTTATATTTGCTCCTGGAGATTCCTGAGATTGCTGAAACACATTTGCACCTAGACCCTTACTTTGGTCTCTGGTTTCCCTACTCAAAATAATAATTTCTCTGTCTCTGTCTCTGTCTCCATCTCTGTTTCTGTCTTGTCTCTCTGTCTCTCTGTCTCTCTGCCTCTGTCTCTCTGACCCTCTCTCTGTCTCTTTGTCTGTCTGTCTCTCCTAAGTTCCATACTCATTCCTCTCTATCTTGACCATTTCTTCCCCATTCCTCTTTGCGCAGCAAACAGAAGACTTCAAATCTGTGTCCTCAGAACTATCTAGAATATTATTCTTTTTATCCAGTTGTATAACGTTATATAATTTAGCCTCACTTTTTCACCACTGCATTTAGAATCAGCAGTAAACACCAGTGAAAAGTCTACTCTGTATAGAAATCCATGCTGGATACTTAGAATATAAAAGTGAAAAAATATGGCCCCTGACATTGAGTTGCCTATATTCTGGTTGTGGAACAAAGTATACCCCCAAAAAGTACACACACAAAAAAGCATAAGGCAGCCACCAAAGTGATTTTCTTCATCTTCTGATCTGATCATGTGACACTTGGAAATAGATCTAGTAGAGGTATTACTGCTCACCCATTCCTTTATAATTCAAGAGTTTTCCTTTCTTTACTTATTTCCTATTTATCCAATATTGAGTGGCTTGGGGGTGTTGCAGATAGACTGCTTCAGGCCTTGAGTTAGGAAGACTCATCTTACTGTGTTCAAATCTGGCCTCAGACACTGACTACTTATGTGACCCTGGGTAAGTCAATTAATCCTGTTTGCCTCAGTTTTGTCATTTATAAAATGAATTAGAGAACAAAATGGCAAACAACTTCACTATTTTTGCCAAGAAAAACCTAATGATGTCACAAAGATTGAGATACAATTAAAAATAACTGAACAACCTGTTAATCCAGTATATCTGTTTTTTGTACATATTTTTCCACTTATTGCCTCCCATTTTAATTAGGAATTTCTCATGGGCAGGAATCATTTTTGTCTTTGTATCCCCTGAATTTAGTACTATGGTTAGCATATGGTAGGTGCTTAATAAATGCTTATTGATGGTATTTGTTTTGCCATCACAGATACTAAAATTGGAATGCTACAGAGAAGATTAGTAAGACCCTTAAACAAAGATGATGTAAATTTGTGAAGCATTCCACTTATTATTTATTTTGGTTTTGTTTTTATTAGTGTTCTCTTAAATTGATAATCAATATCAAAGAATTTTTTGCATGATAATACATGTAAACCGAGATCAAATTTCTTACCAACCCCTGGAGGGGAAGGGAAGGGAGACAGGGAGATAATTTAAATCTCATGATTTCAGAAAATATGTGTTGAAAATTATTATATGTAATTGGGAAAATAAACTATTAGAAAATTTTTAAAATGCTTATTGATTGATTAGTATAAAGCAATTGCTAAATAAGATTTTGGTACATTCAGTATATAGTTGAAATCTGACTATATTTGGATTCAGAAGACCTAAATTTAAAACTAATGCTTTCCTTTATTTCCTTTATGACCTTCCTCAATTCAATTTGCTTTTGTAGGCTTTGGTTTCCTTACTGATTAAATGGACAAAGGGAAGGGACCAAATGATTACTGGGGTCCCTTTTAGGTCTAAATCTCAAATGCTTATATCTTATCTGAATAATTCAGGAGACTCAGGGATACTGAATTATTGTTACTGGGAAAATAAATACATATCTTCACATTATTGATTTCTGACCAAGTCTAAACTTTGCAAACTGAAACAGATGGTAAGATTATCCACCTATGCCAATTTCCATAGGCAAAATCAACAGGAAACTCTGCTCATAATACTTGTCCTTTTTGCTAGTTGAGTAGCTTGCAGAGGCAGCCCTCATCATAGATGCTTGGGGGGTTATGCCCATCCTATGTAGGAGGCTCATAATTTATCCATTAGATAATTTGAATCTATTTGTGTAAATGACCCTAAGGAAATCATTGTTTATTGGGCTAGAAACAGACCTTGTAAGCATTTATTTGAAGCTAAGATATTAAAACCCAGTATTTCTCCTTTGCCCTTGATAAAATTTTTGAGTTGTGTGCTTTCAAAATAACTTACAAAGCAGATCTTAAATCTAATGTTTTAAATATTAGCTGTCCTTATCAATTTTGGACTTCTGTGTTCTAAATTGTAATCTAACATCTACTAGGGAAAACTGTTTTTCAATGATCCAAGTATTTCTTACTAAATAAATTAAGATTTAACAACTAATAATTGTAAAATGCATCAAATGTTCTAGTTTCTTAGATTAGCTCTGGGCCAATTTACATAGTTCTATCCTAAAAGCACCCTCCATGAGTAATAAAAAATGTCATAGAATCATAGGATGATACTGCAGAAAGGGATATTAGAGACCACCTATATTTAGATCCTAAAAGTATAGATAAAGAATCTAATGACCAGGTAAACAAAGTGATCTTTTTAAGTAATGCATTTGGAAAATACCAGAACTTGGTCTAAAAACTTGGTTTTGAATTCCAATTTCTGATGTTATTTTTATTAAATCATTTTTATCTATATCAAACCATTTCAAAGTGATAATTAGGGAATGAATCTACATTAGAATATAAACCTAAATATATGTTTTTGTTGTTCAGTCATTTTCAATTATATCTCCTTCCTTGTGACTCTTTTTGAGGTTTTCTTTGCAGAGATAGTGTACTGTTTTGCCATTTCCTTCTTCATCTCATCTTAGAGTTGAAGAAATTGAGATAAACTGAGTTAAATGACTTGCCCATGGTCACATACCTAGTGTCTCAGGACAGGGTTGAATTTGGGAAGATGAGTCTTCCAGAATCTGCAATACTGCTCCACCTTGTTGCCCCTTGAATTTAGGTAGGAACTCTGCTTTTTTCCTCTATTTTTCTTCTTTCTTCTTTCCTTGCTTTCCATTCTTTCTTAAACATTTGCCATGTTTATCTTCTGTTATATGTTTTGAAATTTTAAAAATGTTTTTTGGGGGGAGGGGAGAGGAATTGGTTCATCCTTATCCTGTATATTCTGAAATGTTGATTTCCAGGTTAAGATTTTCATGCTGAGTGGGTTATTAATTTAACAAATAATAAGTGTTACATCCTATCTGAAAATATTGGAAGAGGAAACATATTGCAAGAATTGTTTCTGGTGTCAGATACAAGTGATGGGTATCTTGGTGTGCCAATGGATTTATAAATTTTGTTTGTTTTTGTTTGTTTCTTTTTTTGTTTCAAATATTCAATTGTTTTAAGGAAAGTATAATTTCTTATCCTACCATTTTACCACCTTTGAGTTAGTATTTTTACAGCAGTATAAATTAATTTAATTCCTAAATAACCTCAGAAAAATCCTTATAATATGAACTTATTTTTAAGGCTTTGGAAGACAGAACAGTGAACTTGGAACCAAAGTTAGGAACACTTGGACTTGAATCCTGCTTCAGATATTTACTAGTTTTATTACCTTGGAAATCCATCTTCCTCACCTGAGGATGATTTTTTTTTCATTTTTGAAATATGTGAAATCAATGCCTAACCTCTAATGTCTGTCTGTTCTAGTTTTAAATGTGTGATCATTTTTTTTACCTATTTTGTGCTTTTATCTGTCAAACAACCAACTCCTACAATTTAAAATTTATGTTTACATCCTTCACAGTTTTAATTGCATATCAATTTCAGTGTCAGGCAATGCCAAGAACAATAGCAAAAAATTCAATGCCATCCATGAATATATATATTCACATTTGTTAAAGATTCTGAAAACAGAATCGTATTGCTTAATTCTCTTACTATATCCTTCACTGCAACTGAGCTTTACAGAAGAGCTCAAAACACTAAAACCCTTTTGAATCTCCAGTCAAATTAGGAAGTCCTTTAATAACCTCTATTAGGCAAAAAAGGTTTGTATGACTTTTTGATGCTGGCCCATTTTTTCTTGTAGATAACATAGACTTCTGACATAGGTTTGGTAGGAATAAGAACAGATTCCTTGCCCTCAAATGTCTCTCAAACACCTATTCACAGACATTCCCTTACTAGCAATTTAGGAGATTATATTCAAATGAGGTATTGTAATAATGCTCTCTGGTTTCACACTGAAGTTAGGAAATTTGAGTTCTGAGACAGTGGCAGGTTCCCAACTGCCTCATTAAAGGGAGGAACTAGTCACATCATTTCAAAGAAGAAGCATCAGAGTGAATTTAAGTTGACCATTACTACTTATTTCCTCAGGGTTAAAATGAAAAGTGAGTTTTTATTCTCTTTTATTTTGTGACATTTTTTAATGAATCTTAGAGATTTAGTTAAATGCATGCATTTAAAGGACCTTGTAGGAACAAGGGAATGTTTTAATTACTGGGGAAGTAGACAGAAAATGGCATGGTCCCAGCTCTCCAGAAGGTAAGGGAAAATAAAATGATGCAAGACTGAGAGAATGGGTGAGAGGCACTGAAGGCTATCTAGTTTACAGTTTTGGCTAGGCTCTGACAGATCCCATGGTATTCTGATATTTCAGTAAAAGAACCAATTTCCTCAATCATTGGGGTCTCCTTTAGGCACAGGGAACTTGTTAAAAAATGAGTTAGTCAGGGCAGATCATATTGCTTGGTATTCTACTATATAACACCAAATCCAGCTGACATTTTAATACAAAGCAATAATGCAATGGAAGCTGAAAGGACAAATATTCTTTACTACCTTGTCTTTTCTCTCTCAGCTCAAATTTTATGTTCCTACTGCCATTTGCAGCAGCCTAAATGTCCCTTTTCATTGCACTATAGAAATATAAGACAAGACTAAAGCTGCCTTACATAACGAATCAAGAGGTAGATTCTGATATTCTATGTAGATAGCAATTCCTTATCCTGGACAAGGTGATTAATTAATAATATTATGGGATAACTTCCATAGTGATTTGCATTATTTTGGTGTGAAAAACTTCTATGTCATAGGACATAGATGATGGAATAGACATATTAACAAGACCTTTTAGAGTCTTACAAATTCCCACAAATAGAAAATGCATATTAAATATTGAGTAATTATAGCTGAGTAAATAAAGCAAAAGAGGACAAACCACAAGGTAAAATCCTTATCAATTAGTTAAGGTTAGTGATGATCCTTAAAATGCTTACTCAGCCAATATTCCCACTAGGCCCCACATTCCCAGTAGTGGCCTACAGTCTAAAGATTTATGCTTTAGGCCTATGTTAACTCTCCATCCTGTTGAAGATATTAAGCATATGAACTTCACATCTTGTCTGTCTGCTCACATTGGAAATATGGCAGCATGCAATGATTTTGTCCAGCTATATAAAGAAGAATATGTGAGAAGGAGACAAGGCTACCACTGGGTTCTGTAGGAACTGGATCTTTAAAAATGTAGAGACTATTCCTAAAATATTCTCTTTATTTTCCCAATACTTTACAAAATGTGGAAGATCCTACTTGAGCTTCATCATATAAGGATGTGAGAATAGATGAAAAATAAGTCCAAATAACTATTAATTAGTGAAATGCAAATTAAAGCAACTCTAAGGTTCCACCCCACCTCATACCCATCAGATTGACTAACATGACAATAAAAGAAAACCATAAAGGCCTTAGACGATATGAAAAAAAAATAGGACACTATTATACATTTGGTGTTACTGTGAACTGATATAACCATTCTGTGGAGTTATCTGGAACCATACCAAAATTGCCATCAAAGTATACATACTTTTTGAACTAACACGACTACTACTATGTCTGTATCCCAAAGACATCAAAGATTATATGGGAAAGGACCAACCAGTATCAAAATATTTATAGTAGCTCTTTTAGTGGTGGCAAAGAACTGGAAACTGAAGGGATACCAATCAACTGAGGAATGGCTGAACAAAATGTGATATATACTTGAAATGGAAAACTATTGAGCCATAGGAAATGACAAATAAGATAATCACAAAAAGAAAAATCTGGAAATATGTATATGGAGTGATGCAAAGTGAAGAGAGAACAAGGAGAATGTTGTACACAATAATGACAATAATGCATGGTAATCAACTGTGAATGACTTAACTATTATCATCAAGACAAGGATCAAATACAGCTGCAAGAGACACGTAACCAAAAAAATTATATCTATGAAGAAAGAAGGAAGAGTCAAATGTAAATTGAAATGTACTATTCTTTACCCTATATCCTTCATTAACTTTTCTCTAATGTATGTCTTCTTTCATAACACTGTAAATGTATGTACAACCTATATCATATTTCCTGCCTTCTTTAGAAGGAAGTGGAGTGGGAGATTGAAAAATGTAAAAAATGAATATTAAATTTTATATTTATATAAAATAAAACTATTATTTAAAAAGCAAAGTTATAGTATCATCTACAAAGAGTTCTCTCCTAATTTCCCCAGGTGCATTCATTCTCTAACTAAAATTCCTTTCTATGAAAATAAATGCTAATTCTTCAAAAATGGATAACAAAAATTGATGTATTTTATCCCAACTAA
Source organism: Gracilinanus agilis (assembly GCF_016433145.1). Classification (NCBI taxonomy): domain Eukaryota; kingdom Metazoa; phylum Chordata; class Mammalia; order Didelphimorphia; family Didelphidae; genus Gracilinanus; species Gracilinanus agilis. Next base: position 87,207,221 of record NC_058131.1, read on the forward strand.
ATAATAATAATGATAATAATAAAAAGGGTATTAAATAAAATTTAAAATGAACAAAGTAGAATCACATCAGTCCCAAAGAATTTTTAAAAATTATTATAATATATTATAATGTATATTTCCACAGACCTCAAAATGAAAAAGAAATTAAGAACAACCAATAATATTATTAAATTCTTAAATTAAAAATAACATTGAAAAGAACAAAAAATTCACCAATTTTATCAATTATATAATGATATTAAAAACACTCATATCTATTCTTTTGAGCTATTCTTTTTTTGTCATTTTGTGATTTATTTTTTGTTTTTTGTAATTGCTTTTCTTTCTATTTTCAATAGTGACTTCTTTTCATTTTGAATCATTTCAGGCAAACATTTCCATTCATCTCTGTATTTATCATTTCAAACGATTTCTTACTATACAAAAATATTTCATCACATTCACATAAACAATTTGTTTAGATATTCATACTTGGGCATCTATTGTGTTAATTTTTATTTCAACAATAGTGCTGCTCTTATTAAACAGAAACATAAACATATGCATACATACATACACACACACATATATATGATTATATACAAAATACATATAAACATAAACATTGATATAAAAAAATAAGGTGAATTGGGTAGCTTGGTGGTATAGGTTTTAATAAAGTTGTTAGGGCTAACACAGGCTTGGGAAGGCTAACAGAGAGATTGACAGGATACCCACAATGATGTAAACCAGGGTTTATTAAAGTAAGGGTAGGAAGGAAAGGGGATTGGGACGATCTGACTGCTTTATATAAATAAGCCTCCCACCAAAACTCAGTAGTTGTTTTACCATGTTGTAACTGCTCTAACTGTACTCTCTCTCTCTCTCTCTCTCTCTCTCTCTCTCTCTCTCTCTCTCTCTCTCTCTCTCTCTCTCTCTCTCCCTAAAGATCCCACTACTTCACTAACCAGAATTTCCCCCCATCTTTGATGATAACTAGAGTAGGGAAATAGGCTGGGTGGTAAGCAGTTCCAAAGGGTTCAAAAGGGAAAGGTTCTCACTGACAGCTGTCTTCAGGAGTTTGGTAAGAGTCCCAGCAGAAAAAGGAGTATCAGGAAATAAATAGGAAGCAAACAGGAACCAGATGGATAGCCAGAAGGAAGGGGAGCTATGGTCTAACTCATTCAGTTCACCTGAGGAGTCCAGGCATACACTCAACCACTTCTAAGGAGATAAGGTTCTTGCANTATATATATATATATATATATATATATATATATATATATATATATATATATAATATGTGTGTGTGTGTGTGTGTGTGTGTGTGTGTATAAAAATATCCATCCCTGTTCCAGATTTTCCTCTATTAGAACTCTTGATCACAGGGTATAGACATTTTAAATTTTTTTATTTACCCTTTCCCAAATTGCTTTTCACAATTGATGTATCAATTCACATCTTTCCCAAGAAAGAGCTAGTATGCTCATTTTGCAACATCTACCCTAAGACTGATTATCCTTGTGTTTTTATTATTTTACAAAATGGCACAGTGGAACTTCCAATTCTTTTATTTTCAATGTTCTTATTATTAATTATCTGTAGAATTCTTATATATGGTTGTTAATATATTACAATTCTACTTTTTAGAACTGTTTTCACATAATTTTGACCTTTTATACATTTAGGAATGAATTCTGATAACAAATGTACATAACTTGCTTTTGTTTTTAAATATTTTCATAAAGCGGCAGGAGGAATCTTCTAGTATTTAAGAGAAATAGATCTATTTAAAATGAAAGTTCTCATGGTATGGAAACAGAAAATTATTGAAGTATTTTTCCAATAATTATGGAAATAGACCAAGAACATCCCCTTTCCCTATCATTAATTTGCAAAGTTCTAGAAATACTAGTGATAAAAAGACAAGAGAATTAAACCAAACAGAGAAAGCTAGGAAAAGAGAAGACAAAATTATCCCTATGTGTTACCAATTTATTTAAGTTTTAAAATTTCAGTTAATCAACAAAGAAACCACTTGAGACAATAGTTGTAATAAACCTGAAGTCTAGGAAATTAATCCATAAAAATAAATAGCATTTATGTTGAGTAATAACAGTATCAAAGAATTGATCGTGGGAAATGAACTACCATAATAATTACAACATTTATTTTTAAAGAAAATAAAGAGCTAGAATATGAATATGAAAAAATATTAAGGAAGCAGGAATCATACTTCTGAAGTTCAAATATTGATGAAAATTCTATCATTAAAAACATTACCATTTATTTTTAATTTTGAAAAAAGAAAAAATAAATATAGAAAGACAAGATCAGATGAAAAAGAATCAGAAATAACTGAAATCAATAAAGAAATGTTCAATGGTACTCACAAATAAATTATTTACAAAATAATTATTTATTTGTTAAGACAAAGAGAGAAAAATAGAAAGTAATCAGGAGGAAATTAGGCTTAAAACAACTTAATATGTGAAAACACAGTGATTTTAACATACATAGGAAACCTGAATATTAAATATTGTCATTTAAAATGTTTTATTTATTTATTTTGTAGGATTACATGTCAATGCAGTTTTTAATACTCATTTTCTGGCATTTTGAAATTTATACTTTCTCCCACCACCAACCATCCTCAATAAGGCAGATAATATTATATAGGTTATGCATACATTACCTCACAACATATATTTCCATTTTCATGGTGTACATATCATTTACAAATTAGAAAAGAAGTTAATTATATAGCATATATAGCTATCAGTAGTGGGTGAATTTCTTAACCAAACAAGATATAATCTTTACAAAAGATAAATCTGGGAAAACTGAAGCGCATGAAATGAAGCAGGATATAATTGACTTGGAAAAATTATTTGCATTATTGAAAAGTCTGGTATCCAAAATGTATGATCAACAAAAATATAGAGGACCAAACTCATTTATACAACAGAGAAGTTGTTAAATACTAAATAACCAATTTTCAAATGAACATATTTGAACAAATATCAAATTTTTCATCACTGCACTAGAGGAAGAGCAGCGACTACAATTTATATAATATTTACTATGTGATAGTATATAAATTCTATAGGCGGCTGCTACTGTTGCTCTTCTTCCTCTTTATATAATGCCTAATTTGTGGTGGGGAGCCTAAGAGATACAAAGGACAGTGTGCTGGCCCACGGTTCAAAAGACTCATTTCCTTGAGTTCAAATTGAGCCTCAGATTCTTACTAGATTTAAGATTATAGGAAAATCACTTAAATACTTTTGCCTCAGTTTTTTTTTTCCCAGAAAAATAAACTTGAGAAAAAAAGTGGAAAACCACTTCATTATTTCAGCCAAGAAACATACAAATGGCCTCATAGAGAGGCCTCTATGACTGAAAAATGACTGAACCACAAAACTATGTGACATACAGTATGTTAAGGGATTAACAAATATTATTTCCTTTGATGTTCACAATAATCCTGGGAGGCAAGATCCTCTATTAATATCATTGCATAGGTCTGTGATGGTGAACCTATGGTATGTGGGCCAAAGAGGGGATGCAAGGTGTTCTCTGTAGGTATGTGTGCTGCCGTCACTCCTCATCCCTCTGCCCAACAGAGTGCAATACTAGAAAGGCAAAGGGACTCCAGTGGAGCTGCTCCCTTCCTCCTCTCCACTATGCAGGCAACATTATTTTAACATTATCTGCCCCTCTGCCCAGCAGCCCAATGGGAATACAGGGGGGATAAGTTGGGCAGTTCACAGGTGGCAAAGCTGGAGGGGAGTGGAGCACTCAGGCCACTCCCCTCACCCTCTCTGTACTTGCTGAGGACATTCCTCACTTCATCCACCCCTCTGCCCAGCAGCCCAATAAGAGTACTTTCTCCCTTCCCTGTGATGCTCCCTTAGAGAACAGGTATCAGAGGTGGGATTTAAATCCATGCTATATTGACTGTAGGCCCAGAATTCTAAATGTTGTACCATTTAAGAGTGTTCAAAATTACTAACAATAAGAGAAGTGCAAAGCAAAACAACTCTGGCTTTTTACTTTGCACTTAGAATATTGGCAAACATGTCAAAATATAAGAACAGTTTATATTGGAAAGGATGTAGAAAGATAGGCACATTAAAGTATTGTTAGTCAAGCTGTGCATTGATCTAAATATTCTGCAAAGTAGTATGGGATTACTCAGAGAAAAGGCATGAATATCCATATCATTTGACTCATAAATCTCTTTATAAAGCACACAACCCCTTAAGGACAATAACATTCCAATATTCCCAAATTTAGTAGCATATTTTGCAGTAAAAAAGAGCTAAAGAAAAGCTGGATTCCTGTCAATTGGCAAATACATAATCAAATTGTGGCATATGAATGTAAGCAATATTACTATGCTATGAGAAATGGTGAATATGATCAATATAGAAAAATTTGTAGCAAACTGATTCAAATTATAGTGAGCAGAACTAGAAAACAACATGAACAGTAACAAATAGAAAAGAGGAATAAAACTACATAAACTAAAATGCCATAAAATTATTATATTTTATGCTTCTCCAAAAAAACAAACATGAGCGAAGATATTTTCCCATGATTCTTAATTACATTTGGTGACCATGGAGAAAAAGTATCAAATTAACATCAGATTTTTTCAAGATCTTGTTAGTTTCCTGTCCCTTTTTATTTCTTCCATTTTTTCTGTCTTAGTACAAGGTATGGTTTTCTGGGAGGCAATTGGAAAGATATATCTAATGAGAAATAGAGGTGAAATGAAACCAGGTTATGAATAAAACTTCATTTTTAAATTTGCTGGGATATATCTTTTTCTGGTAAAATTATTTTACTTTCTAGATGAATGGGATCTCTTCTTTCTACTTCTTTCTTAGTCTAATAATATAAATGTTCTTTCAATATGTCTAATTACACCCTAGAAACCACATTAACACATAAACTACACAATATGAATCACATACAAATGTGATCAAGTCATGTTAGTACATAGCTTTTTTCATTCACTACAGTAACTACCCTTGGCTGAAAAAAAATTCCTGACTCTCCTTAAAATCACATGAAATCAACTAAATTTAGGTGAAGATTTGTGAATGAACTATACCAGGAACTCTATTTCTTACATTTTTATGTTTGTTTTATTGCATTAAATGTCAAAGAAACAGACCATCAAATCCTTCAAGCCTTGGGGTACTTAATTATGGATTTGATAACAAGATTGAAGCTTCCTATCAATAGTAATGTAGCAACAGAATGATCTATCTCCTTTATCTGCCAATCAAAAATTCACCTCTGGCAAAATCCACCAGCAACCTTGATGATTACAGTCAGTCTGAGCATTTATTTTCTAGAAGAAGTATTCAGGTCAAATTATGGGTCTTTTTGAAGCAATCACTCTAGTCAAAAATAGTAAGGTATTGTCTCTGGTTATGCAAAACTTTATTTCTTTTCTTCAGAGAAAAATGCATTTTCCATTTTCTCTCCACTTAGATGAAGATAATTTTTTCCTTATCATTGATGAACTTTTCAGAAGCCAACACACACATATACACACAAATACAAAATGTCTATATACATACACTTACACATATATTTATTAGAATTTTTAATGACTTCTAAAAACTGTCTTATGAAATATTTTTGTTGTTTCTACCAGAATCATTAATAAGGGAGTGATTAGGTAGAAAGTACTTGACCAGACCTTTCTTTTTATCTTCTGATTTCTAAGTTCACTTTTTCCTACATGAGAAGTGTGCTTAAACCGCACAGATCACAGTTCTGTGACACAACCTTCTTGCACTAAGTCAATTATCCCCTGAACTCCTCTCACCTAGTGTTAAAAAAGTTAGTTACTCTTCTGATTCAAATATGAACCATTGAAAAAGGAGACACCTTGTTATGTGTTATTTATTAATCACTAATCATTCATCATACTATTTTGAATGAAGTGTATTATAAGGAAACACCTGCCTAGGTGCTATAAAAGCATGATTTCTACCATATATTACCTATGTGACCTTGAACATTAAGCATATTAACCTCTATCAATCTCCCTTTCTGCATGTGCAAAATTAGAAGATTGGCAGCATAAGTGTTGTACAATGGTTTATGGTTTGGAATCATAAGTAATGAGTGCATATCTTTTCTCTAAAAGCTCCCAAGAGACTTAATCACTTTAAGAATTGTAACTCGAAATCTGTCATAGAAGATTATGAATGACTGCCAGAATTGTATACACACTCATTTTCTACCTCAACTTCTCTTGCACTTTTATCATTTCTAGCTCAATAAAGGTATCTAGGGGGTGGGATGGATATTGAGTTGGACCCAGAGTCAAAAAGGCACACATTTGAAGACTTCAAAGTCCTAGACACTAGCTGTATGATCTTGAGCAAGATACTTAAACTCTGTCTGACTCACACTTTAATAATAAAATGTAAATGATAATAGTATAATGTAGTATTTAACAACCTCAGCCCAGGACTGATGTAAGAAGAAAAAGAGATATATTAAAAGTACTGAGCATAGTGCCTTGCATATAGTGGGCACTTAATCACTCCTTCCTTCCTTTCTTCCTTCATTCCTTCCTTCATTCCTTCCTTCCTTTCCTATGTAGCCACTTAGGAAGCTTTCCTCATCACCAAATACTAGCCTTGAATCATCATGACTGAAACTGACTTCTAAAGTTCCACATATTGTATTTATCCATGAACTGGGCCCTCCTGGGCCAATCTCTCTATTATATAAATAAGTTTAACATAGAGTTAAGTAATATGAAAATCCAAAGAATTATAATAAAAGCTTTGGATTTAGCACCATTTCCATTTGAAAAATTTTAATTAACAAATAGCTTGTTATAAATATCAAAAAGGTTAAAATTAAATGAAATGTTAGAAATCATCTAATTTGGTATCATTTTTATAATTATTTTAGATTTGGAAGGAGAGTAAAAGTCTATTTGGAAAAAAAGGAATTTGCTCTACAACATACACAACAAAAGATTATCTAACTTTTCTTTGATGTGTCCCATTTTACAAGGATAGAAATCCTGAAAAAATGAAAAGAATATATATTTTTAATTAAAGTATATGTTAATTGGAAATAACACAGAACTACTGAAGTAGTCAGAAAAACCAAATCTTTAATCAAGAAAAGGATAGATCCAATAATTCAGCCACTACACAGAGCCCAGCTCCAAGAATTATATACTGGGGAATCTGGGAATGGATCCCTGGGGGAAGACACCCCACTAGATGTTTTCTCCGAAGAGTGACAAAACTTGAGGGTCTTTTATACCCTCTGGAGAACTTGGTAGTGTAAGCTTGCATAGACAAGCTGCAAGCAGGCTGCAAAGAGGTTGCAGTCAGCAGTTGGGGTATCAGAGAGTGATCAACTATAACAAATACAAAGGAAAGGGCCAAATCAAGAGCTTTGATTCCTGAGAGAGAAGTTCCTTACAATGGAAGAAGCTTCTAAAGCAAATAAAAGTATTCAATATTTGACTATTTCGACTAATCACTTTAAGGTCTATAGTTCTGTCCAAAACAGGTGTGCCTGGTACTTGAGTTCTCAAAGGGTAGGGGCAAATTTGAGGTCTCCAGAATCCAGATGTCACAGATGTCTAATGTATGTGAAGATCACATGAAGAGTAGGATTTTCCCTTCTGGACTTAAAATCTCTAGCCTCCTGAAAGAAGCTAAGTATCATAAACTTTTGTTATTGTTAAGAAATATTTGTTTTTTTGTCAGTGTCTTCTCCTTTCCTAGAGAGGTCTTATGAGGTAAGGTTGTCCAGAGGAAAAAGCATTGAAATTATGAAAGATCATAAGGACACATGGGCTAACCACTGCATTACTTTAGATGAATTAAAAAGCAAAGAAACTTCAACTTAAGAAGAGGAATGTATTCATTAAGAATGGCTGGATCAATTCACAATTCCTCCAGTAGTGTATTAGTGCCCCAATTTTATATATAATAATATTTATATATTTTATATCTATCTATCATCTATTTCTTTATCTATATGCAAACCTATAGATGAAAGCTCTTTGCTTATATATGTATATGAAGATGTATACTAATATGTATTGTTTTTATTCGATTAATTCAATTAATTAGCTAGTAAATATTTATTAAGTGTCTGCTATGTAACAGGCACTCCCTGAAGATACAAAGAAATTTAAAAATCCCAGCTCTCTAAAAATTAGCAATCTCACAGAGTAAACAACAAGCAAGTCACTTTGAACAAACAAGCAATCAACAAAATGAATAGAAAATAATAAATGGAGGGCAGGCAGTAGATTTAAGAGGAATACATAGAAATAAAATTTGGAATTTCTTCCTGTAGATGAGATTTTAATTGAGAATTAAGGAAGCCAGGGAATCCAAAGAGCAGAGACAAGAATTCCAGGCCTAAGGAATAATCATAGGAAACAGAGGGTCTCTTTTTCATGGAATAGCTCAAAAACAAGTGTCACATGTCCCAAGAGTTGGTGACAAAGAAAAAATCTCTTATCTTAAGAAACTAGTTGCAGTGGGGCAGGAAGAGACATATAGATATAATAATTATTAAAAGTAAAATTGTGATGCATGAACAGGAAGATAAACACTTCTATCTAGTATCAAGGTGATGAAAGAGGGAAAGATTTCACTGAGAAAGACTATTTTTCCCCCTGGAACATCTCTCCTTTTTGCTGAATCTCTCCACTGTCCCTTTTCCCATTGGTGAGATCACTCTAAGGCTTCCCTTCTGGGGACTCACTCAGATCAGTCTTGCTCATTCCCCCATTTGTTATGCTTTTCTCTCTCTCTCTATTTATACTTTGATGCTGTGACTTAGCTACCTTTTCTTCCTCCACTTTCCCGAAGTTCTTAGAATCTTGTCACTCTGAAAAACTTCTCTGTCATGGCAGCCCTTTGACGAACCCTTCCAAGGCTTCCATTTTGATAAAATGTTTCTTATTGCCACAGATATTTCCACCCTTCCACTCTGTAGTGCTCCTACCCCTACTTTAATTTTTTTTATATTCTTTCTTCCTTCATTAGAATGTAGATTTCTTTAAGGAATTTCTTTCTTTCTTTCTTTCTTTCTTTTTTTAATTTATACACTCAGTGCTAAGCAAAGTACCTCCAATATAGAAAGTAAGTACTCAATTATTGCATATGGCCTGGCTTTCCTGCCTTGGTTTATCTCCTGAACTTTGAAAGAAAATTATTTCATTAGCAGAAATATGGAGAAAACTTGATTCCAGAATGAGGGACAACATTTAAAATACCCAGTGATATAAGAGGACCCATACCCATCAAAGAATGTCCAGTAGGGTATGCTGGCTAGAACATAGATGACAGGCCCATGAGCCATGTGAAACTGAATTTTAAAGGTAGCTTGAAAATTGGGTGTGCATTTGCATTTCCTAATTTACCCTGCCAGCAATGAAGAATCAATGAATATTTCAGAACAGAGGAGTGGCACGATCTGCACTGTTCACGTAGGAATATTATATCATCAGCAGTATGAAGGCTATATTTTATGAAGGAGAGACTGGAAGCAAGGAAATAATGGCCATAATACTTTTATCAATGGCATGGGAGCAAATATATATATATATATAAACTCTTCTGATAGAAACTGCTTTGATAGACATTCAGTAATATCTCACACCCTGCTGAGTAGGAGGTGGTTTATCAAGAGTAGCTGCTATTTCACACTTACTGTTTCAAATGTTTTATTTTAATTTAAATTTCCATAACTATAGCAATCTAGACTTTTTCCCCAATTCATAACAATGGACACTGACTCTTTTATCTATTTTAATTTGATGTTATATGCAAAGTTAAACTATATTACTAATGCTTTTCATTTTTCAAGTTTTTCCTACTCAATAAAATGTTATTATTAGAATGAATTAATAGGATAATTGATTCCTTTTATTTGTTTGGTAAAATTTCCTTTCCTTTGTTCTTGATTACCATAGTCAACATAATATGGATACATGCTTGGAAAATAATAATAATAATAATAATAATAATAATAAATCCAATCCTGAACTATAACCAATAATTATTAAGGATTTCACCATTTTCTGATATACTGTTGATCAGAAATTTGACATAATATGGCATCCTTTTCACAACTCAATGTTCACTCTATATCAAGTAAAAATATCTCCTAGGCTCGCTAAATCTAATTTTATCCTCTCAAAATTAATTTTCAAAGACCTAACAGAAGTGCGTGCAACACTTTTAGAGGGATGATTCAATTTATTATAGTACCTGATATGGTATTTCAGTGTCATTGAGAAAACACTTGGTCTGGATTCATAGAACCTGGGGTAGAACACAGAGTTAAATCTGAAATAAAGGAAGCAATTTGTTGTTATTAAATTAGATTTCCATGGAAAATACCATATGAGAGGATGTGTATTAGTTTGATTCTTAGTCTTTTGTATGTTTATTGACAATTTTACTTCAAATTCCTTTATTTTCAACCAGTACTATATTGGAAAAAACTAATTCAGGATATAGCTCAGCCCTACATTTTATCACTTTCTATACCATATATACCACTTTCTTACTATTTGCTTTGCAACATTCCTTTATTGACAATTAAACTCCAATTTATTGTTAATGTATTCCTTTTGTTCTCCCACTTCTTAACATTGTCACTTTAACATTCTACTTCTTCCAGGAATGTAATACAGTAGATGTTAGAACCTTGGTTTAAAACTGAGTTAACTAATTTATTAATTCTGTGACAAGTTATGCAACATAACTTCTCTGAGCCTCAGTTTCCGTACTTACAAAATGGTAATATTACCTCGAGTACATCATGAACTTGTTACTAAGAAATACACTTTGGAGGAAATAGTAAGATGACAGCATGAGAGAAATTATGGTCTGATTCTCTCCACAAAAGTTCTACTTGCTACACACAAGTAATCCCCAAAAGTTCAAAGAAGACCTCAGACTAAAGGATGATTGGAAAATCCAAATTAAAAAACAGCAGCAGCAACTACAACAACAACAAAACAAACATTAAATTATCTTATTACTCAGAGCAGGTCAATGCAGAGAAAAAGCATAAGGGAACTTTGCATAGGAGAAGCGGTCCATTTAGGAGGCAATTGCGGTATGTGCACAGAATAGGGAGTGGGTTTACCCAAGAGGCAAGGATTCAGAACTGTTCTGTAAGTTTGTTATACTGACATCAGTCAGAGTGTTTAAAAATTTCCAATGGTAATCATTTAGTTCTCTTGCAGCCTTCTAGAATACTCAAAGTTTGCAATTTGATAGCCAAATCCAATTCCAAAGCCTGATCTATAATTTGAGAAATAAGGTTAGAAAAAAATAAGTCAAAGAAAGTAGTAGATAGTGAACATCAGAGGCACAAATAAAGAAGTTGATCAATGAGGCAATAAGGATTTATTACATCCTGATTAAGTGATAAGGACCTTCCTAACTGCTTAAGATAAAAAATATAGACATTCCTTGCAGTCACAGAGTTCCCAATATAAGTGGGAGACAAAATTAAAACAGTTGTGTTCATAAAAAATATAAATGGAATGAAATCTTATGAGAAATAATAATAGAGAAGAAAAGAAAATGCCTTTTGGATAAGGTGTGCTATGGAGTAGATAGCACAATGGGTTAGAAGGCAGAACACAACATACTGTTTATAAAAATAGCACAGAATTAAAAACAATGATTTGGACAAAATCTATTAATTTTAGGAGAAACTAAAAAAAATCATAACAATCAATCAGTCATTGTCTCAGATAATAAATAGAAAATTAGTCTTAAATAAAAGAGATGAATAGGAATTTGGCTTATTTTAGGCTTAAGAAGATCATGGAAAATTAATATTTATTAATGCTTTGTTATTTATATATGTACATAAGTATATGCGGGATCCATATTTCAAGAGAGGGGGGCACTATGGAATTCTGTGATGCAGCTTGAAGCCCTCTCAGAAATATGGATCCCACAGTATATTTATCTATATATGATCCAAAATACATTTTAACCTCCTATTGTTTTTTGCTTGATGTTCTAGGAAATGGGCACATGAAAGTCTATATTATGGTTACCATTTTCTGATATTCTCTTATCTTTTACCATATTCATGCCTTTAGACTTGTCATCTTTGGGTTGGACATAGCATTTCAATATCTATATAAACCCAGTTCCTAAGAGATTTTTGACCCTCAATAAACATTCGTATAATTTCATTGTGAATGTTGAAAGTGCGTTTTCAGAAGGGACAGTAATTCTGCCACTGTTGGAGAGTACTTGGCATTAGAACTCCTTGAAATAAGGCAGCTTTCTATGACTTAATAGACAGTTTCTGGAGAATTGGCTAAGGCACACAGAGAAGACTAGAGTTGCTCATGGCCACACAGTTATTAAGAAGGAGCAATCTGAATCAAATTTTCCTGATTCTAAACTCAGAGAATGTATCTGTTATGTCATGTCACTCCTAAATAAAAAAAAAAAAAGTTAAATGCATTTCAACAAAAGAAAGATTTAGTATGCTAAAGAATTCATTTCTAAAGTAGAAATCTAAAATGGAAAAAACAAAATAAAACTTCTTTTTAGCAATACCAACACCCTCAATGATTAAGATTCTTTGAATGCATAAAATATTTACTTATAAATGTTTAGATGCAAACACTGAATTATGAAACACCATTATGAATCCTACCCCATTTGAAAAAAAATAAAAAGATATACTTTATTACTTGTCTTTATCCCCCACCAGATAGTATTTTCTTTTTTTTTCTGTGAATGAAGAAATGACTACAAGAATCAAAATCTTTTGTAATGCAATCTCACTGTAAGATGCTTGTCTAAATCAGAATGTTTATGTAATACATATTGTTGATTTTTAGTCATTTTTCAGTCATATTCAATACTTCGTGACTCTCTGTGGGGTTTTCTTGGGAAAAATACTGGAGTGGCTTGCCATTTCCTACTCTTGTTTATTTTACATAGGAGAAAACTCAAGAAAATTGGGTTAAGTAGCTCACCCAGAGTCACATAGCTAGTGTGTCTGAGGCCAAATTTGAATTCCAGTTTTTCTCATTTTAGGTCTAGTGCTTTATTCATTAATCCCCCTCATCTCCCCTATCATGAAATGCTACCTTTAATTAGATATGTTCTCACATTATAGTTTTCTTTTTAGGGAATGATACCTAAAATCTTTTGTAGCTTTTTAGATATCTATTACAGTATAGCCCTCTTTAATTCAAATGACACTAACTTTTAGGAAATTTAAAGTAGAATCTGGTTTTGAAGTTCAAAGAAATTATTTTATAAAAGGCTTGGCATCATTTACCTTGCTATTGCTTAGTTTTGATCTTTTTACAAGTCACAAGACTATATGGAGTGTTCAGTGGGGAAAGAATGTAAGGGTAATGAATGGGATGAACTCACCCAAAATAACAGAAGTGGATAGCAGCATGGATTAAAAAAACAGAATTCTACAATACGTTGTTTACAAGAAACTTATTTGAGGCAGGGTGATACACACAGATTCAGGATAAAAGGCTGGAGCAGAATTTATTATGCTTTATTTAAAGTAAAAAAATCAGGAGTAGCTATCATGATACCCAACAAAGCCGAAGTAGAAATTGATCTTATTAAAAGAGATAAGGAAGGGGGCAGCTGGGTAGCTCAGTGGAGTGAGAGTCAGGCCTAGAGACAGGAGGTCCTAGGTTCAAACCCGGCCTCAGCCACTTCCCAGCTGTGTGACCCTGGGCAAGTCACTTGACCCCCATTGCCCACCCTTACCAATATTCCACCTATGAGACAATGCACCGAAGTACAAGGGTTTAAAAAAAAAGAGAGATAAGGAAGGAAATTACATTTTAATCAAGGGTACTATAAACAATGAAGTAATATCATTACTAAGTATTTATGCACAAAATAGCATATCATCTAGATTTCTAAAGGAAAAAAATTAAAGGCATTCAAGAAGGAAATAGTAAGACCATACTAGTAGAGGATCTCAACCTTCCCCTCTCAGAACTATACAAATTGAACTAAAAAATGAATAAGAAACAAGTAAGGGAAGTGAATGAAATGCTAGAAAAATTAGACTTAATAGATATCTGGAGAAAACTGAATAGGAATAAAAAGGAATATACCTTCTTCTCAGCAGTATATGGTATATATACAAAAATTGACCATGTACCAGGGCATAGAAATATTGCAAAGAAATGAAGTAAAGCAGGAATAATGAATTCAACTTCCCCATTCCCCAATAGACAAATGATCAAGGGACATGAATAGGTGGTTTTCACATGAAGAAATCGAAGCTATCAATAAGCACATGAAAAGTGTTCTAACTCCCTCCTGATTAGAGAAATACAAATTAAAACAACATTGATATACCACCTCACACCTAACAGACTAGCCAATATGGCAGCAAAGGAAAGTGATAAATTTTGGAGGGGATGTGGCAAAATTGGGACACTAATAAACTGCTGGTGGAGTGGTGAATTAATCCAACCATTCTGAAAGACAACTTGGAACTGTGCCCAAAGGGATTTAAAAGAATGTCTGCCCCTTGAGCAAACCATACCACTGATGAGTTTGTACCCCAAAGAGATAATAAAGAAAAAGATGTACAAAAATGTGTAGCCTCACTCTTTGTGGTGGCAAAAAATAGAAAATGAGGGGGTGTCCATCTACCGGGGAATGGTTTAACAAATTGTGGTATCTGATGGTGATGGAATAATATTGTGCTGAAAGGAATAATTAACTGGAGGAATTCCATGTAAACTGGAAAGACCTCCAGGAATTGATGCAGAGCGAAAGGAGCAGAACCAGGAGAATATTGTATACAGAAATTCATACATGCCTCCATCTCCTAAATCAGTAGTTTCCTGACTGCCAAAGAATATAATTGCCATAACCTTTTGGCTGATATCCTATGTTTGTTTTCTTAATCGCAGGTCAAAGGTCCTGATCCACAAACCCATTAATTCCCTTGTCCATTTTCTGTTCCTATGGATTTCTAGGTTCCTGCGTGACTGCTTAACCTTTGATTCACTATTTGGCTTTTTGGACATAGAGACTTAATGGAAAATTATTTCACTCTTCTGTGGATACCATATTCTCTCATAAATATTTAGATTCTTCTATTTGTTCACAGGCTTAACCAATGGCTTCTCTGAATATACCTCTTTGCCTCCAGAATACTGGCATTAGCTCTGCTGCATTAATGTCATTCTATTAATCTTGCTTCTAATATAGGTGTTCATCCCCATTCCTCATCTGCCATTTGGACCCTTAGTTCTATCTTGATTATACTGACTTAAAATAATCATCAATCTAAGTGTTCAATGCTGTATCCCTAAAATCCCAATCTGATAGGTGTCTGATAGTTTCTGCTTACAACCACCAGCCAAGATTAAATTTAAAGTATGTGTCAAGAGCAGGTCTTTTCTCCTACAAAATTGTGTTCTGTTCCACTCACCTATTTTATATTCATTGTGTTAGAAATGAAATTGTATCTCATTCTTTCATAACGGTGGCAGTAGAATTGTAGGTGCCTATAACTTTTTCTCTTTTTATGTTAGGAATAGATACATAGGATTACATATTTAGAGCTGGAGGTTTCTTAGAAGCTATCAAGACTTATCTAGTTTAAAAAAATCAGGAACGAGAAGAAGAGATTAAGTGACTGACCCAAGGAACAGTAATGTTGCTGAGTCTGCTTCCAGTTAATCACTTTACTGTTTTCAATTTAAAATGGTATATATTAGGCCCTAATGTTCCATGTAGGTGATGTGCATGGCCTCGTAAATTTTAGATAGTAGTTGTGTACTATTCCAGTGTAAGGAAAAATGAAGAACAATAAAATAAAACAGATTTAATTTTAACATTTATGTCATATCTGTAATAATGATGACAAAAAATCTCAGTGACTGAGATGCATCTTTACTTCAACCTGCCATAGGTCTGACAATGCCAAGATTAGAGTTTGGTTTTTCTCTAAATTGAGTTAGATTTGATTATACTTTGTCTCCATGCTGTCAGGTAATGATCTGGAACTATAAATAGCACTAATAGCCCTTGACCGCTTGGATGCACATATAACAAAAGACCATCAACAAAAATTAAATTAATTAAATGAGTCTTCATTTGATTTTTAATGTTTTAAGGAGTCTAAAATAGGACAGGCAATCTAATTTGAAAAAAAAGAGAGATGAGTAAAATGGCAAATCAAATATGATCCACATGACAAGTCAGATATTGGCCTGACTGAAGAGGCTTTTTTATGGTTCAAGTACAAGTTGGTCTTGGTGATGGAAAGTATCAAAAATAAATTTCATGGCTTTGAGATAAGAAATCTTATTTAAACCTGAAGATCCTGTGCTCATCACTAAGAAATACAGTTCTTCTTTGAGATATTCAATTCCTATAACTCAGAAAATGACTTGGGATTCTTAAGTCTCATTTCCCAATTTATAAAATGCAGACCCATAAGAAAATCACATTTTAGAATTTAGAGAATCATCTGGAACTCATTAGGGAAAATCACACCATAAGGTATTCTGTGGTGTAATACATAGTTCTTAATCTTTTGTGTGTCTTACACTCTTCTGTACAGGAAGGCCACCTTGGCCTCCACATCACCCCTGTGGACACTGCCCCAAGAAGCAAGGGTTTGGGCTGGTTTCTCCTCCCCTGGACCCAGGGCTTTCATTTTAAAGAGTATCCCTCCTCATTTAATCCTTTTAAACAGTGGTTCCCAAACTTTTTTGGCCTACCGCCCCCTTTCCAGAAAAAGTATTACTTAGCCCCCTGGAAATTAATTTTTTTTTAATTTTAATAGCAATTAATAGGAAAGATAAATGCACCTGTGGCCATCACCTCCTCTCTGGATCACTGCAGCACCCACCGGGGGTGGTGACACCCACTTTGGGAATCACTGCTTTTAAACATTGAGACCTTCTCAACCTGAGCATCTTGGTAACGGGTGCTGGATAGGAATCCCTAAAGAATGGGGCCCTTCACATGAAGGATGGAGCCAGAGGTGGCCAGGCTGGCTGGGGAAGTGGGAGAGGAGGAGGAGGAGGAGCCTCATGTCAACCTTCTGGGTGTCCAAAGATGCCAGTGTATTTTTATACATCGTGTTGCAGAGATGACCAGCATTCAGAAATATGAAGTTGCCTATTTAAACTTATACCGTGACAGTCGTGTTTGGAGCTGTAGGTTGTGGGGCACCAATAAATTAATAGAACTATAAAATAGCACAAAAAATTTGGATAGCAATTTAGAATTATGCAATAAAGCTGCTGAAAGTTCTATACCTTTTGAATCAGTTCCATACCTCTGAACACTGAACTAACTTCTTTTTTTCCTCACTGGAAAAAATGTCATTTCCCTAAAGTATTGTTCTCATGGAGGGTGACAGACCTTTGTCAAACTATATTCAAAGGAATCTTTTTTTTAGCCTGAGATACTTCTAAGAGGCTTAATTTCCACATCATATGATTATATCTACAAAAATGCATTAGAGATGATGTACTTAAAATCTCTCATTTTGTTGATGAAGTGAAGTCAATGACTTGTTTAATATCATATAATGAGGAAGTTACTATGCTGAAATCTGAACTCACTTCTCTAGCTCTACATACAATGCTTTCTTTTTTCGATTACAAGATACTGCCTCATCAGTGGTAGAAGAAATAGTAAACATTAGTAAGATGAAGGATTAAGGCATTATAATTTATTTGCATAGAAATAAATTATGCATTATTTCAATGCATATTTATGTCTGGGTCAGGGAGGCAGAGACACAAAGATAGGGTGACTGATGGAATGAGAGAGGAGAGAAAAAGAGAGAGGGATGAGAGAGGTGAATGAGAGAGAGAGAAAGGGGAAAGCAGAGAGAGGAGAAGAATGAGTTAGAGATTCAGGGGGAGGAATAAAGGGGAAAAAAAGAAATAGAGTCATTTTAAGTTTTATTTATGATGAATATGGAAACAAGAATTCTTCTATTGTTCCCTCTACCTTGTAAAGATAATTTTGAAATATCCTCTTCTGAATTTTGCATTATCTTAAATATGGCTGGCTGATAAGTATTACTAACTCTTTGGTATTGATTGAGTTGCCAGTGATGATACAGTTTGGCAGGTGGACCTTATCTTCTGATGACTGTAACATTGTTAGCAGATCATATTTGCTAAAAATTAAAATTAGAATTAGTTATGGGGTGCATTTAGAGAAAATTCATCAAAATTCCATGAATTCCTTTTAGATTTTGTTCAAAGGTAAAAATTATGTTATTATAAACAGGTATTTTAGCCTCTAGCAGAAAAATAAAACACTACTTTTTCAAAATGATCCCTAGGAAATCCATTAAAAAAACTCATATTAAGCTTATATAATTGCTCTGCCACATTTCACGGATAATAATAGGCATCTATCTCCAACTGAGGAGCATGGTTCCAGCAGAGTAAATAGCAAATTGCATATTTAAAGGTTATTATTTCTAATCATAAAATCTCAGAACCATGAGAATTATAAAGAGGTCATCTAATCTAACCCACTACTACCAGGCCAATCTGAAACTAAAATAACCTAAATATATGATGAAAAATTATTTTCTTAAAGATGTCTCAGGGATGATTTTGATAAACTTAATTGAAACCTATTAAGATAATTAATAAATAAATTCTTTATAGATTCTGTCATACACAAAAGTTAGTACTCCCCCAACTAAGGATTCTTTCTTCAAAGTAGAGTAGAAACAGGAGCAATGCAATGATCCAAGACATGTCTGAGGAACCTATCAGAAAGAACTCTATCCACACCCAGAGAAAGAACTGTGGGAGCAGAAATAAAGAAGAAAAACAATGGCTTTATCACCTGGGTCAATGGGGACATGATTGGGGATGTAGACTCTAAATGATCATCCTAGTGCAAATATCAATAATAGGGAAATAGGTCTTGATCAAAGACATATGTAAAACCCAGTGGAACTGTGTGTATTGGCTATGGGAGGGAATGGGAGGAGGGGAGGAAAAGAACATGAATCATATAACCATGGAAAAATTTTCTTAATCAATCTATAAAAATTTTTAAAAATTAAAAAAAAAAGTAGAGTACAAAGATGGAATGGCCTACCAAATGAGCTTCAAAAGCTTTTCAGGATGTCTAGTGAGAAGGGAAGAGAAGCAAAATGATCTTCCACAAAGTATTGATTAACTAAGAACGGAATACCAAAATAAAATTAGTATTTAGGAGACTTACCTTTTTTAACTCCTAGTTATAATAGCACCAAATGGACATTTTTCCTTCAGACATTTGTAGACATGAAAGTCAGATGTTCAGTCTCCTTTTCATTATATCTCTTCATTTGAAGCCACGCTAGATTCCTTCCTTTTATATTTTCTTTTTTTTCCACACAGACCTGTTACATTACCTTTAACCTTTCCTTATATGATCACATTTCCATTCATTTAATGAAAATCATCAATTAACATTTCCCAAACCACACTGCTTTAAACTCTGCTTATGGGCTTTATAATTCAGTATCTATCACTGACTTGCAGATTTACATGGGGTAATTCACTTTCCTCCAGCTTAAAAGGAAGCTAACCTACATTCCTTATAGACTAAGTGTGGAGAATACAAATAAAGAGCTATTGCAATTTACTCTAAAAAATAGTTCACTTTTTTACTGCTGGAGCTGCATAGATTTAAGACCTAGAATCCTAGTCATGTTCTTCCTGTGTAATAATAGAATGGAATTATAATTCCATTGAAAAGAGTGGTCCAATTCCATTCCATTTCTTTTATTTCAGTTTGATATTTACATGTCTAATAGATACATGTTATGGTGCCATGCTAAATTTCAGAGCAAACAAAAGAAGTCATTTTATTACTCTTTTACCTCCTGGTCTTCCCCCAAAAGAGGAAGGTAAGTAAAAAACTCAAATACAGAGCTATGTTCTTCACAACACTACAACAAAAAAACAAGCTCACAAGAAAAACTCAAGTTGGAGAGAGAAATCATGAAAATTATAATATAAGATATTATAAGAGCTTATGCTGTCATGAAATAATTATTGGGGTTTCTGGTAGACTTAATATTTTTAGGAAGCTGTAAATTTTGTGGGGGAAATTTGAAGCTACATGGAAATAAATTTTTCCCTTCCAACTTCTGGGAAAATCTTCAAGCCGAAAAATCTTAGTGAATTATCAGAGGTAATTCAGGGTAATTCTGAATCCTTTGGTCTGTATCCCTACCAGGAAATGGTACTTATAAGGTAAAGGCTGAGCTTCCTTCCATATGCTAGGTTCCTAATACAGAATTTTTATGTCTTTTGAGCTTAATTGTACTTGACTTCTCCTGTGCATATGATTCCAGACACTATCCCTACTCTCTATATGAGGAAATAAGAAACGGTAGAGATGTAATAAATAATAATAATAATAATAATAATAGAAATAATTATAACAATATTAATTACTAACACTTATAAAGTGGTTACTATTTGCCAGGTGTTGTGCTAAGCACATTGTAATTATTATCTCATTTGATCTTCCCAATAATGCTGGGAGTTAGATGATATTATTACCTCCACTTTACAGATGGGGTAACTGAGGCAGAGAGCTTGAGTGAATTGCCCAGAGTCATACAATCAGTAAATTAAAGAGATTATATTTGAACTCAAATGTTCCTGACTCCAGGCCTAGTATTCTATCTACTGCATCACCATAAGTCTAGGTAAAATTGTTAAAAGAAATCTAAGGGAATTACTATCCAGTTTCCAGTTTATGTCCTCACTTGTCATTTTATCCAAATTTCTCAATGAATTAATTTTAGATTTATATCCGTGGTAAGACTTAAATCAAGATCATCAACTGCAATCAGGTCAAGATAAATCAAAGGAGAATAAGGATATCTTTGTTTTAGTAGCCAGAATTTTGTTTCCTTAAAGGACTCACTGAGAAAGGAAAGACTACTAGATGGCTATAGTCTTCGTGTTCTAGCTTCTTTCTGTTTCCCCTTCAAGTTGCCATGCAGGTCCCTTGTGCCTATTGAGAAAGATAAAAAAAAGCAGGTCTCTAAAAATCATCCTGTGACCTCCTCACAATGCTCAGAGCACTGCATTGTCATTTTGTTGAATACAGACTGTCTATTATAGGGTCCTTACATTGGGCAGGCAGTTTATGTAGGGGATTACTTTGATAACTGGACCTCCCTGTGGCTAGGAACAGAATTTAGGTTTGTAATTTACAGAACTCAGAGCACAACAGGGGATGTATATTTCTAAAGAGATTATATTTAGGAAACAATAGACTACACAGAATATTTTTTTTCTTTTCCACATGCAGTTGGAACACTAATTCACATGTAGCCATTTGTTAGAAATACTCTGAAGAATTAACAATCTGAGTTGTCATTCAAGAGCTTTGTAAGAAAGGAAGAACATATTGGCCACTGTTAGAGAAAAGGAAGCATTTACAAAGCCTGGACCTTTTCTGAGTTTGAGAATATGGTTGCATTAAGCTAAATCAAGTAAAATAACTGCAATGAATACATACAGATCACATGAAATTGGTTACTATTGAATGGCTCATTACCTTTAAACTTAAATGCACTGTAAGGTTAAAGGAGAAAATGTCTGAAAGGGGAAAATTGCCTATTGCAATATCAATGAAAATCAATGTAGGTCTCCTCCATTTTCTACCTATTTGACAAGATGCTAGGTGCTTAGATAACATGGTAATTCTCTTCTTTCTGGATCTTTATCATTTAACCTGGCATTTATAATAGTATTGACTGTTTCCTCAATTATTTGAGACTCCTAAATTGTACCCTTGAAGAATGAGGTCAGAGATCTAAATAAAATCTCCTCTAGGGAACCATTATTATTCAGGAACTATTGACTGATAGAGACACAAGATGAAATGAAATCAGAGTTAAATACTGAGAAGGAAGCATTAAAAGATGGGTTGTAGGAATAGTAGATAGAGGTACAGAGAAGAGATAGAGACAAAACCAAGACTGTGAAGAAAAAACAGTGCATTCCCATACCTATTCCCATACCTATACCTACATTCCCATAGTAGTATACATACAGAGAAAGATATTATCACAAGGGGTTTAATCTTTATCCACTTACCATCTTGGCCCCAAGCTAGATTAGCCTCCATAACCAGACAGTTAACTGACTTCCAACTGCTTACCGGGAGGGGGGGGAGGTGAAGGAGTACTCCACAGGCTCTTGCCCCTCCCATCCAGTCAAGTCTGCCTACTTCTCCAAAGATCTGGGATTGGGGAGACTCCATTGCCGCTGACCCATAATCTTATAGTTTCCCTAATGCTACAAACTCCAATGAGAAAGGAAATTTGGCAAGTCTTGTAGCTATCATATAGAGGAGTAACATAATCCTTTGTGGGTTGTATTCATAAGTAAAGACAAGGTTGGAAAATAGAGCCTGTTAACTCGAGGGTTCCTTGGTTCTCCAGTACCTGTTATTTCTTTCTTGACTGAGGGAGCAGAGAGGTGAAGTGTCAGTGTTTAAAGTTATCTTGGCCTCTTTATGGACTTAGGAACAAGATCCATGTGCCTTCTGTTTGGTTAAATAAAAGTTGACCTATATTTGATTACTATTGTTATAAGTGAATATTCTCTCAGAAGTTGAAAGATCTTTCAGAGAATGGCCCAAATAAAATTCTGAAGTGTCAAATAAAAACTCCAGGTGAGGCACTAACCAAGGGAGATTTTCAGAAATGATCAAAGTGAATCTTACTCAGGTGTTCCCATGATTGTAGTTCTAAATCATGGAATGCAACAATTCAAAATTTGTTTTATAATATACTAGGTAATCAAGGTATGGGAAATTAATCAAAGTTATAGGGCCAGGAGTGTAATGGAATTTCAAGGATACAGATCAAACAGCGATTCTGGAAAGTTCATTAAAACACAGATTCTGGGGCTCAGTGTATAGAGATTCAGGCATAGAGATGAGAGGTCTTCAGTTCAAATCTTTCCTTAGACACTTCTTAGCTGTTTGACCCTGGGCAAAACACTTAACCAGAAATGTCTAACCCTTCCTGCATTTCTTCCTTGGAGCTAATATTTACTATTGATTTTAAGACAGAAAGTAAGAGTTTAAGAAACCAGATGTTCAGGATAAGGTGTTGCACTCCCTATGACTAAAACTAACAAGAATTTATATATTACATATATATGACAAATAATAATAGAAAAGTTGAAAAAATTATGTGATCATTTAGAAGTCTTGAAACATCCACATTAGGACAGATAGCTACTCATTTTCCTAATATCATGAAAAATGCATGCACAAGAAGTAATTCAAAATTCAGGGTTAAGTTTTTCTAGACAGAGCATGAGCTTTAATGATATGTACCTATCTTCACATGAAAGTGGTAGTGAAGGGGAGTAACAAGCCATCTCTTTTCTCACCTTGCACTTGGGAAGCAGCTAGAAATGAAGCCAACATGAAGCCCTAAGAGAAGTGGAGAAAATGTTAGAAGAGATGTTAATTCCATTTTATATATCCAATGAATTGTGAAGTCTTTTATCTCATAATCCAACAAGAGGACTAATGATGATCTTAAAGACCAATTACTTTTCACCTGAATTACATATGGTTAGAATAAAATTCAAAACTCCAAATAGTCAAACAGAACCAGTTTTGATCACCTTAAACATGCTCTATGGGACAGTGCCATATAAATAAATATTATTTTATTGAAGACTCAAAAATATAACTGAAGGGAAATAGTTTCTTCCAAAAGTAACTAAATTCTACTTTCTTTTAGCTTTTTATATAGTGGAATTTAACTTTATTTGTTACATGTCATTGCCCTCACCTCTCTATCTGCCTCTCCCATAAGGAATCTTTACATATGTTTCCAAACCTGAAACCTAATTGGTATTCATTTTGGCTTGGCTTAGATTTATGACAGAAGATCAGAAATAGCAGAAGATGAGAAATAAAAATTATACTATGCTAGAACATGGTGGTATGGGATGAAAGGCAGAAACACAATATATAGCTGACAACAATAGCAGTTAGTATTTATGTAGCCCTTTAAGTTTTGCAAAGTGTTTTAGATATATTATCTCCTTTAATCCTCACAATAATATACAAGATAAAGAGAAGACATAAAACATTATGTTCTTCTATAATAGGTAGTCAAAATATATTAGAAAACAGTTCTCAAAATAATTATAAAATGTTAACAATCATATAAAACAACATTCAAAATTACTGCTAATAAAAGACTATGAATCAAAGCAACATTGACAATGCAACTCATATCCAGAAAACTGAGAAAGATGAAATATAGTAATAGTTAATGTTGACAGAGTAGGAAGAAAAGGACACCAGTGTATTGTTGGGGGAGCTAAAAATCACTACAACTATCGTAGAAAATAAATAGGAAGTATGCAAATGAATTGATTAAAATATTCACATGATTTGGATGATAGATTCCATTACTAGACATGAACCCAAGGAAGAAAACAGAAATGGAAGAACTTACACGAACTGATGCAATGAAGTAAGCAAAACTGAGAAAGCATTATAAATGATAAATATAATAAAGAAAATTGAAAGCAAAAACACAACAAAATCAAAATTGAATGTTGCATATTGACAAGGAAGTCAAGGTCTTAAGTATCTCTTCTGGAGGATGAGTACTTTCTTTTACATTGTTGAGAAATATACTGATGACAAACAATGCTTAAATTTTCATATTATTTTATTACATCAATCAATTTTGAAGAATTTTCTCCTTTTAAAGAAAAAACCTTACATTTCATCTTAGAATCATTATGTTATATAAGTTCCAAAGTGGAAGAGGAATGAGAGGAAGAGAGAGATATGGATCAAAATATATGAAAATATTATTAAAATATTTTAAAATAATCTGTGCAAAATAAAATGGCTCTGCAGGTAAGAAGCAAATTATATAGCAGGAAATATATACAAAGTTGAAATATAAAATATCAATATAAATTATCTTTAAAACAAAGAAAGGTCAGAATAGGAAGTAGCCTGCAGGAACTTCTATAGGAGAATGGATTTGTAGGAAAAAAAAAACCAAGTTTTTACTCAAATAGGCAAAGTATTTTTTAATTTTTTTTATTCTTTTGGAAAAATTTTCCATGGTTACGTGATTCATGTTCTTACTTTCCCATTTGCCCCCTGAGATCCCCACACACATAGCCAAGGCACATTTCCACTGGTTTTAACATATGTCTTCTATCAAGATCTATTTCGATATTATTGATAGTTGTATTAGTGTAGTTGTTTCGAGTCTACATCCCCAATCATGTCCACATCAACCCATGTGTTCAAGCAATTGTTTTTCTTCTGTGTTTCCTATCCTGTAGTTCTTCCTCTGAATGTGGGTAGCATTCTTTTCCATAAATCCCTCAGAATTGTCCTGGGTCATTGCATTGCTGCTAGTACAGAAATCCATTACATTCAATTTTACCACAGTGTATCAGTCCCTGTGCACAATGTTGTCCGGGTTGTTCTCCTTTCACTCTGAATCAATTCCTTGAGGTCATTCCATGTGAGTTCACATGGAATTCCTCCAGTTTATTATTCCTTTGAGCAAAGTAGCATTCCATCACCAGCATATACCACAATTTGTTCAGCCATTCCCCAATTGAAGGCCATACCAGAAAAAGAAATTGAAAAAGCCATCAAAGATCTTCCTAAAAAAAAATGCCAGGGCCTGATGGATTCACAACTGAATTCTATTAAAATTCAAAGAACAACTAATCCCAATACTATAAAAATTATTTTATATGGTAAGCAAAGGAGTCCTATCAAATTCCTTTTATGACACAAATATGGTAGTGATTTCAAAGCCAGGCAAATAAAAAACAGAAAAATAAAACTACAGACCAATGTCCCCAGTGAACATAGGTACAAAAATCTTAAATAGAATACTAGCAAAAGGATTCCAGCAAGTGATCATGAGGGTTATCCATCATGATCAGGTCAGATTTATACCAGGAATGCAAGGGTTGTTCAACACTATAAAAACCATCCACATAATTAACAATATCAACAAGCTAACAAACAAAAAAATATGTGATTATCTCAATAAATGCTGAAAAAGCCTTTGACAAAATACAACACCCATTCCTATTGAAAACACTAGAAAGTATGGGAATAGAAGGACCTTTCCTAAAAATAATAGAGTATATATCTAAAACCATCAACAAGCCTGATATGTAATGGAGATAAATTAGGAGCCTTCCCAATAAGACCAGGCGTGAAACAAGGATGCCCATTATCACTTCTATTATTTAACATTGTACTAGAAACAGGAGCAGTAGTAATTAAAGAAGAAAATCAAATTGAAGTTATTAAAATAGGCAATGAGGAGACTAAGCTATCAGTCTTTGCATATGATATGATGGTCTACTTAAAAATCCTAGAGAATCAACTAAAAAGCTAGTAGAAATTATCAACAAATTTACACAGTTGTAGGATATAAAATAAATGCACATAAATCATCAGCATTTCTATATATTTCCAACACATCACAGCAGCAATAGGTAGAAAAAGAAACAACATTTAAAATAACACTAGACAATATAAAATACTTAGGAATCTATCTACCAAAACAAACACAGGAATTATACAAAAACAACTACAAAACACTTTTCAAACAATTAAAACTAGATCTAAACAATTGGAAAAACATTGATTGCTCATGGGTAGGACAAGCTAACATAATAAAAATGACCATTCTACCCAAATTAATTTACCTATTTAGCGCCATACCAAACTACCAAAAAACTTTTTCACTGAATTAGAAAAAACTATGACAAAGTTCATTTGGAATAACAAAAGATCAAGAATATCAAGGGAAATAATGAAAAAAAAGGTGAAGGAAGGTGGCCTAGAAGTAACATATATTAAAGTATACTATAAAGCAAGAGGTCATCAAAACAATATGTTACCAGCTAAAAGACAGAAGAGAGGATCAGTGGAATAGACTTGGGATAAGTGATGTCAGAAAGACAGTGTGTGATAAACTTAAAGAGCCCAACTTTTGGGACAAAAATCCACTATTTGACAAAAACTGCTGGGAAAATTGGAAAACAATATGGGAATGATTAGGTTTAGATCAACATCTCACACCCTATACCAAGATACATTCAGAATGGGTGAATGACTTGAATATAAAGAAGGAAATTATAAGTAAATTAGGTGAACACAAAATAGCATACTTGTCAGATCTCTAGGAAAGGAAAGATTTTAAAACCAAGGAAGAGTTAGAAAAAATTACAAAATATACAATAAATTATTTCGATTCCATTAAATTAAAAAGGTTTTGTACAAAAACAGTGCAACCAAAATTAGAAGGGAAAGAATAAACTGGGAAAAAATCTTTGTAACAAAAAATTCTGTCAGAGGTCTAATTACTCAAATATACAAGGAGCTAAACCAATTGTATAAAAAATCAAGCTATTTTGCAATCGATAAATGGGCAAGGGACATGAATAAGCAATTTTTACATGACAAAATCAGAACTATAAATAAGCACATGGAAAATGTTCTAAATCTCTAATAATTAGAGAAATTCAAATCAAAACATCTCTGAGGGGGGCAGCTGGGTAGCTCAGTGGAGTGAGAGTCAGGCCTAGAGACAAGAGGTCCTAGGTTCAAACTGGGCCTCAGCCACTTCCCAGCTGTGTGACCCTGGGCAAGTCACTTGACCCTCATTGACCACCCTTACCAATCTTCCACCTATGAGACAATACACCAAAGTACAAGGGTTTAAAAAAAAAACAAACAAAAAAAAACAAACAAAAAAAAACAAAAAAAAAAACAACTCTGAGGTATTCTCACACCTGGCAGATTGGTTAAAATAATAACAGGGGAGAGTAATGAATGTTGGAGGGGATGTGGCAAAATTGGGTTAATGTATTATTGGTAGAGTTGTGAACTGATCCATCCATTCTGGATGGCATTTTGGAACTATGCCCAAAGAGTTCTGAAAGATTGCCTGCCCTTTGATCCAGCCATAACATTCCTGGGTTTGTACTCCAAAGAGATCATAGTGAAAAATACATGTACAAAAATGTTTATAGCTGTGCTCTTTGTGGTGCCAAAAAACTGGAAAATGAGGATATGCCCCTCAATTGAGGAATGGCTGAACCAACTGTGGTATCTATTTGTGACGGAATACTGCTATGTTCAAAGAAATAATAAACTGGAGAAATTCCATGTGAACTTGAATGAATTCAAGGAATTGATTCAGAGTGAAAGGACAAGAACTAGGAGAACATTGTACACAGAGACTGTTACACTGTGGTAAAATCGAATATAATTGACTTCTGTTCTAGCAGCAATGCAATGACCCAGGACAATTCTGAGGGATTTGTGGAAAAGAACACTACCCACATTCAGAGGAAGAGCTACATGAGTGGAAACAGAGAAGAAAAACAATAACTCGAACACATGAGTTGATGCAGACATGATTTGGGAAGTAAACTCTAAATGATCACCTTAGTACAACTATCAATAATAGGGAAATAGGTCTTGATCAATGACACATGGAGAAACCAGTGGAAATGCATGTTGGCTATGGTGGGGTGGGAGGTTTGGGGGGTGGAGGGGAGAGTAAGAACATGAATCATATAACCATGGACATTTTTTTTCTAAAAAATAAATTTATTTCAATGAAAAAAAGTATTTCTTAAATGAACATACTTAGGAACCTTCATAATTTTTCTTGAGCTTTTCAGAACTATCAGCATTCCTACTCTTATACTTTGGACCCATTATTAATATTTAAATAGCATTAATTACACAGAGAGAAGCACTGTCCACAAAGTTATAAACAAGAAATCTGGACAAAGGCTGATGTGGGAGCTAGTGTTTGGCACAAAACAATGTAAGGAGTCACATTAATGCTTCTCAGAGCAAAATGATTGGATGAATTGCTGTGAAACTTCATGCTTCTTGGGAAAATAGTATGGATTTAGAGATCACCTTGCCTACCTTTGTTAATCTGTTTGCCTTATTTGTCTCCTTGTTCTAGGAAAAAGCCATTGCACCAGTAAAGTCTCCTGACCAAGAGAGCTAAGAGCTGAAATGCCCCAAAAAGCCCCTCTTCCTTCCTCAGTTCCCTCTTATAAAGTCATTGATGTCACTCTTTCTGAATCTCTATGATTGGAGAGACTCGATCTCAGTCTGGATCAGAAGCCAGAATTCTAGACACCAGGCATCATGATGACAAGAAGCTAGTCTCTTCTTAAATGCTAGGGAGCCATGAGGACTCTGCCATCTTCCCATAGTACACATGTACACCAAATCAAAGGATGGGACCGATACTAACAAAAATGGGTTTTCAACAGGAAGAAGGGGAACAATATATATCAAATTCACATAGTCCCCTCTCTGATTCTTCAGCAAATTAAGAAGTTAGTCTCCCTGCTCTGATTCTTTGGGAGATTAACATATTCTTTTTCCCAATGAGTCATACCGTATTTAACATTTATACATTTCAAGATTATCTCACCAGTTTGCATAAGGGCTCAAAGATATTATGCATTTCAAATAGAGTATAACTACATTTTGGGCATTTCTTAAAATAGTAAAATTCATTAATAGGTGCATTAAGAAAAAACCATTAGAGAGCATTCCCCCTTTTGTTATGGTGAGGCAACAGGGATGTTGTTATTATTAAAATGTACCCTAAATGTTTGTGGGTCCACACTGGGTTAAAGGAGAGACAGGACCAACCAGGATAGGGAGACCAGGGTTCTCTGTTTTAACTGATACAGGAATGGCAGTGGTCCCAATGGTCACCCAGCTCACCCTAGGCCACGGTCTATGGAAACAGCAGGCAAAGTTAAAAGTTCATACAGTTTAATCGAGGGTAACTAAATAAGGATTGGATAGGGGATTCTACACTTGAAAATCTAAGGGGCAAACCACAGGGGGCAGGGAAGGACTTAACTACACTATTCTAATTGACCTAAGCCAGGCAGGGCCCAAAGGAGCAGTACTGGAGTCACAGGGAAAGCTTCTTCAAACCTGGTTCCAGTCAGGTTTGGTCAGCTCAGCTAAAGGGCAATTGGGGTCTCACGGTAATCCAAGGATGGACACAGGATGCTAAGAACCAACTCTGCCATGTGATCCAAGGAACCCAGGAGGGAGAGTGAGTTTGAAATGCTGTCCACCAGATCCCAAACCACTTCCCTACTTGGTGCAGCTCTGCAGGTCTTGTCCACTTGCTGAAAGCCTTCACCTCTCAGGATCCCAGGGAATCTGGATGCAATTTGTCCCTAACTCTAAGATCTCCCAGGGTTAGCAACAGTTATGTCCAACCACTAATGGAGTCTCTCTCAGAACACAAGCCCACTTCCTGCTCCTTCATTCCATCTTGGAATCCTCCAGCCCTTCCTGCTAGGTCCAACACTATTACTAAATTAATTGCTAAATAAACCCTCACAACACTTTTTGGCACAAGGATTTTACAATCAAGATAAAATAACTGCTCGTGGAAAGAACAAAGTGGATGGACTGCCCAACATTCTCCAACCAAAAGAAAGAAATAAAAATAACTGGCAAATACATATTAAGAAAGTTATCTTACTCAAAGTTGTTTCTTGATGATTTCAGCTTCTTAGGAACCTGGAAAAAAAGTAAGAAAACTTCAGAAACCCTTCATGGTCTCCATAGTGTTATGAAAAACATTCTCGGAGACCTGGCCATACCTAATTAATCTGAATTTGCTTCATTTGTCTCTGTTAGCTAGCTAAAAGCCATGGCTCAAGGGAAAGTTTCCAGACCAAGAGAGTCAAGAGACAAAAAAAAATGAATTAAAGCCCTTCTCACTTCCTGTATCCCATCTTATAAAGCAATTGATGTCACTCCTTCTGGGTTTCTCTGGTTGTACAGACTTGACTTCAATCCGAGTCAGAGGTCAGTCTTTTGAATGCCAGGAGTCATGTGGCTAAGAGGCAAGCCTCTTCTGAGATACCAACAGGCCCTGAGACCTCTGGCATTCTCCTATATTAAGTATGTATGCTCAGCCAAAGGGCTGGGATGATACATTCCAAAATGAGTTTTTACAAGGAAAAATGGGTACAGTTTATATTAAATTCAGACATGAAGGAACTCTTATTCTCACTTTTATTTCACACAGAGACTATTAGACATTTTCCTTTCTTTTTTGGATTAGTGTTTATGTAGTTGTTGCTAGTAGTAGTCACAGCAGCAGCAACAGCAGCAGCAGTAGTAGTAACTGTAGTAGTAGTAGTAGTGGTGGTGGTGGTGGTGGTGGTGTAGTAGTAGTAGTAGTGATAGCAGTAGCAGTAGCAGTAGCAGTAATAGTTGTTAATAGTGTGATAGCATTTATCCAAGTTTACCATAATAATTATCTTTTTGACGATAAATATAGAAAATACTGCTAGAGCATTTAAGCACTTGTGCAACAGACCTTTTCTAACTGTTTAGTTGTCAGTGGGGATGAATCATCTGTTAATTCCTGAACTGTTTTGCATCTTACAGCACAGGAAGAATAGAGAACAGATCATTCACTTGTTTGTTGATGTGTTTTCCTTTTGTCTTGACATAAATGTCTCCAATTGTTAACAAAATCAGGAAGTGAATCTCAAGTATAATGATAATCAGATTTTCTATCTCAACATTTTTTCTCATGGTAGGCAATTAGCAAATACTGCTGGAATGAATAAATAGTTGAATACCACAGATGCTATACATTGATTTAAAGTATTTTCTCATGTCTCACCCATTCACACTTCTATGCCTTTGTCCACAGTGGTCCATCTCCCTATAAGTTATTAGCTTTATCCTTCCATTTCCTGCCCTTCTCCCACATCAAATGCCATTTCTGTGAAGCTTTCTCTGATGCCAAAAGTTGGATGATGTGATGTTTTCCCTCCTTGGAACTTTTGAAATATCTTTTTCTTTTCATATAGTTGTCTCTAAGGTTTGTTATTCTGATCTTAATTTACATTATATTTGTATATTTACAATATTTTCTCAATGGGACTTGGTGAGAAAATGGGGACAGAGGTGGGTTATGCCCTGGGGTTTATTGATGAATTTAAAAGCCTAACCCTCTAAAAATATGAAGGAATGGGGCCTAAATGTGAAGGAAATTGACATAGCAATACCAGATATCAAGCTATATTACAAAGTGGATCTTGTATTTGATAAAAAATGGAGTGGTTGATCAATGGAATTGATTAGGTACACAATATGCAGATGTAAATGAGCATAGTAACTTAGTGTTTGATGAAATCCCAAATAACAATTATGGGGGCAACTATCTGACCCAAACAGGAAAACTGGGAAACAGACTGGCAGAAACTAGGCATAGACCAATGGTTCACACTGTATACCAAAACAAAATCAATATAGGCATATGATTTAGACAAGAAGTGTGATATCATAAGGAAATTAGGGGAGCATGGGAATATTTCCTGTAAGAGGTATGGACAGGAGAAACAAAGCAAAATCATAAAACAAGAGATAGAGAGGATCATGGGAGAAAAATATAAAATATTAATAAAATGAAATTAAAAAACATTTTGCACTAACAAATCAAATGCAGCCAAATTAGAAGAAAAGAAAGAAACACGGAATAAATTTTATAGGAAAGTTTTCTGATAAAGACTTCATTTCTCAAATATGTAGGAAAATTTTCATTCCAAATTGATAAGGGGTTCAAACAATATAAACAGACATTTTTAAGGGGAAAAAAATCAAGGCTTTCAATAGTCATTGAAAATGTTCTAAATCCTTAATAATAGAATATATGTAAAAGGAAAAAATCTGAGATATTACTTCATATACATTAGATTGGCTAAAAGGAAAAAAATAAAAATGACAAATAATGGAGTGGATGTGGAAAAGTAAACACACTAATGCACTGTTGTTAGAGCTGTGAATAGTTCTATCCTTTCAAGTGAACAATCTGGAACTATGCACAGGACTACAGAAATGTGAATACACTTTGACTCAGTAATATTGCTACCAAGTCAATACCAAAAAGAGATTTAAGAAAAAGGGAAATGACCCATACGTACAAAAATATTTATTATAGTTCTTTTTTTGTTGGCAAATAATTAAAAACTAAAGGATTTCCTACAAACTAAGGAATGACTGAATAAGTTATGGAATATGATTGTGATGGAATATTATTTTGTTGTAAGAAAGGATGAGTGAGATGTTTCAGAAAATCCTGGGAAGTCTTTTATGAACTAGCAAAAAATGAATTAAAAACCAAGAGAATAATGTACATCAGAAGATTATTATTATAATGATAACCAACTATGAAAGGCTTAGTAATGTTGCTCAGTAAAATCATACACCAAAGTCCCAAAGGATTCATAATTAAAAATGCAATATATCTCCACATAGAGAACTGAGGGATTTAGAGTGCAGATTGAATCATATTAATCATATTTTTTTCTTTTTCCTAATTTCTCTACCTTATTTCTATTATGATGCATATATATTATAATATTTATTATTTATTACATATTACTTTTTACTCTCTCTTTGCCAGGAAATTATGCAACTCATTAACCCATTGCCATGATCTTTGGTTTCTTTTTTAATTTTAAGAATCAAGCCAGTTTTTACATTTTTCTCCTTTATCCTCATCAAAAGGCTTCTTAATTCTTCAATTTCTCCATTAGAGTATTATCATCTGCATATATGATATTATATTTATCTCAGAAACCTACATTCTAGCTTTTGATTCATGCAGGCTTGCATTTTTCATAATGTACTCTGCATATAAGTTAAACAAATAAGATTACAATATATAATCTTGTCATACTCCCTTTCCAATCTAAAATTAATCAATTGTTCTATGTTTCATATGAACTGGAATGATATTTATGTGCTAAATTCAGAGTTAGACTTCTTAGAATATGTTGGAAAATATTAAAATCCAAGATACTAGCAATGAATGCAGTAACTTAAAAGCACTCTTTCCAGTTATAGCTAGAGGGTTATATTATGAGTTAGAAAAATTTCTCCTGTCAGCTTTTGTCTCTCTAGGTGCTACAAAGTTGTATTGTATGTCTGTAAGCAGGGAGGGAGAGGTCCCCTTTCAAAGAAATAGTATAGTGTAGTATAAAAATACTTTGGAGGAATTAAGGGCAAGAGTTATGTTTCTAGCCTTATCTCTAGCAGTATGATTACTGACTCTGTGTTCTGGCAAATAACTATACTTTTGGTATCTCAATTTCCTTCCATATAGAATAACGATACTGCAGCCTGCCTTACATACCTCTCTTTATAAAAATGCAATGAGACACTAGTCTCATTGGGGTCATTTTGGAAAGTATATAGCAATGCCAATAATGTAAATAAAAATTCAGTTTGAAAGACTATAGAACACTAATCAATGTTGTGACTGATCATGACCTCAGAGACAGCAATGGGCTAATGAAAAGAGCTTTTGATTGGAGGATGGAGCAAGTGGATTTGAATTTTGACTCTACTGTCTGCTACCATGGTGTCTTTGTCACAACCTCTCTGGGTATCAACATTTTTTTAATCTGTAAAAAAAAGAAGGGCCCAGATTAAATGACCTCAGGAGTCTTTTCCAACTACAAATCTGTGATCTATGTAAAATTACAGCAGAGCACCTTAGCAGAGAGGTTATTGTCTAGAAGTAGAATGAACATATTTCAGTGATCTAGTCAATTATCTAAGAATTTAAATTTCTTAGGCAATTATGGGCTAAGCAGATAGTGTTGAGACTGAGAAAACTTAAGTTCATATTTTCCCTTAGATATGTAGTAGCCATGTGAACCATGACAAGTCACAATTCTATTTGCTTCAGTTTCCTCATCTGTAAAAATACCTGAAAAAAATACATCTAGTAAAAAATACTAGCAAACGATGCTAGTGTCTTTGCCAAGAAAATACCAAATGGGATCATGAAGAAATATATGCAAATGAAAATGACCAAACAACAAGACAAATTTCATAGGTGGCATCACTCTGCAATTGTTGGGGGAGTTTCTTCATCTGAGAGTTCCGTATATTAATAAAATAAAACTCCAATAACTATTTCTACTCTATTGCAGACTGTAAATTCTTTTATAACAGTATAATTTAGTTCTTTTTAAGGTCTGGGTAAAATCTGTTTTAAAGTTTGTTGCTATTGTCATTATTATTTCTGTACTAGTCTTCATCTTGTTCTCATGCTCCTTAGCCATCTCCTTCCTCAGATATAATACCATCTCCATAGGTACTTTCTCTTAAATCTTACATATTTAGAATCTTTGGAAACTTCCACTGTTATAGCTTGCTGGCAACATGCTAACTGGGCCATTAAAGGTAAGAAAGTTTTCAGATACAAGTGAGCAGGACACCTCCCACTCCTCTAAAACCCTTGAACTGCACTGATATCATGAGTTTCATAATCTGTATCAGACCAAGACCATCATGAATTCTCTCTTTTTGAAGAGACTAAAGATAATTATTATGAAGGCTTCCTATTTATATTCCTGTTCTAATATTGTGTGAATTAAACTTGAATTGTGCCCCCTTATTCTGTTTGAAAAGCCTATCTTTGATCAGTATCAGCCCCAACCTTTGACAACCTGTCCTGCTGATGTCCTGGTGCAAGGAAGGGGTATAGTGGAAGTGCCCGTATGATGACTGGAGTGACAAAAAGGCAGGACTCAGATTGAGAATGAGACTAATCCTATCCAACCATATTATCCCAGGAGGAGCATTGAAAAACGGGTTTATAAGAGGGGACACAGGAAACTTGCTCTCATGCTGTATAATCCTTGCTCTCTCTCCCTTCTCTGGAGCATTTAACACTTGGCACATACTGGCTTATCTTGTAGCCAGCCCCTTGCAGTAGGAGTTGATGTAAATTAGCATGTAAAGAGGG
Organism: Gracilinanus agilis; assembly: GCF_016433145.1. Taxonomy (NCBI): domain Eukaryota; kingdom Metazoa; phylum Chordata; class Mammalia; order Didelphimorphia; family Didelphidae; genus Gracilinanus; species Gracilinanus agilis. Next base: position 87,243,143 of record NC_058131.1, read on the forward strand.
TAAGAATTAAGGAAGCCAAGTGATTATATGATCTCAGTCTCTCTGTCTCTTTCTTCTATCTTTCATTTTCTTCTTCTTCTTCTTCTTCTTCTTCTTCTTCTTCTTCTTCTTCTTCTTCTTCTTCTTCTCCTCTCACATTTACTAATAAATAGTTTTGGATTAATACACAGTCTTCAGAAAATTTTAATCATAACAGTATGAATGGAGAATAAAGAGAAAAGACAGCGATACAGAGAATGACATTCTTAGACTTTTGTTGATGTGTGCCTTTCATTTTCAAAGGGGGTCAGTGATATCACAAATTAATGCATTGACTTGCATATGAATTAGATTTAAATGAGGCAGAGATGCACAAAGCCATCAATCTCAATCACTTTTACAAAGATATCAAAGTCCAGTGGCTAAACAAAAATCACAGCAACTGATTATGGCTCAGAATACAATGGCTGACCCTAGTATCTTCTATGCCTCACTAAGTCCGAAGTGCTCCACAGTCCCTGCTTTAGCCCCCTTCATGGCTATTGGAACAAATATTCTTATCTACCCATTTTGTTGAGGGAAGTCTTCACATGCTTGAGGTAGATGTCTCCCTAAATCATTTATTTCTCTTGAAGTCTGTCGATTACCCCCTACCTGGTTTATCCTGTTTACCAAGATGGATTTAATGAGAAGTAGCTATGTATGTGTGTGTCATTGGTGAGAACTGAGTGAAAGATGGACACCAAAAGTGGATGAGCAACCTTGAAAGGGCTTGCTGAGCCCTCTTATGAGAGGTGCTAGTCCTCTTTAAATACCCCAAAACCCTTTGCTATGAATCATTTTCACTCACTGCCTTGGCTGTTTCTAAGGAATCACAAATGATCTCCTCTTCAAGACTTTGACCTAAATATATGAGATGAAAATATTTACTCCCTCATATAATACATCTCTAAAGATGTATTACATCCCTTTAGACTCAGCAAGCAGCCCTAAGAGTTGAATACATCTTCATCTACACCAAGAAAAGGGTATGAATTCTAAAATATATATCTTAAACTTCTATAATATGAATCATAATATTTTTTCTCAAAGAAACAAACCATTTGATAATTATTCTTATGAGGAAACAGGATAAAGATTATTCTTGTTTTAGTTTTTATTTTTTTTATACAAATATGGCTAACTTATGTATGTAATGCAGGGTTGCAACAATAGTTTTTTTTTTGTTTTTGTTTTTGTTTTTTTTGCAAATTCAACTGTAAGAGGCCCTGGCAGTTAGGAGTTTAGAATGTTCACAAAGACAGTTGGAGCCTGAGGCTATAAATAGTGCTGAAGTTCCAACTGAGGGGCTTTTGCCTTTTGGCTTTGGCATTGGCCTGTGCTTATTTGTCTTTGGGACATTTGGACCTAGTTGATTTCTCTAGACCTCTCCCTGATCTCTCCATTTTACATCCCTCCTATTTCCCTGTATTTCCCCATTGGGCCCTGGGAGGAAGGGTGGGCTTGGTGGTTGGACATCTTGGGTTTAGTTTCTGCAGGCAAATAGGACATTCCTAAATCAAGCCACCCCTTATTTGGTGATCTGATAAATGCTTTTACTTCAGGACAGTGAAATCTTCCTGACTGGGAGAGCAGGCCTCTCTCAGTCTGACCCTCTCCTGTGACCCTTCCCCCAGCCTCAGCTTTCTCCCTAGCAGCAGTTAGAAAACCTAAAATCTCCTTCCCTCTGATTATCCCAGACATTAATAAATCCCCTTTGTTACCCATACAAAGCCTCTGGTGAATTATTGTATTGAAGATTAAGCAAAGGCTGAAGAGGGGAGAACTTCTTTCCTTTTATTTTCTTGAGGGAAACCTAGGCATCCATCTTGGGCAGGAAGTACCCAGCCAAGACTTCCTGCAGACATCAATTTCACTGGCAGGGAGGAACCTTTAACTCCTCCCTCAAGGGACTTTAGAAATTAACAAGAGAAACCCCCAGCCTTGATCTAAACATTTCTCACTGGCCCAAATTCCTCTTGTACCTTAGAGATACCTTCCCTGTCTGAAGGATCTAGCTTATTTCCTCTTAGTATCCTCTGTCTCTAGCCTCAGTGATAAGCCCGTTTGAACAGCCTTTGCTACATTCCCATTCATTCCCTTACCTTCCTATATACTACCTCATTCATCCCTTCCTTACACTCAGCTATCCCCTTAATTCCTCCTCCTATCACCTACATCACCTTTATCCCGCCTCACTAACACATTGCCTCACTTCTTTATAACATGTGTAAGTCATGGAAAATTTTAAACTGTATTCTATTTAATATTCCATAGCACACATAGCACATGAAAAAGATACTGGCCACCAGAACTTTATGTAATAGTTTATTTCCAATCAGAACTTCGCCCCTGTTGTATTGACACTCTGATTTGCATTCACTCCATTTTATTCTGATATTTAAATGTGACATTTTAGTACAGTCATTTATAATTCAAAATTTTCCTGAGATCCAGGTTTAAAATAACACTACAATTTTTCATTAAAATATTTCAAATTCTTAGTCAAATATTATCCCATTGACACAGCACTCTTTAGTCAAAGCTCAGTATAATTTACCCATTCTTTATTAATGAGGAAATGATTCATTTTTCATTAGGAATATAACAAATTTCAAAGCCACTTCAATCATTTTCAGCTATGTGTCCCAATAAAGGATATTATTGGCAAAGATATTGGGGTGGTTTGCCATTTTTTCTCTAGCTCATTTTAGAAAGGAGGAATTAGGGGAAACAGGGTTAAAAGACTGGTCCAGGGTAACACAGCTAGTAAGTATCTGAGGCCAGCTTTAAAAAAAAAAATTAAGCATTTTTTTATAGATATATGATTCATGATCTCTTCCTCCTCTCTTCCTTCTCCCCTTGCAGAGCTGACAGACAATTCCACTGGGTTATATGTATATTATCACTCAATACCTATTTCCATATTATTCATGTTGTAATAGAGCAATCTATTAAACTCCAAACCCCAAATCCTATACCTATAGAGTAAATTGATAAATCATATATTTTTCTTCTGCTTTTCTACTCCCACAGTTCATTCTTTAGATGCAGATCACATTCTTTCTCATAAATGCCTCTGGATTGTCCTGGATCGTTGCATTGCTATCAGTAGCAAAGTCTATTATTGATCATCCTATAATGTTTCAGTCCCTGGATACAATGCTCATCTGGTTCTGCTCATTTCACTCCATATAAATTCTTGGAGGTATTCCCAGTTATTATAGAAACCAAGCACTTTATCATTTCTTATAGCACAATAGTGTTCTGTCACCATCATAAAACACAATTGGTCCAGCCATTCCCCAATCAAGGGAAACCACCTAATTTTCTATATTTTTACCACCACAAAGAGGCTGTATATAAGTTTTTTTGTACAAACATTTTTTATCTCTTTGGGGTACAAACCCAACAGTGGTATGGCTTGAACAAATGGCATGCATTCTTATAAAGCCCTTTGAGCATAATTCTAAATTATCGTCTAAAATGGTTGGATCAATTCACAATTCCACCAGCAATGCATTAATATCCAGGTTTTGCCACATCCCCTCCAACATTTGTCATTTTCTTTCACTGTCATATTGACCAATCTGCTAGATGTAAGTTGGTACTTCAGAGTTGTTTTGATTTGCATTTCTTTTATGAAGAGGGATTTAGAACAGTTTTTTTTCATGTGATTATTGGTTGTTTTGATTTCTTCATCTGAAAGCTGACTATTCCTATCCCTTGACTATTTGTCAATTGGGGAATGGCTTGATTTGTTGTACATTTGATTTAGTCCCTTTTAAGTTGGAGAAATTAGTATTGTTATAAAAAATTTCCCCAGTTTGTTGCTTCCCTTCTAATTTTAGCTGCATTGATTTTGTTTGTACAAAATAGTTTTTAATTTAATGAAATTGAAATTATTCATTTTACATATTGTAATGCTCTCTATCTCTTGCTTGGCCTTAAATTCTTTCCTTTCCCATAGATCTGACACTGAAACTATTCTATATTCACCTAATTTATTTATAATTTCTCTCCTTATATTTGTCATTTACCTTTTTTGAATTTATCTTGGTATAGGGTGTGAGATGTTGATCTAAACATTTTTCCCATATTTTTTCCAAATTTCGCAGCAGTTATTGTCAAATAGTGGGTTCTTGTCCCCAAAACTGGGATCTTTGGATATATCAAATACTAGCTTCCTGAGGTCATTTACCTCTAATCCATTCCATCAATCCAGCATTCTGTCACTTAGTGTAAAAATAATATAGGGGTAAGCAATGCAAGGCACAGGGAATGATAAAGTGATTCTTGTTTTTGAAAAATAAACTATTTATTTAAATATATATGAGAGAAAAAGGATTTCTAATTCTAAGGGATTCTAACTCCATCCAAATAAACTCCCAGTCTGGCAAGGAACCTCTTCTCCTGTGGTCCACAGTCTACACTAATCCTCCCTGATATAACTAACCAAATTTATATTATTCTAAATAAACCTAACCACTCTAACTCTTAACTTTGCCTTTAAGTTATAAATATAACCATGGTTAGCTTGTTGAGTTTCCACAAGAATTAAATTAGGACTCTGAGCCTTAACAGGCTCAGAGTTCAAACCAAAGACCAGGTTTCATTTTGGTCTTTTCACAATTTAACCAATCTATAGACAGTAACAGGTAAATGAATAGTGTTTCCCAAGTTGGAAAAGAAAACACTCTACTCCTTCAAGTCTTTCCCCAGACCAAGATAGAGAGTAAAAGATGTTACCTTCTCCAGCCCTGAAAGAAAAAGGATTTTTGTGTGGCTCTGCTGACTGCCAGAAGCCACTCCTGGAATGCCACACCCAGCCAGTGAAAGTGTCATAGAATAATGGTTATAACTGGCTACAGTTGAAATTAACACTCTCTCTCCGCTCTATTTGAAACTCCAATTCTTCCTCAAGCCAGCTTCTCTACTTCTTATCTTTAAAGTAATAAAACAATACTTATTTTCTAATATCATTCTTATATTAGCCAGTACCATATTGTTTTGATGATCATTACTTAATAGTATAGGTTAATACCTGGTAGTGCTAGGCCTCCATCCTTCACATTTTTTTCCATTATTTCCCTTAATATTCTTGATCATTTTTTTCTTCCAGATGAACTATGTTAAATTTTTCTAGTTCTATAAAAAAAATTTTGTTACTTTGCTAGGTATGGCACTGAATAAGTAATTAATATATGTAGGATCAGCATTTTTTATATTAGTTCATCCTACCCATAATCAAATAATAATTTTTCCAATTGTTTAGATCTAGTTTTATTTGTGTGAGAAGTGTTTTATTGTTGTGTTCATATAATACCAGAGTTTGTCTTGGCAAATAGATTCCAACATATTTTATATTGTCTAGACTGATTTTAAATGGATTTTCTCTTTCTAACTCTTGCTGCTGATTTCTTTTGGAAATATACATAAATGCTTATGATTTATATGTGTTTATTTTGTATCCTGCAACTTTGCTAAAGTTATTAACTATTCCCACTAGTTTTTTAGTTAATTTTCTAAGATTCTTTAAGTAATATCTGCAAAGAATGATAGTCTAGTCTCCTCATTGCCTCCATTAATCCCTTCAATGTCTTTTTTCTTTTCTAATTGCTATCACCAGAATTTCTAGTATAATATTAAATAATCTTATTGGGAAGGCTTCTAACATCCTCATTTGGATTTTTCTAGGTAAAGACACTGGAGTGGCTTGCCTTTCCTTCTCTGACTTATTTTTATAGATGAAGAAATTGAGCCAAACAAGTGAGTAACTCAGGGTCACATAGCTAGCAAGTATCTAAAGTAGTGGTTCCCAAACTTTTTTGGCCTACCGCCCCCTTTCCATAAAAAATATTACTTAGCCCCCTGGAAATTATTTTTTTTAATTTTAATAGCAATTAATAGGAAAGATAAATGCACCTGTGGCCATCACTGCCCTCCTGGATTGCTGCAGCACCCACCAGGGGGCAGTGGCACCCACTTTGTGAATCACTGATCTAAGGTCACATTAGAACTCATATCTTCCTGACTCCAAGTCAAGAATTCTATCTACTATGCCACCAAGTTGCCCTTTGGCCATGCAAAAAGTAGATAGTTATTAAGTGTTTATCAAATGACTCACTGGCTATTTCCACTAATAGATTCAGGCTAGGTATCATTATAAAGCTCCCCCTCCTTCCACTAAAGTCTAGTTTTCATTTCCTTAAAGCAAAGGGCATAGTAGTTCATACAAATTCACCCATAAAAAGAAAATATTAATTTGAAGAAAACTTCTGGGTTTCTTCTAGATGATTGTTTCCAGATCTATGCATTTGGATTCATGTTATCCTCCCTGACATTAACCTTTAGTTATAACCACACAACATTTCACCCAAATGTTCGCAGTAAGCATTTATATTATTTTATTTTCTATTTAAAAGGGAAAAACAGAAATATATAGAGAATGAAGGCAATAGTGATAATGTGAGATATTGTCAGTCAAATTCAAATCATCAAATGTTTTTTTATAAATATACCTGAGATATTTCCTACCATGATTTTAGTTACTGATTATATGTAAAGAAGCCATCAACCTTAATAAAGATTGATGCTATTTATTTTCTAAAAAAACATTATATTGAAATGTTCAGAATCTTTAAAAAGATGTATCACTGAGTGTCTGACCATACAACTTTTATGTTCGTTCTTCAGTACAACTGGAATTCTCCCACTCAACACTAAAATTAGACTTATGTAATTCTGATTTAAAGCACTGAAACTGAAAGTAGAAGAGAATCTGCCTTCAGAGTACTATCCCAAAGTAAACTGATTCTCTCCCCTTTAAAACTTTCATAATAGAAGAGATAACAAAATATAAAGGCTAACATAGCAATTGTAAAGAAATCTTATCCATAGTAGACCATTAAAAAAAGCTTTTGTGAACCAGAAGCTTTTGAAACTTTCAGAATATCTTTCATGTGGGAGTGAAAGACTCATTCATTTAGAGCTATTTTCATAAAGATTCTTAAAAGAGTATAGTAGAAAGATAGAGTTTGAAAAAAGCACAAATTCAAAGGCTCATTCTGAGAAATTATATATACACTTATGTACATATATTAATTGTAAGTAATTAATGTTAATAATTTAGATTACGTTTAAAAATACATCACACATACCTTTTCCCCCTGGAAAGCCAATTCTTAAATATATACTATCAGACCACTATATAGAGTAAGATTTGGAATTGGATGATCCCTTCCATACTTCAATTCTTTCCCATATATGCTTAAAATTTTGAATTTTAAAATTATATTCAGAGTATGGTTTCAGGGTCTATTATATATCATGCATTGTATGTGATATATATATATATTCATTGCATATGCATTACATAAAATGAGTTCTGTTTATATGAAAAATATATAATTATATATAGTATATATAATATATTATTTTGTGGCTACTAATACATATTATTTTTACTAATAAATGTACAGCATAAATATAATTTATGTATCTCATGAATTGCATACATATTATACATGTAATATGCATATAGATGGTACAGTGGATAGAATGTGAGACCTGGAGTCAGTAAGACTCTTCCCAAATGATGACACAAAGAGTTGGACTTGACTGAACAAAAACACATATTACTATATGTAATTTTAAAACTCAAAAATTTGTACATATTTGGGGAGGAATCATAATTTTAGTATATAAATATTTTGTATATATATATATGTATGTGTGTATATGGGTATGTATGTATATGTGTGTGAATCTATTTATATCTTGAAATTCAAAACCTTAGACATCTTCAGAAGGAATCATAGAATTTGAGAGGAAAAGAGAACCTCTCCATCAAATCTTACCTTATGTAGCTATATCTCAGTATACTGTATATTTAATAACTTGCATATTCGGAGAACTATTTATACACAACACACTTTTAATATTAATCAATTTTTTAAAAAAATACTTATTTATTTAGAATATTTTCAATGATTCCATAATTTATTATTTTTCCTACACTTCTACCTTCCTCACTTCCAGAGCTAACAAGCATTTCCATTGGGTTATAAATATATCATTGTTCAAAACCTATTTCCATATTGTTCATATTTGCAATAGTGTGATCATTTAAAGTCAACATTCTCAATCATATCCCCATTGAACCATGTGATCTATCACGAGTTTTTCTTCTACATTTCTCCTCTCACAATTCTTTCTCTGGATGTTGATAGTATTCTTTCTCATAATTCCCTCAGGATTGTCCTAGATCTTTGCATTGCTAATAGTAGAAAAGTCTATTACATTTGATTATATCACAATGTATCAGTTTCCATGTATAATTTTCTCCTGTTTCTTCTCATTTCACTCTGCATTAATTTCCTGAAGTCTTTCCAGTTCACATGGAATTCCTCCAGTTCATCATTCCTTTCTGCACAATAGTATTCCATCACCATCAGATATCACAACTTGTTCAGTCATTCCCCAATAGATGAACACCCCCTCATTTTCCATTTTGTTTGCCACTATAAAAAGCTCAACTATAAATATTTTAGTACTAATATTTTTCCTTATTATCTCTTTGGGGGTACAAACTAGCAGAGGTATGGCTGAATCAAAGGTAAGGCATTCTTTCAAAGCCCTTTGGGCATAATTCCAAATTGTCTTCTAGAATGGTTGGATCAATTCACAATTCCACCAGTAATGCATTAACATCCCACTTTTGCCACATCCCCTCAAACATTTGTCATTTTCCTTTCCTGTCATAATGGACAATCTTCTAGGTATGAGGTGGTATTCAGAGTTTTGATTTGCATTTCTCTAATCAAGAGGGATTTAGAAACTTTTTCACATGCTTATTGGTAGTTTTGATTTCATATCCATTTGAAGATTGGGAAATGTCTTGATGTTTTGTAAATTTTACTTAGTTCCTTATATATTTGGGATAGCAAACCTTTCTCAGAGAGTTTTGTTATAAAAATGTTTTCCCAGTTTGTGGCTTTCCTTCCAATTTTGGTTGCATTGGTTTTGTTTGTACAAATTCTTTCATTTGATATAAACAAAATCATTCATTCTATATTTAGTACTATTTTCTATCTTTCTCAGCAGTTTTTCTCAAGGAATAAGTTCTTGTCCAAAAAGCTAGGATCTCTGGGTCTATTGAACACTACCTTATCTGAGGTCATTTATCCCTGGTCTATTCCATTGATCTACCCTTCTGTTTCTTAGCCAGTACCATATTGTTTTGATGACCACTGATTTTTGGTGCAATTTAAGATCTGGTACTGATAGGTCCCAATCTTATACATTTATTTTTTTTTATATTCTTGATCTCTTTTTCTTCCAGATGAACTTTGTTCTATTTTTCTTATTGTATGAATACGTTTTTTTGTAGTTTGATAGGTATGACACTAAATAAGTAGACTAATTTGGGTAGGATTGTCCTAACCATAAGCAATTAATGTTTTCTCCACATTATTTTAGATACAGTTTTAATTGTATGAAAAGTGTTTTGTATTTATGTTCATTTAATTCCTATAGCTGTCTTGGTAGACAAATTCCTACATATTTTTTATTGTCTAGAGCTGTGTAACATGGAAAATGGCAGGGTGGAATTCCTGCAAGATACAGGGTCAAACCTCAACCCAGAATTCCAGACCCCCCCCCCCCGAGAACTCTGGGTTAGGGGGCAGTTTGGGGCAGTTAGGGGCAGTTGGTTCCTGGGGATTGAGGTGAGCAGATCACTCTGCTTGCTGATCCCAGTTATTGCTTGCTTTGGGGGCCTTGTGGCAAAAACCATTTTGGTTCTTCTCTGCAGTTTGCTTGTTTAGCTGAATTAGAACTTTCCTGCAATAGCACTTTGTTACCATTTAGTTATATTAGATATTAGAAGTGATAATTATAGGCTTAGAGGGCAAGCTAGTTATAAAGATTACCTCTCCCTCCTGGGGAGAGGGCCTGTTTCTACTTAACAGTTCAGGGCTACCCAGATCTTATCCTAATCCTTGAAGACAGTTCCTCATTTTTATTAGTAAACCTTCATCTTTTGGGAGCAGTGCCTGTTTATTATTTTGGGAATACTCACATCCATCTTCAGCTATGTTCCCTTCAGCTGTCCAGCCTATACAAGTCAGATTCATCTGTCCCTGATAAAAAAAGACATCAAGCTTCTCCTACTATCCCTTCGTCAAACCTGTGGGGAAAATTGAGAAAAGACAATATCATTAGAAAATTGCCTTGTTTAGCCTTGCCAGAAGTGTTCAGATTGAACCTCCATTTCCAACTGATTTCTAATTGCTTGTTAGGAGTGGGTAGAAGGAACACTGAGCCAGTTTATGCCCCTCCCTCTTCACTCAAGCCTGTCAGTGGGGGAGGAGTGAGTCCTGTAGGTTTCTGGTTTCTGGCCAACACTTCAGCTTCCCAAATATCTCTGTTAAAACCAACATAACAGCAGTGTTTGGCAAACTTTTGAAAGAGGGGGCCAAAAGAAAGCAAATGCTCATCTGTCAGTCTGTTTCTAAGACAACTCTTTCAAAGTTTCATTGTATTGTATCCTACTCATCGTATTAATCAGATTAGGAATAATGTCAAGTGGCCAGATAGAACATTTCAGAAGGCCACATCTGGCCCATGGGCTGTAGTTTTCCCATCAGTGGCCTAGAGAGATTTTAATGGACTTTCTTATTCTAACTCCTGCTGCTGAATTTTGTTGGAAATATATAGAAATGCTGAAGATTTATGTGGGTTTATTTTGTAACCACTAACTTTACTAAAGTTATTAATTATTTCCACTAGTGTTTTAGTTGATTTTCTAGGATTCTTTAAGTATACCATCATATCATCTGCAAAGAATTAAAGTTTAGTTTCTTCATTGCCTACTTTAATCCCTTCAATTTCTTTTCCTTCTCTAATTGCTACTGCTAGTTTTTCTAGTACAGTATTAAATAATAGAGGTGATAATGGACATTTTGCTTCACTCCTGATCTTATTGGGAAGGCTTCTTGGTTTTAAATATATGCTGTTTATTGTTTTGAGGAAGGTCTCTTTTATTCCTATATTTTCTAGTGTTTTAAATTGGAATGGGTTTGTATTTTGTCAAAGATTTTCTCTGAATCTATTGAGATAATGTGTTTTCTTTTGGTTTGATTATCAATATGGTCAATTATGTGGATGGTTTTCCTAATGTTACACCATCCTTGCATTCCTGGTACAAATTCCACCTGATCATAGTAAATAATCCTTGTGGTAACTTTCTGTAGTATTTTTGCTAGTATTTTTTTAAGATTTTCGCATATATGTTCATGAAGGAGATTGGTATATAGTTTTCTTTCTTTTATTTCTCTGTATTTTGTCTGCCTGGCTTTTGAATCACCACCACATTTGTGTCATAAAATGAATTCTATAAGACTCTTTTGCTTATTTTGTCAAATAGTTTGTATAGTATTGGGATTAGTTGTTTAAGTGTTTGATAAAATTCAATTGTAAATCCATATGTTTCTAGGGATTTTTTTCTCAGAAAGTTCCTTGATGTCTTGTTCAATTTCTTTTTTCTTTTGAGATGGGATTATTTAAGTATTATATTTCCTCTTTAGTTAATCTAGGCAGTTTATATTTTTGTAAATATTACCCATTTCCTATAGATTTCATATTTATTCCCATATAATTGGGCAAAATAGTTCTTTAAAATCACCTTAAATTCTTCTTCTTTAGAGGTAATAGAATCCTTTTCAACTCTGATTATGTTAATTTGATTCTCTTCTTTTTTATTTACTAATACTTTATCTATTTTATTTGTTTTTTTAAAAAACAGCTCCTAGGGGGCAGCTGGGTAGCTCAGTGGATTGAGAGCCAGACCTAGAGACGGGAGGTCCTAGGTTCAAATCCGGCCTCAGACACTTCCCAGCTGTGTGGCCCTGGGCAAGTCACTTGACCCCCATTGCCTACCCTTACCACTCTTCCACCTATAAGTCAATACACAGAAGTTAAGGGTTTAAAAAAAATTAAAAAAAAAAAAAAAGAAAAAACAGCTCCTAGTCTTATTTATTAGTTCAATGATTCTTTTACATTCAATTTTATTAATTTCTTCTTTTGTTTTTAGAATTTCCATTTTCATTTTTGTCTGGAGGTTTTTAATTTATTCTCTTTCTAGCTTATTATGTTGTAAGCCCATTTCATTGATTTCCTCCCTCTCTGTTTTGTTGATATAGACACTTAGGAATATAAATTTTCCTCTAAACCCTGCTTTGCCTGTATCCCAAAGATATTAATATGTTGTTTCTTCATTGTCATTCTCCTCAATGAAATCAGTAATTGTTTCTATGATTTGTTCTTTGACCCACCAGTTTTGAAGATTTATATTACTAAGTTTCCTATTAATTTTAATTTTGCCTTCTCACAATTCCTTATTAATTATGATTTTAATCACATTGTGAACTCAAAAAATTGCATTCATTATTTCTGCTTTTCCACATTTGTTTTCAATGTTTTTATACTCTAGTACATAGCCAATCTTTGTATATGTACCATGTTCTGTTGAAAGGAATCCCTATTCAAGTTTCTCCAGCTATCTATTAGTTCTAATTTTTCAATATTTCATTCACTTCTATTACTTCTTTTTTACTGTTTTGGTTTGATTTATTTAGTTCTGATAGGGGAAGGTTGAGTTCCCCCACTAATATGGGTTTACTATCTATTTCCTCCTTAAGTGCCTTTAATTTCTCCTCTAAAAATCTGGATGCTATACCACTTGGTGCATATGTGTTAAGTAGTGATAGTTCTTCATTATTTATGCTTCCTTTAATCAAGGTGTAATCTCCTTCCTTGTCACATTTAATCAAATATAATTTTTACTTTAGCTTTGTCTGAGATCATGGTTGCCACTCCTGCCTTCTTTGTCTCTGTTGTAGTCCTATGGATTCTGTCCTAGCATCTTACCTTTCCCATGTGCATATCTACCTGCCTCAAATGTATTTCTTGCAGAATGTATGTTAGCATTCTGGTTTTTATTCCTTTCTGCTATCTGCTTCTATTTTGTGGGTGAGTTCATGACATTCACATTTACAATTAAGATCACCATCTTTGTATCCCCCTCCACTCTGACTTCCTCCTTTAATCCTAAACTTTCTCCTTTCCCTCTTAGCCTCCCCTCCAGTTGTTTGCTTTTAGTAAGTCTCCCCCTCCTTTACCCTCCCTTATATTAGTCCTCTTCCCACCACCTTACTTCTTATTCACCTTTTACTATAAGGTCTTTTGAATGCCCCCCCAACCTCTCCCTCCTTTGTATTACTCCCTTCCCATCTCCATTTTTCTTATCCTTCTCCTTCTCTATAGGGCATGTGTTATTTAGAATTTCTGGGGTTCTATTTAGAAGTATTAAGCCTCAAGATATTTAGATATATGACAACTTCCTGTGGAAATGTGGGGGACATTGAAACTACATTTGCCATGGTCCAACTGGTTTCCTGTTTTGGATGACATCTTCAAGGTAAAACCAGGCTTTAAATATTGGGAAGTGGGTTTGACTTCCTCTTTGCTACCTGAGCTAGTGCTCTCTTTTGGCTACGCAGACAAGATGAGGGAAGGTAAAGAACGTAATGACTGAGGCAGCAATTTGAAAATTTTACAGGCTTGTGGTTGATTTTATTCTACCAACATGGGCCTAAGTAAAATATTAGTTTTCCTCATAATATCAGCCTTTATCATTTTTAATCATTATAGGCAAGAGACAGTTCTGTACCACCAAAGGATCTGACTGTTCTTCCTTCTCTGAGCCAATTTCCTTAAGAGTAAGGTTTAAGCATTACCAGTTGCCAACCTTTTCCTCCCTTCCATTGTATTAGTTTTATCCCCTTTCCACTAAAACTTCTTTATTACTATCCTCTTTTGTCACCCTTTTTTTTCCTGTTTTTTTGGCATATCATTCTAAACACCTTACTATTACACCCTCTATGAATACTTCTTTTAGCTACTATGATAATAATAACACTTTTAATAGTTATAGATATCATCATTTCATATAGGAATACTTGCTATTTGACCTTATTGAAGCCCTTAATTTTTTTCTCTTTCTTATTTACCTTTTTATGTTTCTTTTTAATTCTTTATTTAGGCATCAAATTTTCTGTAAAATCTGGACTTTTTTTTTAGGAATGATTGAAAATCTTCTATTTTATTAAATGACCATAGTTTCCCCTGCAAGAATATAGACATTCTTGGTTGTAGACACAATTCCTTTGCCTTCTGGAATATTATATTCCATGCCTTCTGATCCTTCAGCATTGATGTTTCCAGATCCTATGTAATCCTAATTTGTTCTCCATGATATCTGAATTGTTTCTTTCTAGCAATTTGTTGTATCTTTTCCTTGACCTAGGAGTTCTTGAATTTGTCTAGGAAATTCCTGGGTGTTGTCAATTGGGATTTTAATGCAGGAGATGATCTATAGATTCTTCCAGTATCTATTTTACACTCATGTTCAAGGATTTGGGGGCAGTTTTCTTGTGTAATTTCCTGTAGTATGATGTTTAGACTTTTTTTTTTGGTCACGATTTTCAGGTAGTCCCATGATTCTTAAATTATCTGTCCTGGATCTATTCTTCAGGTCTGTTGTTTCTCAATGAGGTGTCTCATATTGTCTTCAATTTTTTTTTCATTCTTTTGATTTTGTTTTATTATACCTTGGTTTCTCATGAGATCATTAGTTTCTAGTTTCCCAATTCTAATTCTTAAAGAATGAATTTCTTCCACAGCCTTTTGATTTTCTTTTGGTCCATTCTTCCTTTCAAGTCATTCTTCTCTTCTGTTTTTTTTTGGTTTTTTTGTTTTTTTTTGTTTTTTGTGTGTGTGTGTGTGTCATTTTCCATCAGGTCAATTCTGACTTTCAATGCCTGTGCCTCTGTTTCCAGATAACCTATTTTGCTTTTCAGATTACTCTTTTATTTTTACCAGCTTTTTCTTCAACTTGCAATATTTGATTTTTAAATACATTTAGGAACTCCTCCATATCCTACATCCACTTCTCTGGTTGAGGCTTTGCTTGATGTTTCCTGCATCTCGTCCTCATCCACTGATTCTGTTCTTTGGTCCTTCTTCCCCCATAGAAACTTTCAATTGTAGCTTTTTTCTCCTCTCTCTCTTTCTCTCGTTTACTCACTTTGTTTACTTTTTTTCTTTTAATCTATGAACTATATAGATTTATCCCTCTGTTGATTACTGCACCAGAGTGTTGAGCTATTCTTCCCAGAGGCCAAATCTTCTCTTTTTTAAAAACTTATTTACTGGTAAACTTGATTAAACTGGTTGAGGTAACTTGATGAGCTGACATGACCAGCAGATAATATTTCACTGTAGCCAGCAGATCCAGGGTTTCCAGTCAGGTGCCCAACCCCCAACCCTGTTCCTCCATGTCAGTTCTTGTTTTAGACCCAGACCACATGTGGTGGGTCAGAGGTGAATCCTCCAGGCTATCATCTCTGCCTGGGTATCACACAGAGAGCCTGGTATTTTCCCAGGTCTTGGAGCAGTGGATGGGGGTTGTCCTGCCTGATGGCTCCCATAAGTTCCTCCCTGCTAGCCATTTTCAGTGTCCTGGGCCATTTGTTGTGGGTCAGAGGCAAACCCTCATGGCTGTCTTCTCAGAGTAGAGGAATCACACAGTGTCTAGTCTTATGAGTTTGGGAGGGCGCCTCTCACTTTTCCTGTGAAAATAGATGTACTGTGGTTAACTTTCAAATAGTTTTCAGTAGGATAGTCTCCTGACTTCTTGTTGGGTTTGAATTTCTTTTTTTCTTTGAAGTACAATATAAATATTGATTTGGAAGGATTGTTGGAAAGATTATGGCTTTAGGCTCTCCTAAGTAGCCATATTGGATCCACCCCAATATTAGTCAATATTAATAACAATTTCTTAAGACTGGACAGTCAACAAATATTAAATCAAATGCTTAGTGGTAGTATTTGGCAATTTTTGAAATATGTATTCTCACACTGAAAATTTAAAAAAAAAGTGATCTTTTGTAAGCCATATGAGTTGACTATAGCATAGTACATTGCATATATACTCTTTACATGAATTCCCTTCAAAATTTCATGAGTAAATAACCTCTGCTTAAAACATTTCTATGTACTTCTAGCTGGCAGCAAGGACATTATTCCCTACCCCTAAAATTTGAGAATTGATTGAGCTGTAGTCTTAAATAAGAACAATATAATATTTTAAATAAGAAATTGGAAAATTGAGCAGGGCCCCTAAACATGTGTCAATTATGGAAATAAGAATAGATAGAGCTTTCCTCAGTGCCAGAAGTAAAGGTAATGAGATGATTAATCCAAGGAAATCTCTGCCCTGTAGAAAAAAAGAAAATACTTAAATTTAAAGATATCCCCAAAGAAATAATTAACACTGAAAAGAAATAAAAAGTACCAAAACATACAGAGTTTTTAAAAAGCTACATGATTACCTAGAGGAAGCAAATTAATAAAATTAAAAAAACAAATGTTCAAGAAAATAGTTGGGAAGAAAATAAGTAACTGACAAGAGAAAATATTAAACCTCACCCATCAAAAAATAGACCCTTGGGAACTACACTAGAACCAGCAGAATCCATTATGAGATTATGAGATAGAAAGAAATAATAGAACAAAATAAAGATTAGAAATACATAATTGAAAAAATATAAGATAATTTAAGATATCTATTTATCTATCTTTAAATTAGAAGTTTGTAAATGGGAAAATTTCTTTTACCTCTTTTCATGACCTAGTGTTTAGTACTTAATAAATATTTTATTAATTTAAAACCTTTGTGTGTATATATCTATGTATCTATACATATATGCATTCATACATTTATACATATAGATTTATACATATAAATTGATCTGAAAAAACATCAAGAAGAAATTATTTAAGAATCATGGAACTCCCTAAAATGATGATAAAATATCTAGGTGCTAAATTTCAAGAAATCATAAAAGAAAATAGTCCATGTTTGACACATTCTGTCTACATGACTCTAAGAACCTCAGCTAAATTCTTGGTACCCCAAGTAACTTTAAGATTATATGTGATCTTTGAGTCAGGAAGACTATTGTTAAAATCCTGTCTCAGATAATAAATAGCTATATGACCCTGTAGAAATCATCACTTTTCTGTACTTCAGTCTATCAACCACAAAAATGAATTAGAATTATTGCAGTGGATTTTATTTGGGTGCACATACATATATATTTGTATATTCATTATTTGTATTGTTTTTCTAAACAAATTATTTGGAGATCATATCTTAATTCCAAGGAAAAGTCTCTACTTCCTTCCTATACTACAATTTATGCTGTTCATGAAGTTCTTTCCCAAACCCCTTTGACTGAGTACTCTGACCTCACTCCAGACAACTGGCAGTTCAAGAGATCTTTAAAATTTCCACACAGTGAGTATATCCACTTTTCTCTGTGATACTATCTTAAAAAGGGCTGTTTACAGATAAACAGAAAGTATCTTCAACCTTATTCTTCAAGAAGAGAGGGAGAAGTGTGTTGAAACTTCAATCTTAAATTTATTTATTTTTTACTTTAAAATCTAAAGATTATCTTTGGGTGCTTAAAAAGTGGCATAAAATAGTGTGAAATTCCCACAATTCTTCCTCTGATTAATTGGGGAACAAACCAGTCTCTCCAGTGAATCATACAATATCTATACATTTCAAGATTTTCTCACCAGGATAGATAACCTGAAGTTATAACTCATGGAGTGTCTAACTATATTTGGGTGTTTCTTGACATATTAAAAATGATAGATACATTGACAAGGAGCCAGTAAGGGATATTCTCCATTTTGGGTACAAAGGGTTTATAATAAAAACAAAATATTGGTTAGTGGAAAGTACTGAACAAATTGCGTGACAAAACTACCCCAGTTCAGTTATTTATAAGCAAAAGTTTGCTCAGAGTCACATCACATAGTGCCTTATTTCTAGGGAAATCTTCTATTTAATGATATATTTTAGTCTATCTGGAATCATGATGGTACCTATAGTATTTTCTCTGGAAGATTTGATTTCCTAGTTCAGGTAATTGTCAACAACTTTGCCTAGAACTGGTTTAAATAGTCTTAATCTATGAACCTTTTGGATAGCTCAATAATCTCCCCTCAGGAGGGTGAGATAGAGGAGAGGATCTAATCCTATACATGAGTACATATATAACTTGATAGTAACAGAAAAGGATGTTACAAAATGGTATATATCATTTTACAACAGACTTGGTATATGAAGTACATATGGTTAGGTCAATTATTTAATAATTCATTAAACAAGTTACATGAAATATTTATGTCACCTTTCCCCAAATTTCCAAGATGATATGTTGTAATCACTTTAGTCTAGAAGTAGTTTCCCTACCAACCCTTCATCTAATGTATAGAGAAACCATTAGTAAGAATGATAACCATTTAAAGTTTCCATGAGCTTCAAACTGTCAGTTCCCCTCCACAACCATTTACCTTCATGTTCAGAAATTGGCAGAGGGCAGCAAAATGTCTATTTTCATTTTTCAGAGAGCCATCAATGCTAACTGGCAGAAGTCTTTCTACCTCCATCTCCAGGGTGAATCACCACTTATGATTATTAATCATAGTGGCTGATCAAGCATCATTGCATAGTCTGTGATTTTATTTTACTGAAATCACACTATAATGAAGTATAAGTCATTATTATTTTTATACAATAAAAGATTCATCTGGTTGATCACTTGCAAAGTTGTTCACCATCTGCCAAGGCTCTGTTTTATTCCCATATTAATCAGTCTTTTTCTTTTCAACAAAAGGTAACTATGGTCTTTTACTATATGACTAAGGATTACATTAATGTAAAAAGTATTTTACATATCCTATCTCATTTTATCCTCACATGCGATTTTTATTTTCCATATAATTACTCTCTGACTCTGAAAGCTAAGTAATTTTATCCTATTCATTTGATGAGGAAGAGACAGATGAAGGATTTGAATGCAGTTTTGCACTGTGCCCAGTGAAATTATACTTGCCTTCTACCCATAGAGAGACCAAAAAAATTTTCACCAATACCTTTGAGGAGAAAAATCACAGCCTATAGTAAATAGTATGGTAAGAAACAGGAGGGGCTGAAGGTCAACAAAGAGGAATATGAGGGAACTGAAATAGAGAAAAAGAAGACAAGGAGATTTTTATTTCACAAATACTTTAAAATAGGAAAATGTCCTTTTAATAAACCCATAATTAGGACTCCCTTCATATACATGCTGACTTCTCTGATGTTCAGTTGTTGGGGCAAATAACAAGAGATAAGAGACCAGTCTTTTTGTGTTCATGAAAGCTCAGGCAAAGAGAATATTTCATTAGAGGGAGTCACCCTCTCTTCCCCAGCACTGTATCATCTTTCAAAGTATCCTGTAGTTGCCACTGTCAAGTTTCCTTTACCCAAGGGTGGAATTGAGGAAAGTAGGAAACAACAGTAGAAAAAAGTTTTCAAAGTTCTAAGCCCTGAAGGTATGCAGATGATTTGGCAATTTATGCTACCAGTCCCCAGTTAAATTATTCCTTTCAAAACTATTGCCTATATTCAACTATGAAGAAAATAATATCTTATGTGGAGGTATACTGAACAACTCAAATTTATTTGGCATCTATCCTATATGTACTCCACGCTATATACTATAGATAATACATGGTTTTATAATCTCTGATATTTGCTCTCAAGGAGTTTCCAGTCTTGTTGTGGAAACAAATTTAATAAGATTACAGGAATTGAACTTTTAAAAGTAAGCATTGTAAACAGACTCTAAAGACTTCTAGAGTTCAGAGAGCTCAGAGACTTAATATATGTTGTTTAATAACTTCTGGGAAGGATTCACAGAGCTGTTAGAATTAGAGTTAGGTCCTGAGGGAGAGGGCAGATTTAGGGGAAAACAAGAGACATTAAGAAATCAAAAGAATAAGGTTCTTTTCAAGATTCCCATAGAAAAAAAATCTATGAGGGGGCAGCTAGGTAGCTCAGTAGATTGAGAGCTAGGCCTAGAGACGGGAGGTTAAGTTAAGGGTTTAAAATTAAAAAAAATCTATGATAGACATGACTCTTTAAAACAGTACTTTACAAACTCAGATAATTTAAACAACATTTATTAGAAATATATTTTCATTTCCAAAGTTCATACTTACAGTCCATTTTTCATGGTTTAAGACAATGATGACAAATCTATGGCACTCATGTCAAAGATGACACACAGAGGGCTCTCTTTGCGCATGTGTACCACCATTGCCCTCCAAATCCTTTCCTCCACTTTCCCCCAGAGTTTGTTTGTAGAAAGACAAAGGATCCAGCTGCTCCTTCCTCCTTTTCTAACTCTCTTAACATTTTTTTCAAATCACCTGATCCTCTGCCCAGCAGCCCATTGGGAGTGCTTTCTTCCTCCCTTGTGGGGAGTAAATAGGAGAGGGGAAGCCCAGCACTTGGTGGAGGGCTGGGACAGAGCCCATGGTCTCTGAAAGGTTTGCCATGATTGGTATAGGAAAAAATCTGGGAGAGGCTTCTCACTAGAAATGAAGAGTAAATGTCCAATTTGAGTTAGCAATGAGACCATTGTTCTGCCTGGAGGTTACAAAAGTACTTCTTTATTCCATAGATCAAAAAACCTATCCTGTCTGACTAGTGAGTGGGTGACAGTACCTTACTTTTAAGCAGGCTACAAGCTAATGAGTGTTTAACTAACATGCATTGATAAGTGACATCTGAGACATGAATGCTCAGAGAATTGAGAAAGCTATTTACTAAGTATCAACACTTACATGAGATTATTGTTGAAAAAAAGAATTTTAATATTATCGAAGTTGCTGACATTTATAATTCTGTGTCAATATAGTGAAAAGACACTATCAGATGACAACTCCCTACTCAAAAAAGTAGACATTTGTGGTACTACAATCTTCATTCTAATTGATTTATTTTATGTTATTGTAACCCTTGTGTCAGCTCTCATCACTAATGTGATGTAATTTCTCATAACCCATTTCTCTAGACTGTAGTTCTTATACAGAAAATTTAAAGGAAATTATTTCCCCATGAAATTTGGTCTTTTAGTGTAAACCTTCAACAATGCCTCTTAATTTTAATGCCTTCCCCTTATTAAAGTTTTCCTGTTTTTCCTACATCTAACTTGCTTTGTATACATTTGTTTGCATGCTATCTTACACAATAGATTATAAGTTCCTTGAGGTCAGGGACTACCTCTTGCTTGCTTTTGTATCCCTAACATTTAGCACAGTGACTGACACAGGAGGTGCTTAATAGATGTCTTGGTTAATTCAAAAATATGACAGCAGTTCACCTAACACATAATTAAAAAAAAACAAAAGAAGGATATGCTTTTTTTTTGTTTCTGAAAGATCAAAGTTAGGGAAAAATAGGTGATTCAGTGAATAAAGAGTCAGGTCTGGAAATGGAAGGCCCTGGGTTCAAAATTAGCCTCAGATACTTCATATCTATGTGACCCTGGACAAGTCACTTAACTCTACTTATCTAGCCCTTACTGCTCTTATGCCTTGTAAGAAATCATTAGTATTGAATCTAACATAGAAAGTAAGAGTTTAAAGCATTATCAAATTAAATATCTAAAGGTAACTTAGAAATGAATAGAAAATAAATAGCTAGTGTCCCATGGGACATAAGCCTCTACTAAAAGGCAATGTAGGCGCTGTCATTCAGAGTCATGTATACACAGGATCTACTCCATGCTTATATTACCAGATATTTCCAGGCATAATCTCTTCTGCAGTTCCTTGGCCTCCCCTACAAAAGCTTGGTGGCATTCCAGTGGTTGGCATCAGCCATCGTTCTTTGCCTAGCATTTCCTGTACTTTCTCAAATACTGTCAAAAAAAAGGTGTTCAACTGCTCTCAACAGATGGTGCCTTGCAATACTCTGCTATGATTCCTTTCAATTCTTCTTCTTTATTTCCAGAACATAACACCACACCCTGATCTTAAGAAAGGTAAGGAAATATTTTGCATGAGGTAAAATGTTTTTGATTCTTGGCTACCATAGAGGGAAAGAATTAGAAATGTGTTTCTTATTGTTTTTGTTTCCATTTCTGTTTTTCTTTGTTTTGTCCTGTTTTTGTTTCTCCTTTCAGAAAGGAGACCCAGTTTTCCCTGTCTTATACTTTATGAATGCAGTGTTATGCAAGGGACTTTCTTTCACTTGAGGCTACTTCCTCTTTTCACTATTCCTGATGACTTTTAGCAACACAAAAGCCTGGACTTGATGCTTTATAACTTCAAAATAATCTCTGGAACTGATTCCAGTTTAAGCTATAACAACTACGCATCTCAACATCTTTTTTCTCCCTCTGATATTTGCAATAGATATAATGTACTGTTGAGAACACTCCCTACCCTTTAGAAATTAATACATTTCTAAGCTTCTTCATAATTATCTGTCATAATTCCAATATCTCTCAGGCCATTGGGTCATATTAATCTTATGACTTGAGTTTCTCTAGCAAATCCTGCAATTTACTAGTTCAGTACCTCATATCATCTGATCTTTACTCACAATCTAAAGAAGAGGACAGGGGAACCTATATGCATTTTTAAAATTTTTAATATATACTTCCAGCATAACATTTGTTTTTTTTTTAGACAATAGTCACTTTATCAGGAAGTTTTAAACTTTCTTGTGTCATAGACCCTTTGGCAGTCCAATGAAGCTGAGAAACCTATGGCAAAACACTGCCTTTTATATGTAAATACATGTGTGTGTGTGTGTGTGTGTGTGTGTGTGTGTGTGTGTGTGTATATATACATATATATATATATAGGAAATGATAGGTGGCACAGCAAATAGAGTGCCAGGTGCCAGGTCTGCATTCAGGAAGACAATTTTTCCTGGATTTTCCTAATTTCAAATCTATCTTCAGACACTAAATTGCTGTGACCCAGGGTGAGATCTTGTTTACCTCAGTTTCCTCATCTATAAACTGAGCTGGAGAAGAAAATGGCAAGCTACTCCAGAATCTTTGAGAAGAAAACCAAAACCGGGGACACAAACATTTGGACATGGCTGAAACAACTGACCGACAATTTTTACTTGGAGGATAGTGAAAATAAAGGTGTGGTTTTTACACCAATTAATTTCATTTACCCTCTGAAATCTATCCACAGACCCCAGAGGACCCAAGTTAAGAATCCTGAACATAAGCCAATGTTTTCTGCAATAGTAGAATAAGCCACCGTATCTGAACTATAGAATAGCTAAACTCCCTTAAAATGTAATACTTTCCTCTCTATAATCTCAGAGCTAATAAAGATAAATAATTCAAATGAGGATATTAAAAAGTATGTCATCTGAAGAAAGAGAACTATATGATTGTTCAGGGAGCTTATCAACCAATTTCAACTCTAATAAGTAAC
Source organism: Gracilinanus agilis (assembly GCF_016433145.1). Classification (NCBI taxonomy): domain Eukaryota; kingdom Metazoa; phylum Chordata; class Mammalia; order Didelphimorphia; family Didelphidae; genus Gracilinanus; species Gracilinanus agilis. Next base: position 87,266,594 of record NC_058131.1, read on the forward strand.
GTTGAGAATATAGAAACAAGAATAGGAGGTAGATAATGACTTCCTTTTTTTAATAAGTTATGATTATCAAAGAACAGTATCTAGAGAACAAAAACTCACTAAAATGCACCTGAGAAAATTTAAGAATTAAAAAAAAACATTTGTTTTGCTGTATTATAGAAGAGAAGAAAGAGGGTTATACGAGGATTAGAACTTCACCCAGGGTAGATGTAAGTTGATAACAAGGAAGAAAACAAAGCCTTTTAATGCTTAGATTACTTCTTTTTTCTGTCAAGCAGAATGATCATTAAATTGAAAAGCACATAACAAAAATAACTAATAAGAAATTGACAGACTTTATAAGTCAATTAATAATAACTATCAAGCTCCATTTGATTGATTCAAATCCCCTAGAGAAAAGGAGCTTCATCATTGTAAACTGAAAAAAAAATTATGAATACGACTATTGAGTCACTGTTAGGGATGCTTAAAAGTTTATGGATACCAGAAGTATTATAGAACTGGATTAGGATTATCCCAATTAAAAACAATACACACAGACACACAAGTATAGAAATAAGGAATCCATAAACATGTCAACTTGGCTCTGGTTCAGATCATAATCCTAAAATACATGATTAAAGGCATGGCTCATAAAACTCTACAAACAGAAGTGAAATAATCTCAGTCATCATGACTTCATCAGAAACAAGTCATGAAAGAAAACCCTTATTTTCTTTGCTGATGAACTAATAGACTAGATAATTGGGGAAGACATAATCATGATTTCAACAAAATAGTTGATAAAGTTTCCTATGATAAGCTTATTGATATATGGCCATTTGATGACTCAATTATAAAGAAATGGAACTGATTAAAGATGCTATGTCAATATGGAACGTAGTTTTCAGTGAACTAAACCACAGTTTGTGCAGATAAATATTTTACTGTTTCATTGACTTAAATTAAGGTACCAATATCCTCATTATTAAATTCTCTGATATTGTAAGATAAGAATAGTTAGGATTAAAGACCACCACAACAAAAAAGTTTTAGACATTTTGGAACATTGATTTGAACAGAATAAGATAAAGTATAGTAAGTAAAAAGTATATTAATATTTGGATTAACATTGTAAATTTAGAATTAGGATCATAGAAATCAATATGTCTAGAAAAAGCAAAATTTGGGGGTCTTATTCCTAGGTCAATATGAGATATTGGTTTGATATGGCAGACAGAAAAAGCTAACGACAATTTAACATCATTGAGAAAGACTTAACTTTCAGCAATATAGAATCATCAGTCTCATTTTACTCTGCCTTGTCACTACCACAAATATTAAATTGTTATTTCTAGGTGACATATTTTATGAAAAGCATAATAAATTGAAAATTTTCTAGAGAATGACAACTAGGTTGGTTAAGGGTCTCAACTCCATGCTATATCAGGATCAGTTAAATGAACTGGGTCTAGTTAGCCTAAAGAAAAATATTTAGAGAGGACCTGTCTTTAACTTTTTTTGTTGTTGTTGGTGGTGGTGGTGGTGCTTTTTTTGTCTTTAAGTGTTTGAAAGACTTTCATGTGTAAGATTTACCTTGTTCTTCTCACAGGATAAAATGAGACAATTGCTGCTGGGGCAAATTTAGCCTTGATTTAAAGAAAAAACAAATTTTCTAATAATCACAGCTGTCCTGAAGTGGAAGAACTGCCTCTAAATGTAGTGGCTTCTCCCTCATTAAAGGCATTTCAGGACATATTGAATAGCTGCTTCTCAGGGAGGAGTACTTTTGAGTTATAGATTGTACTGAATAGCCATCAAGATCTGCTCTATTTCTCAGATTCTTTGATGTTGCAAATTTAACTTATCTTATCTATAGGAGACACCTTTCTACATTTTGATGAAAACTTCTGCATCTTTTTTTACCCACTAGTGGTATACTCAGACTTAGTCACATTTTCATCAAAATCATGATGAAATAGGAGACTTCATCTTTTTTGCAAACTAGAGATGGATCCTTCACTTCACATGTCTCTTTTACTGTTCTATATTTTAGATTCCTTTTAATTTAGAGGCGCAAGCATTTGCAACATATTATTTTTAGAGAACTAATTGTTCTTTTGCCTACTCTTCTAGATTGACAATCTTCTAATACTCTTGTTTATCTTATGTATTATGGTTTTAGTTTGGTTACCTATCTTTTGTTTGTGACAGTGATTCATTTCAAGCTAATGAATATATTAAGTTGACCTATGTCAAGAACATTCACATATAAACTTCAGTTAGAGGGTTTCGGGTTAAGATGGTGACAGAGTAAGAAGCAGCTCTTAACCTCTCCTGACTGAAACACACAAAACTCCTCAAGGGGACATAAAAACAAGTCCAGACGAAAGGAGGAACCCCACAACAGGGCACAGTGTGGAAGGTACGTGGAATCAGGGCATTTCCATGCTAAAAAAGGGGTGAAACAGCTCTCACTAAATCACAGTCTGAGCAACTACCCCACCCCCACCCCCTCCACACATACCACCCATAATGCCGAAGCCAGCTTAAAAGAAATAGAGCAAGTTTGGGGCACCCATCGAGTCATTGGCAGCTCCGGGGCCTGATCCTGAGAGCAGCAAGATTTAGGACCCCAAAAAGCTAAAGAACGCACACAAACTCTGAGCGTGGGAGAAGGGCTCAGAGAGAGGACGCAGGGCGCAGAACAGGGGTTCAGAGTGGAGGCGCGGGCAGAGACATGGGTGGAGGCAGACACAGCCATGAGCTAAAGCTCTGAAACCCTGAGTGGGGAACCAGTGCAGATGGGTATACGACAGTGGAAGCAGCGCCCTGAGACATGAAAAGAAACCTCCAGCAGAGGATCAAGCAAGGGGGTCCACCAGGGGGCTTGACATTGGAAAAAAACAGAACTCAGACCTCAGGAGCCAAAAGACCATGGACAGACCCTGAGCAATGAGGATAAACCTGAGAAGCTGCTGGGCTAACAATGGCTACCCAGTCTCAGGAAGTTCAGAAGAGAAAGATTAACAAGAAAAAGAAGTCTTTAACACTCCACAACTTTTACACAGAGAAAATCCAGACAACTGAGCAAACAGAAGAGGTGAACAAACAAGCATCCGGACCCTCCTCAAATAAGGAAAACTCCTCACAAGCTATGGAAGAGTTCAAAACTGAGATTTTGAGGAAAATGGAAGAGATCTGGCAAGAAAATAACAGTTTAAAAGGTAGAATCTTGCAATTGGAAAGTGAGGCTCAGAAACCAAATGAACTGATAAGCAAATTGAACACCAGAAATGACCAGATTGAAGAGGAATACCAGAAGATTATGGCCGAAAACCAGAAGATTGTAGCCGAAAACCAGAAGATTATAGCCAAAAACTAAAAGATCATATCCGAAAACCAAAAGAATATAGCCAAAAACCAATCCCTAAAGGCTAGAATTGAGCAATTAGAAGCTAATTATCTCTCAAGACAACAAGAACAAATAAAACAAAGTCAAAAGACTGAAAAAATAGAAGGAAATATGAAATATCTCAATGAGAGAGTGACAGACCAAGAAAACCGGTCTAGAAGAGACAATTTGAGAATAATTGGTCTTCCAGAAAAACCAGAAATTAATAGAAAACTGGGCTCCATACTAACAGAAATAATTCAGCAAAATTGCCCTGAAGTCCTACAACAAGAGGGCAATATAGACATTGAAAGGATCCATAGAATACCCGCAACGTTTGATCCAGATAAGAAAATGCCCAGATATATAATTGCCAAATTCAAGAGTTTCCAAGCAAAAGAAAAAATCTTACAAGAAGCCAGAAAAAGACAATTCAAATATCAAGGAGCACCAACCAGAATAACAGAGGATCTGGAAGCCTCCACGCTAAAAGATCTCAAGGCTTGGAATATGATATTCAGAAAGGCAAGAGAGCTGGGCCTACAACCACGGATCAACTACCCATCAAAATTGACTATATATTTCCAGGGGAAAGTACAGGCATTCAACAAAATTGAAGAATTCCAGGTATTTGCACAGAAAAAGACCAGGGCTAAATGGAAAGTTTGATATCCAACCACAAAAATCGAGAGAAACATGAAAAGGTAAATAAGATACAGAGGGGAAAGAAAGAAAATTTATAATTTTTAAATTTGCCTTTTTAAGGGCCTCAGTGAGATCTAATTATCTGTATTCCAATGTAGAGAAATTTTATATATAATTTTCTGTAGTGAACTCTATTCACTATCATAGTATTCACTATTATAGTAATCAGAAGAATAATTCACAGGGTGAGGGTAGAACACTAAATAATCTAAGATGACATATGGGATGGGAAAGAGGGGGTGAATAGCAGGGGACACCAAGAGAAACTTGAGTGAATACGAAAAATAGGATATTCTATTACACACAAAGAGGGCATGGGAAGGAGAGGGGACAAATACTATTATAAGAAGGAGAGAAAGAGAGCATTAAGAGGTAATAATCAAACCTTACTCTCAGTGTAATCAACCTGGAGAGGGAAGAGTAGCTATACTATCCATTGGTGTGGGAAGCCGTTCTATGTATTAAAACCTTTGGAGAAATAGGATCAAATTTAGGGCCTGTTATCTGGATTCCCTACGTGACCAATCCAGGCTGAGGCAGTCTTTGTGTTTGGTCCTGGTCACCTGAGCCCCAAAAAGGCTCTGGTACCAGAAGGTAGGTTAATCCAAAATCAACTTGATCCCTCCAAGAAGGCTATTAGGAGTCATTTAGAGAAACAGAGTCTGTAACAGATATTTTATCTGGATCCCATTACAAAATCATCGGCAAGTAAAACTGTGTGTATGATTTTTCTGCACTGCATGTCAGGATGCAGACTGAATGGGCCATCTAAGATAAAAATCTGAGGCTCCTCTTTTGACTCAGTCTTTGATCCCCACCTTTTTTACAATTCTTATTGGAGAGCTTTGAAGTGGCAGACCAGCATCTACTGAGTTAATGATTCCTTTCCTAACAAATGTTAATCAGATAAGAGTGCATATTCAGATTAGAACTGACTCCTTTAGGATCTGACTGGTGAGCATCTCCCTGGGATATTTCCTCTCCTGGAATTATCCCCTCCTGAAATTGGGGTTTGGAATTTGACCATTTGTCTTTGCATCTGTATTCTTTAGACTTCAATGGATTATGTGTGATTTATTGCCCCTTACCAACTGTGACCTCTTTGAGAAGGATATATAATAAACTTCCATGCCCACAGAATTTTGGGACAGCATGGGCTAACCACTAGTCTAGTTGTTCTCATTTTCTTTCTCCTGCTTTAACCATCCTATGCCACCACGCCGCTCTGGACCCCAAAAAATCATATAGAGGGATGGCCCCCTATACATTGGGACATAAAACTCTTATCTAATCCTTCTGAGAAAGTCAGAAGGGATAAATCAAGGGGAGCAGGGGAGTGGGGAGGTCAAAAAAAGGGAGGGGAGAAGAAGGGGGAGGGAATTCATAAGGCCTTTAAAAACAAAAAGAAGGGGAAAAATAAGGGAGGGGGTAGAAATGGAAGTTAATCAAGGGAGGGGATAAGGGATAGTGGCTTAATAACAAACCAATGGTTTAAAAGGAAATAGTATAAGAAAAAGGGGGTAGGAATAGGGGAGGATAAGAAAATGTCAGCAAATGCACAACTGATGATTATAACTCTGAATGTGAATGGGATGAACTCGCTCATAAAACTAAAGCAAATAGCAGAGTGGATTACAAACCAAAATCCTACCATATGTTGTCTATAAGAAACACATATGAGGCGGGTGGACATACAGAAGTTTAAGGTTCAGGGTTTGAGCAAAATCTTTTGGGCGCCAAATGAGAAAAAGAAGGCAGGAGTGGCTATTATGATTTCTGACAAAACCAAAGTAAAAATAGATATGATTAAAAAAGACAGGGAAGGTCATTACATCATGATTAAAGGTAGTATAAACAATGAGGAAATAACACTGCTCAATATGTATGCACCAAGTGGCATAGCACCCAAATTCATAAAGGAGAAACTGAAGAGCTCAAGAAGGAAATAGATAGTAAAACCATACTAGTGGGAGATCTAAATATTTCTCTGTCAGATCTAGAAAAATCAAACTGAAAAATAAATAAGAAAGAGGTAAGAGAGGTGAATGAAGTCCTAGAAAAATTACATTTAATTGATATGTGGAGAAAAATAAATAGGGACAAAAAGGAATACACCTTCTTTTCAGCTGCACATGGTACATTCACAAAGATTGACCATGTCATAGGGCATAGAATCATTGCAAACAAATGCAAAAGAGCAGAAATAATAAATGTAACCTTCTCAGATCATAATGCAATAAAAATAATAATTAGTAAGGGCACCTGGACAGGAAAATCAAAAACTAATTGGAAATTAAAGAATATGATTCTCCAAACCAATTTGTCAAAGAAGGAATCATAGAAACAATCAACAATTTCATTGAAGAGAATGACAATGATGAGACATCCTACCAAACTCTGTGGGATGCAGCCAAGGCAGTACTCAGGGGGAAATTTATATCCTTGAGTGCATATATCAACAAATTAAGGAGGGCAGAGATCAATGAATTGGGCATGCAACTCAAAAAATTAGAAAGCGAGAAAATTAAAAATCCCCAGATGAAAACTAAATTAGAAATACTAAAAACCAAGCGAGGAATTAATAAAATCAAAAGTAAAAAGAACTATTGAATTAATAAATAAGAAAAGAAGCTGGTACTTTGAAAAAACAGATGAAATAGACAAAGTACTGGTCAACCTAATAAAAAAAAGGAAAGAAGAAAACCGAATTGATAGTATCAAAGATGAAAAGGGAGACCTCACCTCTAATGAAGGGGAAATTAAGGCAATCATTAAAAACTATTTTGCCCAATTATATGGCAATAAATATAACAATTTAGGAGATATGGACGAATATTTACAAAAATATAAACTGCTTAGATTAACAGCAGAAGAAATAGAATACCTAAATAATCCCATATCAGAAAAAGAAATTGAACAAGTCATCAAAGAACTCCCTAAGAAAAAATGGCCAGGGCCTGATGGATTCACAAGTGAATTCTATCAGACATTCAAAGAGCAACCAATCCCAATATTATACAAATTATTTGATATGAAATGCAAAGACGGAGTCCTACCAAATTCCTTTTATGACACAAATATAGTACTGATTGCAAAGCCAGGGAGATCAAAAACAGAGAAAGAAAACTACAGACCAATCCGTCAATCGGGGAATGGCTGAACAAACTGTGGTATATGCGGGTGATGGAATACTATTGTGCTAAAAGGAATAATAAACTGGAGGAGTTCCAGGTGAACTGGAGAGACCTCCAGGAACAGATTCAGAGTGAAAGGAGCAGAGCCAGAAGAACATTGTACACAGAGACTGATATACTGTGGTAAAATTAAATGTAATGGACCTCTGTACCAGCAGCAATACAATGACCCAGGAGAATTCTGAGGGATCTATGGTAAAGAACGCTGCCCACATTCAGAGGAAGGACTGCAGGAGAGGAATCATATAAGAAAAACAACTGCTTGAACGCATGGGTCAGGGTGGACATGATTGAGGGTGTGGACTAGAAACTACCACACCAATGCAACTACCAACAATTTGGAAATAGGTCTTGATCAAGGACGCAGGACAAAACTAGTGGAAATGTGCATAGGCCATGGGTGGGGGGAGTGCGGGGGGTGAAGGAGAAAGTAGGAGCATGAATCATGTAACCATGTTAAAAATGAATATTAATAAATGTTTTAAAAAATTTGTTCTTAGAAAGGCTTGTGTTGCTTGATTGCTTGGCTTTGTAAAGATTTGGAATAGTAAAACAATTGGAAAAAAAAAACTTCAGTTACAGAAAACAATGCATGTCATCGTACTTATATTTTTTCTTTCAAAGTAGTTATAGTATTTTGAAAATTTTAATTCATATAAATATAAATGAAAAATAAAATATGATGGTTACAGTTGACATTTGAGTGAAGGAATGGTGAAAATGTATCAAATCCAAATAGGAACAAGATTCAAGTAGCATTTGTGCTGAGGCTTGAAGGAACCAGGTATAAGAAGGCTGCCTCACAAAACATGAAGGTATAGTTATATGTTGTGTTTGGAAGATGAAATAGGAGAGAACATACTATTTTATTTTAGTAGAATTGTTACTATTGATGATAACAAGTCATACTGAAAAGAGAACAAGAAAAAATAATGGAATCCAAAGAAATCACGAATATCTGCATGGAGGATTTGCTTGATATTTTCAAAAGGTGGAGAAAAATCAAGTAGAGTAGAATGAATATTGAGAGACAAAGTCTTTGAATTTAGTAGTTAAGAAATCATTGGCATTCTTTATGAGGGAATACATTCAATGGAATGGACATTTATTTTAAGGGATTGTGAAATTAATTCTTCATATAGATTTTGGCTGGGCTGCTATTTTCCAGATATTCTACAGCTTACAAAAGGCCTCCCCTTACAAGTATTCTACATGTATCTGAAAAATATAGGTTACATTGGGACTATCATCTCCTTTCCTTTAAAAAAGTCTTCTTTTCTTACTGCATCCCAAGATCTCATTAGTCTTCCTGGATTTGTATCACAATGTTGATTCATATTAAGTTGAGGGCACATTAAAACATTTAGATATTTTCAGGTACTCTCCCTAGGATCTTATGTCTGGAAGTAAGGAGAGATTTAGCACAAAGACCTGAGGTAATGGTAGAGTACAATGAAGTATTTTGTTATTTAAAAAAAATTTGTCTTTTTAAAAATTTGGTGGCATTAAGGACTGTTATGTAGGTAGCGAGGAAGGAAACAGTGGATAAGGAAAATTCAAAAAAAAGAGAAAAAAATCATTTGGGTAAAATGTGAAGAACTGGTAGGAGGAGATAGAATCAAAAACATAAAGTAGGGCTTGGCCTTGTTAAAGAGCTCTCTAGAGAAGTGATCAGAAATATACTATCATATTTAGTGTGACACATAGATAAGGGACCTGGTTGTCTTAAAGGAAGGCTGAACATGTGTTAAAAAATATCACAACAGGCTAAAATATTGCACCAAATTGAGTAAGATTATAATTGATATAAAGTTAAAAGTTTTACATATGGGTTTCAAAAATAAAATCTAGTTAACAATAAGATTGGAAAAGCTCTGGAAATTCAGTAAACCATTAGTTCAATATGGGTTAGTTCAATATGATTTCAATCTCAGTTGCATTGTTTTTGTTTGTGTTGAAACTTTTCATTTTAACACAATCAAAGTGAACCATTTTATGTCCTAAAATGCTTTCTATTTTTTGTTTGGTCATAAATTCTTCCTTTATCCATGAATTTGACATGCAGACTACTGTATTTTCCTCTAATTTGTTCATCGTAAAACCCTTTATATCTAAATAAGTTATCCATTTTGATCTTATCTTCATATAGGGTGTGAGATGTTGGTCCCTGCCCAGTCTCTGGCCTACCTTTTTCTAGTTTTTCCAGGAGTTTTTGTGAAATAGTAATTTCTTTTCCCAAAATCTTTTGTTTATAGAATTCCTGGGTTTGTCTTGGCAAGTATTCACCCACTTATTTTATGTTATCTATTATTTGGATTAATTAAGCCATAGGGCTAATAAGGAACATTTGGGGTAAGTGGGATTTTAGAAACTAAAGACAGGGTAAAGAATAGTGGGTAGCTTTTCTTTAAGGCCAGACAGAATCTTGAGAAGGGGGCCTGTTAGAATTCTGGGTAGCCACAGTCAGTTGGGTTTTTCCAACTGCCAAAGGACTCCTGGGAGATTTTTTCCCTCAGAGGAGGCTGGTGTTTCTAATCCCTGGAACACTGAAAAAAAAAACCCAATGGTAGGTGAAGGAGGAGAACAAGTTAGAGTTTCTGGAATAAGTTTGTGGGAAAAATAAATAGAAAAGAGAAAGAGAGAGACTGTTTTCCCTTTGTGTGACTTCTGAGAGGGCCAAGCCATTTTGCAGCCTGCTTAGGCTGAAAAGCCTAGCTAGGCCCAGAAGGGCTAGCAGTGGGCAGAGAGAGTGAATCACTGAACTGATTTAAAGCCAAAAGAGATCTAAGGAGACAGAAATATTTATATAACAGAGAGGATTAATAATTAGTATAGCTAATTTGGTATAGACCCCAGGTTTTAGTGATAGTTTTAATGAGTGTTTTAAGGAGGCTCAAGTTCCTTGAGCAGGAAGCAAGCCTTTGCAGGCTAGTGGTGTAGGAAAAAGCTTAGACCCCCTTTAAGATTAGGGAATCAATCCTAATCCTCAACCTTCATTATCTTTCATTACCTTTCCTCCAACCTTTACCAATATTTATTAAATAGAGGGTTGTTCTTTGTTGTTGTTTTTTTACTTCTATCTCCAGCAGTTATCCTTGTGTAGGCCCAAAAACAGCTCCATGGACTTTAGTAGCCACAAGCTATTGGGCACCTGCCTGATCTACTACAAGCAGTAAATAAGATACTGCATCTGATTTCCTACCCTAACATTCCTATATTAACATTCCTGGCCATTCTTATTTGCAACATTCTAGTTAATTGAAATGGAATTTCTTTTTTTTTTATTTCTTATTGCTGAGCTTTGTCAGTAATATAAAGAAATGCTAATGATTGACATTAATTTATTTTGTATCCTGCAACTTTGATAAAGTTGTAAATTATTTCAAATATTTTTATTTTAATCTTTAGGTATCCCCAAAATGTTTTCTTTTCATCTACAAAATATGATGATTTTGTTTCTTCATTATTTATAATAATTCCTTTAATTCCTTTTTATTCTTTTTTGCTAAGGCTTGTATTTCTAATACATTATTTAATATTGTGGTGACAATGGGCATTCTTCCTTCATCCCTTATTGTTTTGGAAAGGTATCTAGTTTATCATCATTACAGATAAGCTTGCTCATGGTTTTAGATATACTATTTATCACTTTAAGAAAGTTCCATTAAATTCTATGCTATCTAGTGTTTTTAATAGGAATGCATATTGTATTTTGTTAAAGGCTTGTTTTGCATCTATTGAGAATATAATTTCTGTTGTTTTTTTTAAATTGATATAATCAATTATTCCCATGGTTTTTCTAATATTGAAGCAGCCTCACATTCCTTGTATAAATTCCATCTGGTCATAGTGCGTGAGCTTTGAAATATATTGTGTGATCTCCTTACTACTATTGTCTTTAAAATTTTTGCATCAATATTCATTAGTGAAATTGGTTTATAGTTTTGTTTCTCTGTTTTTGCTCTTTCTGGTTTTGGTGTGTTAAAAGGACTTTGGTGGAATGCCTCCTTAATGTGTTTTCCTAATAGTTTATATAGTATTAGGATTAATTTTTCTTGAGATGTTTGGGGATGTTTTCTTAGGGTGTTCAATTATGACTTCTTAAATTTCTTATTCTGAGGGGATTGTTTAAATATTTTATTTCATCTTTTGTTATAATGGATAATTTTCATTTTTATATATATTCATCCTTCTCACTTAGATTTTCATATTTCTTGGCATATATTTATATGTTTTAATATAAAAATAGTTGTATTTGTGTTGTGTATATTCATATATACATGTATAACTATAAATAAATATATACATACAATATATGCAAAATACAGTTGTATTTGTATGTATAGGGTAAAATAGTTGTTTATAATTAATTTCCTCTTCATTGGCAGTGCATACATTCTTTTCATTTTTAATAATATTTATTTTTCTTCTTTCCTTTTTTAATCAAATAAACCAATGGATTATATATGTTTTAAATAAAACCAGCTTCTACTTTTATTTATTAGTTCAATTGTTTTCTTATTTTCAATTTTATTAATCTCACCTTTGCTTTTCAGGATTTTCAATTTGGTGTTTAATTGGGAATTTTAACTTTTTTCTTTCTCCATTTTTTCGTTTAAAGCATCATTAATCTATTCTTTATTCTACTGATGTAAATGTTTAGTTATATAAAGTTTTCTCTAATCATTGCTTTAGATGTATCCCATAAAATATTGTCTCATCATTATTCTTAATAAAAATTATTAATTGTTTCTGTATTTCTTTTTTGACCCAATTATTCTTTAAAAATAGATTATTGAGGTTCCAATTAATTCTTAACCTCTCTTTCAATGGACCTTTGTTAAATATATTTTTATTAGAATCATGATCTAAAAAGAAGACATTCAATATTTCTTCTCTTCTGCATTTTATTGTAAGATGTTTATGTTATAATACATAGTTATTTTGTTTAAGTACTTTGCACTGCTAGAAAGAAGGAATACCATTTTATATTCCCATTTATGTTTCTTCAAAGGTCTATCTCATTGAAAATTTCTAAAATTCTTTTCACTTCCTTAGTACCTTTTTTGTTTATTATTTATTTAGATTTTATTTAATTCTTTTTAAAATTTATTTAATTTATTAATTAATTTAGAATATTTTTCTATGGTTACATAGTCTTTCCCTTCTCTCTTCCCCCCCAAACCCATAGCCAATGAGCAATTACATTGGGTTTTACATGCATCATCAATGAAGACCTATTTCCATATTATTAATATTTGAAATAGAGTGATCATTTAGAATAGTGATTTCCAAAGTGGGTGCTACTGCCCCCTGGTGAGTGCTGCAGCGATCCAGGAGAGTGATGATGGCCACAGGTACATTTATCTTTCCTATTAATTGCTATTAAAATTTAATAAAAAAATTAATTTCCAAGGGGCTAAGTAATATTTGTTCTGGAAAGGGGGTAGTAGGCCAAAAAAGTTTGGGAACCACTGATTTAGAGTCTACATCCCCGATCATATACCCATCAAACTATGTGATCAAGGAAATGTTTTTCTTCTTTGTTTCTACTCCCACAGTTCTTTCTCTGGATGTGGATAGTTTCTTTCTCATAAGTCCCTCAGAATTGTCCTGGTTCACTGCATTGCTGTTAGTAGAGAAGTCACAGTGTATCAGTCTCTGTGTACAATGTTCTCCTGGTTCTGCTCCTTTTGTTCACATGGAATTCCTCCATTATTCCTTTCAGGACAATAGTATTCCATCACCAACAGATACCACAATTTGTTCAGCCATTCCCCAATCAAAAGGCATACCCTCGTTTTCCAGTTTTTTTGCCACCACAAAGAACACGGCTATAAATATTTTTGTCCAAGTCTTTTTCCTTATGATCTCTTTGGGGTACAAAGCCAGCAGTGGTATAGCTGGATCAAAGGGAAGGCAATCTTTTAAAGCTTTTTTGGCATAGTTGCAAATTGCCTTCCCAGAATGGTTGGATCAATTCACAACTCCACCAGCAATTCATTAATGTCCTAATTTTAACGCATCCTTTCCAACATTTATTACTTTCCTTTGCTGTCATATTAGCCACTCTGCTAAGTGTGAGGTGGTACCTCATAATTGTTTTGATTTGCATTTCTCTAATTGTAAGAGACTTATGTGATAATTAGATTAAGTCTACACTGCCCATCTTTAGATTTAATCACCAAAGGTGAGAACACCTCCAATTCTGGGAGATCTGTAACCCACTTGTGCTAGAGTGTGTGACAAATCAGAATCAAATGACTGCCCCCTAGGCAGTACTATGAGAAGTGTCTATTGTGATTGGACATGCAAATTAGGAGAAAAGGCACAGGAAGTGACACATTAGTGACCCCTTTAAAAGGAGAAGATCTTCTGCTGGAGAGGGTCTTCTAGTTTTCCTGGTTCGTGGAGGAATGCTGGCTGGAACACTGAGACCTTGGTGAGACTGCTTTGAATATCTTCTTTAGAAGTCCACATGGTGAATTTAAAGACTGACTGAATCTTCCTGAACTTCTCTTAATGGACTTCTTTTAATAGACTCTGTGAATTAAGCTTTGCTTCATTCACCTCCCTGCCTCTGGCCCTCTGACTCTCAGCTGAGGGTTAATTAGATTTACTTGAATTAATTAGAGGATCATAGCAATTTACCTACTATGTTAGGTTCTTATTTCCTTATTTCCTCTTTCTCTTCTGAATTGTAAATAAACTTTCATAAAGTCAATTTTGACTTGAGGTTATTCCTAAATTGGGGAAATTTCCCCTGGCAACCACCTTTTTATATATTGAACCCCCCAAAACCCCTTTTCCCCCCTTACACTTAGAACAGTTTTTCATGTGCTCATTGATAGTTTTGATTTCTTTATCTGAAAACTGCCTATTCATGTCCCTTGCCTATTTATCAATTGGGGGAATGGCTTGATTTTTTTGAATGATTGATTTAGTTCCTTATATATATTTCCTTATATATTTGAGAGATTAGACCATTGTCAGAGGTTAGATTTTATCTATTTCTGAGAAAAGAAAGTAGAGGAACCCATTGTTTGTATGTAATTATACATATATATGAATTCTATTTCCTCTTGTGATTCATTTAGGTCCTTTAAAAATCTGCTTGCTATACCATTTGAAGAATATGTATATAGTATGGATATTACTTCATTACCTATGGTATCTTTTACCAAGATGTAATTTCCTTCATTATTTCTTTTAATTAGATATATATTTTAATTAGCTTTGTCTATGATTATTGTTGCTACCTTTTTTATTTGTTGATTTACTTCAGCTGAAGTATAATAGTTTCTGTTCCAGCCTTTTGCCTTTACTCTGTGTCTATGTGTTTCAAATGTGTTTCTTATAAATAACATATTATAGGATTCTGATTTTTATTCCATTCTGCCATCCATTTTCATTTTATGGGTGAGTTCACCCCATTCACATGTACAGTCATGATAAAGTCTATTTTTTTCTCTTCTCACTTTCCTTTCTTCCTGTCACTCCTCACAAGTGTTTTATTTCTCACCACTCTCTCCATAATCTGTCTTCCTTCCATAAGTACCCCTCCTTTCTATTACCCTGCCCCTTTACACTTCAGGTCAGAGTAATATATATTAATATATCTAACTGTGTATATATGTATATTGTTCCTTCTTTGAGCCAAATCTGATGAGAGTGAGGTTCAAGAGTTGCCTAACTCCCTGATCTTCCTATCTCTTATTATAGTGCTTTGGGGCCTCTTTCTATGTGTGACATAATTCAATGCATTCTCCTCTCCCTTCTCACAGTGCTTTCTTCTTTCTCCCTCATTTTGTTTGGATATCATCCCTTTACAGAAAATGCAACCTCATACCCTTTATCTAGGTATATTCCTTCTAGGATCTGATAAAGTTAATGATAGTTAGAAGTATTATCTTCTTATATAATAAATACAGTTTAACAATTTAAACTTATTGAATACCTCATGTGTTCTTTTTCTTGTTTATCTACTTATGTTATACGTGAGTCTTCTGTTTTAATGTCAGCCTTTCTATGGAACTCTGATCTTTGCATAATGAATTCTTGAAAGTTCTTGAATTCATTAAATATCTATTTTTTCCTTGAAATTTATTCTTAGTTTATCTGAATGGATCATTATTGATTGTAATCTTAGTTCCTTCTTTTTCTGGAATGTCATATTCCAAGCCTAGAGATCCCTTACAATAGAACTGCTAAAACCTATGTTACCCTAATAGTGGCTCCATGATGTTTGAATTGTTTCTTTATGTCCTCTCAAAATAATTTTTTTCTTTTTTTCTTGGTACATGGGAATTTGAATAAAATATTTCTGGGATTTTTCCTTCTCTTTCAGGAGAAAATCTATGAATTCTTTCAATTCCTATTTTACTCTCTAATTCTAGAATTTTAAGACATTCTTGATAATTTCTTGAAATATGACATCTAGGTATTTTTTTTGCTATTACTCTTCAGATAGTCCAATAATTTTCAAATTACATCTCTTAGGTCTATTTTCTAGGTCAGTTGTTTGACCAATGAGAAATTTCAATTATTTTCCATTTTTTAATTTCATTACAGTGATGTTGTTTGATGTTTTCTGAAGTCTTGTGGAGTCAGTAGTTTCTACTTAATGGCTTAATTCTAATTTTATGGAAATTATTTTCTTCACTGAGTTTATCTTCTATTCCAAATGATTCATTCTACTTTTTTAAGGAGTTGTTTTCTTCAGCAGTTTTTCCATCTTTCCCTAGTTTTTGTGTTTCATTTACTAAGCTGTTAATTCTTTTTTACTATTTTCCTGCATTAATCTCATTTTCTCCCAGTTTTTCTTCCCAGTATCCTGTTTGCTTTTTAAAGTCTGTTTTGAGCTCTTTCATGGAATCTTTTTGGACATGCTGCTTACAATAGTATGGAAGTTTATTGTTTTCAGTTCTTTTGGAATAAAATTTGAGAGGGCTTAGAGTTTCCCACCTTTACCCCAAGGGTTTCTTGTAGAGTAGCATTTATACTGCTGAGCATTGTGACCGAAAGGGTAGATTTGCTCTATTCACAATCAGAAACTGGGAGTTGAAGCAATTACCTTCCTTTTTTTTTAATACCCAAGTTGGGCAGGGAAGCTAGAAAGCAGGCTGGGGTGGATGAAAAAAGGTCAGGAACTCCCCACACCAAGGCAAAAAGCCCAGCAGAGGTTAGAGGTTTCTGCAAGGTTAAAAGACTCTTTCTCACACAGGGGCTAGGGGCTGGGGGTGCTTTAAAGCTTACCAGTCACAGAAGTAGTAGGCAGGCTAGATGGATGGTTTCAAAAAGGGTCACATAGTGGCAGGAAACCACAATAGTAGATAAAGCAGCTTAAATCAGGTGCCTGCTATGGCTTAGGGGTGAAAGCAGCCTGAGGCTTTAAAACCCCATCTGGCCAGGCAGTCAAGGAACAGGAAAAGCATGTGGAAGGTGCTGGGAGGCAGTAGCAGGCTGAGGGCCCAGGGCAAGGGTGGAGAGGTTGGAGCAGGCATGTGAAGGATGCCTGGGAGGAAAAATGCACAGATCTGAGAAAAAGTGGGAGGCAGGAGCTCAGCAAAGATTTAAAAAAATGGCAGAAAGCTCAGCAGTGGGGGTGGGGGGGTTGGGTGCACCTGGGAATTATTTTCACAGGAAATCAGAGAATCCTTTTGTGGTCACCAACTGTAACTTTTAAAATTAATATTCAATGCCTCCAAAGTATGATATTTATAAGGATTTTATTAAAAGCACAGGGAAAGAGTCCCAACTCACCCTTTACCATGCTGCCTCCTCTCCCAAAAAGCCGCATAACCACACCCACAACAGCCATATTAAAAGAGCCCACAAAACCCACAACCAATAGGAAAAGGCTTAAGGAATTATGGGTATGGTGAAAGGGAGTTTGGGTAACATAGTTTAAAGGGGTACAAGGTCTTTTCAATTTTACACATGTGTCATATGAAGTAATTAAAATACTAATTATAGAACAATAAATTTCTAAATGATGTAGAAAATAGAGTACTGAACTTGGGAGAATGGAAGACTGAATTTGCCATCTTGCCTCCAAAACTAGCTGTGACCATTGAGCATATCATAGAAATTTCTTCACTCTCAGTTTTCTCATATATAAAATGATGTTCATAATATAACCTATCTCAGTGAAGGCAAAACTTTTAGAGAGCAGGTGATATGAGAAATTTCCTCAGGTGCCCATGGAGAGGGGGAGGGGTACAGCCCAACCCACATCCCTCTGGTTTTCTAGTAACAAACTTTGGTGAACTCTATGCTGCGGTGATGGTCAAAGTGCCCATAGTGAAGATGGTGAACGGACTCTGAGGGTCCCCTATGGCACACATATCATAGATTCGCCACCATGAACCTGTCTCATTGTTGTGAGTTTCAAAGACTAAAAATAAAAGTTTTTCTTGAAAGCTTGATAAAGTTTTGTAAAACTTTTTGTAAGCCTTAAAGCATTATGTAAATATTACTATGTTGTTGCTATTGCCTTTGATAATGAGTAAATCTAAATTTTAAACTATTTCTGTTGCAATTTATGGTCCTCCATTATCTAGTTCTAATTATTTCCAAGGCCTTTTTAAACATTTTACTTTGCTTAGCTTAATACAATCTGTATTCCAAATAAAATAGACTAGAAATTTTGAACTCCTGGATGGCTTTTGCCTTTCTTTATATTTGGCACATAGAAAGTGCTCCAAGAATATTTCAATTGATTTCTGTCCATTCACACAAGCCATACTTAATATTTGGGATGGATTTCTTTCTCAGTTTTTCCTGTCAGAATCCTTATTTTCTTTGAAGTCAATTCACAATACAACATCTATTTACTTGGCATTTTCTCAATGTGAAGAATAAAACTAGTGAGTAACACAGAAAATTAATGAAACAATCTATATTTTCATGGGGCTTACTAGAGTATGTAATTTAAGTGCACATTGATACAAATAATTTAAATAGCAACAGTATTTTTAAGATGAAGAGAATATAGATATCTCGATATAGTATGAAGGGTTCTCTACAGGAGGAAGCACATCAATTATTCATTGAAGAAGGTCAGGATTTCAAAAGGTGGTGAAAAGAGGAAGTACATTCCAGACATAGGACATTATTTGAGGAATTAGATGGGATTGTAAAAAATGGTTGAAATGGAGTGGGGCTTCATGATATTTGTGATTCGGTAACTGTAGGGAAGATAGATGAAGGCAGAATGGCAATTAGACTGTTTATAGCCCAAATGAGTGTTGATGGGAGTTGCAAGTAGCATAGAGATCAAAAGAGTAGAGAGAAGAATAAAGTAGTAAGATCTGTGGTGGGAGCAAAATCGATGACTTGAGAACTGCTCTCTATGGGGCAAAAGATTCAGAGACGGTATGCCATTGACAGAAACAGGAAATCTTGGACATGAGCATAGATTTGTGGAGAAATATACTACACTCTTATTTTGGACATTCAGAGTCTGAGATTCCTAATCAGATGTAGATAATTATGTCCCAAAATGGTTGCTATACTAGACTGTATTTTAAGAGATTTGGGCAGGGAATTTTGATTAGAGACTTTTATGCACCAAAATAATAATTGACACTGTACAATAAAATGGAATATAATGGACAAGATGAGGTAGTATAAAGAAAAACAGAGCATGCCGAGGAAAGCTTTGGGAAAGTGAGCAGGGTAGAGATAATGACTTAGAAAAGGCAACTGGATAAATACTATCAAAAGAGGGAACAAATCACTCCCCCCAATACAAAAATATACAAGTGCTCAGTCTACATAACTTTTATGATTTATATTTCCTATTTTTGTGAATCTACCCCAATTACTATAATGTAGCTCCTTGAAGGAAAGTGTTTGATTTTTATCTCTGTATCTCAGTGCTCATAAAAGTGTTCAGTGACCCTTCATATTTTTTTAGAAATATTCATTTGAATTTGATTGAATTGCATTGAATTGACATGGTATAGACACTACCTGCTTAACCCAAATCTTGAGCAGGAAAAAAGTGATCATCCAAAGGAACCAGAGAATTTCAGAACTGGTCTTAGAAATAATTTAGTTCAACTCCTTCTTACGGTTTGAAAAATGTTATAGTAAAAGAAAGTGCATCTATTCCTTTGTAATTGATGATAATCACGGGAGAGAAAGATTAGGCTACATCTTGCTATCACGATGTAAGCCAAGGTGTCAGTGACTTGGTCTTGCTTTCTAACTCTGAGAGAATATTCTGCTATTCTCATCTTCTTCCTATAGCCCATTGTTACATTAAATCTGTTTTCCTTTGTCTTGGGTAGCAGGTGTTTTGAATTGGTTTTCCACAGATTAGGTGTTTTGACCTGACTCTTCTCATTTTGTGATTGACAAGTTCTCCTACTCACTTGTCAAGATATTTGCAATCTACATTTAGCACCTGTAAATAATTTTTGGAAGAACAACTTGCACAGGAGGTTTCTCAAATGATATGATAGTTTATTGGCAATGTTTGTAATTCCCAATCTGTCAATCCATTTAATGTTATAACTTTGTGAAATGTATTCCAAATTTTTCTCAATGAGAATGAGATGGGAACCAACCACATTTTGTCCTTGTGCACTATGGCAAACTTCAAATGAGAAAGAAGATACCCATTTAGAAGTTTCAGGGTATGGGACAGAGTCTCATTTGTGGAAATGAAAAATGGCAGTAAGTCTTTCAGAACTAAGTTTTAAAGGACTTTTATATATGATGAGTATTCTAATCACTTTTTAATTTTTTTTACTTGATGATATTTTGGGCATTTTGTGATCCATGTTCTTTATCTCTCAGGTAATATGAAATAGATTATATATGTGCTATGATACAATACATATTTCCATGTTTGTCATTTTGTGAAAGAAGATGCATATCACTGATACAAGAAAAAAAAGATTCATGAAGGATATAAAGTGAAATGGTATGCTTCAATATACATCCATACTCCATCAGATCCTTCTATGGTTGACTAATCACTTTTCAAATGAAGAAAATGGGCACATAAAATATTTCAGAGAGGAGGAGTGACTTGAATACAATTCTATATAACCTAAGTACTATTTTCACTCTACTATACTGCATCAGTTACATGAAATAATTTACATATTTTGTCATAACAACTCTTTTTTTTGTTGTTGTCCCAATAGTTCAGAACTCTGATTTCATCTGTGTATGTAACTCTCAGAGTGAAAAATTCCTAAGAAGGTAGAGGCAACTTCTCTTCAGTCCACTAAGCACTGAGAAAAATAATAAAGTGTATAAAAGATGTTATTAAGGAGGATACTGTGGTAAAATATTTTTCTTGTTGATCACAAAGTATCTCTCAGCTCTCCCACCTTAAAGGCCATCCAGGAGTGACTTCCCTTTACTAGGCCAGTACATAACCACTTGGAGACTAAATATATCTATAAAAATACATTTATTTGTATTTAAAGGATATGAATATAAGCATTAGAAACAAGGAAATCCTTAACACTAAAGGGAAACTAAATATCCACCCACTTTCCGACATTTGCCTCATGGCAAAATCTTCTATTTCTTGAAGCTACTCTGAACTTGTCACTTACTAAAAATCCCCAAACACTATCTGACTAAATCTAACTAAATCCTTATATAAAAGAATACATTATTTATAGTAAAATGTGTCTCCAATTAAACAGAATCAGTTAGCCCAATATGTCAAAGGCTAACTGGTTCAGAGTATAACTCTGAGATGGCTCTCAAAGCTTAGGCAAGGAGACCTTCACTCTTTTTCCTCTCACAAACAGTTCTACAACACAGCATATCTGACAGCTTCTTCTCCATGTAATTCCACAATAAGGAGAGTGAAAACCCTTCCAAATGACCCCAGAGTTTTCTCTTTCTTGTCAGCAGCAGAGATAGATCCAGAGAGTCAGATCTTAGTTTGTCTGTCTCCCCCAAAGCCAGAGACCAACTGCTCAGAACTCCTGCTTGCCTTCAAAGTTCCAAGCTCATGCCCAGAACTAACACTCTCTCTCTCTCTCTCTCTCTCTCTCTCTCTCTCTCTCTCTCTCTCTGTCTCTTATACACATC
>NC_058131.1:87303596-87389352 GCF_016433145.1 Gracilinanus agilis
TGATGGTTTCTCCCAAACTTTGAAGACATACATATATCAGATTTCTTTGCTAAAAATGGCGAATATCAAAGGTTTAACAAGAATGCATTTTAAAAGTATGGTTAAACCTTACTACTAGTGTCCTTGGCATTTTACTTGTATATAGCATGATGGAAAAATCACTGAAATTCTGATATTCTTTTTTCTTTACATTAGGACTGACAATTGTTTCCTACAAGAAATCACCTAAGGCAGTGATGGGCAAACTATGGCCTCTGGGCCAGATGTGCCCCACCTGAAATGTTTTATCCAACCAGGAGACATTATTCCTAATCTGACCAATACAATTAAAAAACTTTGAAAGAGTTGCCTTAGAAACAGACTGACATATGACCATTTCCTTTCCTTTGGTCCCCTCTTTAAAAAGTTTGGCCATCACTGATCTAAAAAATTATGCTGTATTGGCCTATGTCTTGAAAAATTATACCAAATGTTAATTTACTTTTTCTTATTAACTGGGAATAATTATTCAAAAGGCTGAGCAGTGTCTCATGTACCATTTTCAATTCTCCTAAATCAGTTTGGAGAGGAAAAAGGAGGGAGATTAGTGGGGGGAATATAAAAAAGAGTGATAAGTTTGAACTAGACAATGCAAAGAAATATTACAAAATTCCTTTACATAAGGAAAACTTTGCATACAAAAGGAATTAGAGAACAATGGGCTGTTTCAGACAAAGGTCCTTAAGGAAAGTGTGGGCTACTGGCAGTTGTTTTAGGCAGGATTCTTTTTCAGGGGTGGGTTGGACTAAATGATTTCTAGGATATAAATTCTACAAAACCTATTAAATTCTGAGTGAAAATAAATTTCTGTATTAATTGAGCTGTGAGAAGATTTATTTGTAATGAGGAATTGAAATTTCAAAAGCAGAATCTCAGATTTCAGAAATCCCCAAGATTCCACTTCCTGCAATCTTCTAAAATGACAGGAGTACCAATAATACGACATTGCTTTCCGGTCTTTCAGAAAATTGGAAAAAGGTAATACATTTCAACAAAAGTTGGGATTTTGTCTAAAACACTCTGAAGAATAACTCAACCAAAAGGTATGTGCATTATAGTTAAAGAAGAAATTTCTGTGAAAAATGTAAAGATAGAGATATTTAGTAAAAAAACAAGCAAGTATTTTTTTTTTTATTCCAGAGACATCTGTCCCGTTTCATGCTATAGTAAAAAAGATAGCAACATTTGTGAATTCCAGGAAAAATTTGTACCAAGAAAAAATAAACAGAAATTACTTCTAAAGAAACAAAGAAAAATCAATAGAAATGCCTTACATCCAACAATGATTCTATTTTCCTCCACTTTGCATCTACAACTCTGCATGATTTCAACTCCATGGAAAAAGATAACTCATAGTGCTTCAACCCCAACCTGCTTTCTAACTTCATTTTATATATTGTCTTTACGCCTTTCAGATATTGTCTTTATATATTGTAAATTCCTTGAGGGCAGATATTATCTTTCTTTTTTCTTCTATTTGTATCTCTAACACTAAAAACAGTCAGTACCTGGCATATATGTTTATTGAATTAAACAAATGTTTATTGAATTAAAATATTTAATAGAAAAAGTAAAAGAATGTTTAGCACACTAAACCACTTGAGAGTTACATGATATTTGGTGAGAAAATTCAGCTCTTAGTGCATCTTCTACAGACTCAGAATATCAAATTTCTCTCCATTAAGCCTATATGTTGCCTAGAAACAACCAAACTTCCTGGCATCCCAGCAACAGTTGGTATGCACTATAGATAATGTAAGTATTTTGTTAGCAGAAATCTCTACACATCTCTTGCCATCTAATGATTCCTTATTGCTGTGATTAAATGTATAATACTCATATTAGGGCAGGCTTCTGTCTCAGTTGCTACATTATATATTGATATTATTACAATTTAGAGAACTTTTTCTTTTAACTTTACTAATAATCTATTTTCTATGGGACTCAACTTTATTCAACTTCATCTTCCTTTTTTGTTAGGGAGATTGGGGCATGTTTATGATATTCAGAGACTAAATGAATTGGTAAAGACTTGTGGTTAAGTGTATAAAGGAATGGATAGAGAGTCAGAAAATCTGAGTTCAAATATTGGCACAGTTGCTTTAGTGCTTGTGTAAACCTGCCAAAGAATTCTAACCTTTCAATTTCTGGCTATGTAAATGGAAAAAAAGGAAATTATGACCTTGAGGTTTCTTCCAACACTAAACCCAATTTAAAGGATGGGAAAGGATTTTAGGAAAATGAATTCACCAAAGAATAAAATATTAATGTAACCATAGTCCCCGTTAAATCTTCTCTAATATCTTCCTCCTCCATGTCAGTCTCCCTTTCCTTCTGACTCTCCATCCCTTCATTCCCCTCTAACTTTTCTTATTATTGTGTGCCTATGTAAGTATGTATTTTTCTCTATAGTTGTTTACATTTTCTCTGTCCCACTGTACACTGAGCTCCTTGAGAACAGATTTTTTTAGGAGGGGTGGGTTTCTTTTTATCTCCAAAACTTAGTCCAGTACTTGAGTCAAAGTAGATGCTTAATAAATACTGGCTGAAAGACCAGTTTTTCTTCATTTCAATTACTAAAATAGCTATCTCTAAATACCTTTAATCATTTTCTATTATTTTTAAATATAGTATTTTAGTTATATCTTAGATTAAATAAAATTCTTTAGGCCAGCAAGGTATTCTGAAATTGTTTTTGTGAAATATGTCTAATACTAATGTCTAAATAATGTTGAATAACTAACTGAATGATTTGTAAATAAATATGGTTGAAAGTGGAACAAGTTTGCTTTATAAATAATGTCATTTTCATCATAAATTGAGATCATCATTAACCATAATTAGAAAACACTATCATTCTTTCCCTTCACCAAGATCCACACTCTTGGAGTCATCCAGCTTTTTTCTTTCCCTCACTGTTATACTCAAAATTTGTCTGTCATTTCCACCTCCAAAACATTTAAAAACCCTCCTTTTTAGGATTCCCCTGATACATTGTAAATGTTCCTCTATCTTTTAAAAAACCATATATGTCTTTACTTTATAGAATTGTATAAAGATACAATAGACTGTGGGGTTTGGGGAAAGTCCTATTATCCTATAGATTCAGCTGCAATTACTTTATATCAGGTATGTAATTACTTTCTTTTTATACTTTGGGGTTGTAGAAGTTTTCAAAATATAACTTATCTGCCATCTTTCTTATAAATGGATTTAATATTCTACTTAACTTCATCTTTTCCATCTGGCTCTATGCTACCTTTTAAAAACAATTATATATTAGTGTCTTTCTGTCACTCAGCTTTCTGACCAAATAGCTTGCAATAAAGAATACTAGCCCCCATTTCTGTGCTTTTGCACCAGATGTGTCATGTCTCTAAAGTGAACTTCCTCCTTTGGATCCCTTAAAATTCTGATTCAAGTTATTGGTCTTGCTCCTGCTTCCTGTTACATCTGTGATCATCTTGGAGCACCGTGGACCAGTGCAGTGAGAAAGCCCACCTCTCCAGCCCTCTCTTATTCTTGTTAGAGGTTTAACTTAGTTTAGATCTTAGATTAATTAAATCATTTGGGTTATTCCATAGTGTAGTAAACCCTTCTCTTCCACTTCCCTTATATAATATCAATAAACCCAGTTTGTTTGTACTTCCTGTCTCCTCTAAGCCATTAACAACCCACATCTTGAAGTTACCCAATTCACTGGCTTTCCCTGGTTTATAGATTGTCAATTAGCTGACCAAATGTCATTCCCAAACCTCATATCCCCATTTGGTTTCCCTGTGTTTACCCGTTAGTCCTTCCCTTATGCGGTGTGGGAGTGTCCCCAGTTTGTCTGGCAACTAGTTATTCCCCTATAACCAGTATTTTCTTTTTCAGTAGTTACTGCCAAAAAGTAATAGAATACTATTCCTGAGGTTTTAAAGGAACCATGGAGAGTATTTACTCTATAAACCCTATTCATTTTACAAATGAAGGAGTAAAAACTTCAAAGTCATTAAGTGGTTTATACAATGTAACACAACTTACATAATAGTAAAAAGAATAGTAATTCTTTTAGCTCCAAATTCAGAGAATTTTCCAACCTATTCCAGTTCCCTCTTTACCCTCACACATCCCCAATATGTCTCCTAAAAGACAATAAAAATTTAATCCATAAGAGGGATTGTCAAGTTCAGGTGCAAAATTGCTTTGGAATGCTTACAAATTTAGTGTTATGTATATTAGTAATTATATGTAAAACACACATACACATACTCTCTCTCTCACACACACACACACACACACACATATATAAGTATATATATATTATATATATATATATAATTACATGAACCTTAAATAATAAACTTTCCTCACCCATCATCTCTCAGGGATAAATTTCTAGACCATTTTCCCTATACCATATGAAAATTCATACATATTTTAATAACACAACAGAAATCCCTGGATATCTAACACCAAGGACTGATGAATTGCCCAAAATATTAATCACTGTAATAGAGTTACTTATTACTAGTTCCCCCAACCCTACTATATATTTTTTCCTACTAAGCATTTATAAGTCCTCCTAATCAGCAATCTCTTTTTCTGTTGGTTCCCATATTTTTCATGGATGAAAAAGCACCAGCTGTACATTTTTTTCTGTGAGCATGCTGGACTTCACAGGATTCAGATCTTTTGAAATGCAGAGGTGTGCTAAATCTTCCCGGAATCTCTTTATGCTGGTGTAACAGTAACTAAGATCTGGCCTTCACAGAACACTTCTCTCATTACCTTAGATTTCTTCTCAGTGGGCTAGGGACATCAGGAAAAATAGCATTCTCTTGACAAAACCAATTTGTAAGTTGGCAGAAGATACCTCAAATGACCCCCTTCCAGGACTCAAAGTCTATCCTGAAGATGATTAGACTTTCTTTGCTTAAGATTTATAAGGAGTCCTAAATTCAATAGCTTACAGTATATTTCTTTAGAAACTCTACAATTTACAAACTTGTCAGTTGTTTCCAACTTTAATCCCAATCTCCTTCAATCAAAAAATAAATAAATAAAAGGTTGTCAGAAAATCATGATAACCTATTTACCATTAAGATTTAGCTGACATGCTTTATGGTTTAATGAAAAATAGAAATTACATAATCTAACATTTATATAGTATCTAAAAGATTATTAAAATATTTATGTGTTAAATCATTATGATAGCAGTCGTTCTTTTACAAAGGGAGATTATTCACTCCTGTAACACTTTTATTTGTCAGGAAAGCCATTATCAGAATTTGATGCAATAAATAAGGTGACAAGAATATGTTACAAAATGATAGGAAAGACTAGCCTAATTTTCATAGATTCACATATTAAAAGGAATAAAACATAAAGGTTGTTGTATTCAACTTCCTTATTTTACAGCTGAAGGAACTGAGGTTGAGAGAATCTAAGGTTTGGATTTTTTAAAATATATTATTTCATTTAATCCTTATGATAATATTACAAGGTACAATAATTATCTACCTTTTACAGAAGTAAACACTGACATGGTGAAAATTTTTAAGTAACTTGGGCAAGGTTTTAGACCCCACCCGACAATTCCCAGGACTAAGTGATTAAGTGAGAAGCTGTGAACTGAATCACACAACTTCTCTGGTTACTTGTCCAGGAGTTAAGTTGATGGATAATGTTGATGATGAGTGGATAAATGTTAATGATAAGTGGATAATTCAGTGACTGTGACTTTGTCTTTGCCTGAGTATTTCCTTTCCCCTTGGATGCAAAGGATATCAAACTGATCTTTAGAATAACAACAGCCTTCACCTAAATAAGCTTTAAGGATTTAATTGTAATCAACTCAGGGGAAGGAATCAGGGTTGAAGGAAGAAGGCGCTGGGCATCTATAGTAGACTATAGATGATCAGATTTATTGGTCAATGTCTAATCAGGTTGTAACTGTTGACTGGAGAGATTTATCTCTCTTTGGCCCTGGACAGGCCAGGTACCTTTGGCCCTGACCAGCTGGATTGAGGTTTGATATTGTTCTTCTTGATATACAGGTAATTGATATATATCTCAGCTCTATTCTGTAGTTGATGAGGTGGTAATCAATGAAACAGGATACAGGTAACTTAAGCAGGTTGACTGGGCCACCCATCCACTACCCCAGGGTCCCTTTCTCACAACTGAGAGCCAATTTGATTTAGCTCCTGCCTTTTTATAGTGCTAGCAGCAACTGCATTTTGCCCCTTGGCTCATGGCATCTGGGTAAGTTCTAAATTCTAAACTGTTGGTTGTCACTCATCCTCATACTGTTCTCTATTTTCTTATCAGAAATTGCATATATATGTATATATATGTATATGTATATGTACATATATATGTGTGTGTGACATATATATGCATATATATGTAGAAGAAAAACATATGACTTATTACTTGTTTAAATGGGTATATGATTTGGGGTTGTTGTTTTAAAAAAGTTACTCTAATACAAATATGATTAATAGGGAAATAGGCTTTGAGTAATGACATGTATAAACCAGTGGAATTGCTTGTCATCTTTTAGAGGGAGGTAAGAAGAGGGGAGGGAGTGAACATGAATCATGTAACCATGGAAAAATATTCTAAAAAATTTTAAATAATATGGAAAAAATGCCCACCAATTGGGACTATCAGGAGAGGACTAAAAGTCAAACCATCAAGCCAATCAGAAAAAGGACACAATTCCATTTATAAGCAAGAGGGAGGACTCACTAAACTTCTTTTTTCATGGAAGGAGATTGGACATAAGATCCATTGTAATGGGAAATATATGTCTCCATTAATAAACAATATTAATTTTGAGAAAATAGCCATGTATGCTTAATTAAAATCCAAACATTACACTAATAAAATCATTATCTTATAAGTACTGAACTAGAGACTAGGATATGGGTTAAAAATCATTTTAAAAATCTATGTAATCCTAAGGAAAGTTACTTAGAGTCTCAATTTGCTTAATTTAAAATTGGGTGTAATTATGCGTTTTTGCCTATATTGACAAGGATGATATAAAGAAAATTACTTTTAATTGTTAACCATTTAAATATTAGTTATATAACAGTAATGTTGCTTCACTTAATAAGTAGACCACATTAAGTTAGTATGTATAGGAAGAAAAGAGGAGTCAAAAACCTAAAGGTTTAAAAAGAAGGAAAACATTAGAAAAAACTAAGAGTAAGAGTTAGTTTTTGAGTGCGAAATGCATTCAGAAATAAAGGCAATGACTAGGAAGGAAACGCATATGCTTTCCTCCTCCCTAGGTACACCCATATCCACCCACATACACACACACACACACACACACACACACACACACACACACATCCCCCACACACATACTACTTTGAGTTCAACATTTCTGATAAGAGCATGACATATAAAATTTACTAAGAATGGACACAGATTTATGAGTGAGAGGAATTCTTCAATAGATCCGTGATCAAAGCATATCAGCAGGCTGTTCTCTGAAGATGAAAATGTTCCCCAATGAGTTGGAGGAATGTCAGGTGAGATCAATAAAAAGAAAGCCTTAAAAGATCTAATTTATATTTATCTTCTTACTCTTGATTTAGGTACCACTCTTTAAAAAAATATATCACATAAAGCCTCAAGAAAACTTTCATCTTTATGTCTCTATTTTAGTCAAAAGATTCCATAACATCTATTGTCATTGGCACCAATCTCTAGGTACAGGAAATCACGAATAACCTCATATGATAACTAGACTGGACTTGCTCAGATTTAGCTATCATTAAATTTCTCATGATTTGTGCTTTTTATGTATAAAGTAAAGTTAAAGAAGAGCATGAGCCATGATTGCTAAGGAAGCTATGGACACTTCTCCTGCAGTTCAAACATGAGGGGAAAAGACCTAGGTCCCCAAACAGAGGGCACTTCATTTATAATATATATCCTATCTTCATTCGATAGCTCATATGTATTTCTGTTCATTCTCATTTTCTCTCCTTTATCAGTCAGTCATCTTTTTAGGTCCAGATATAGTAGGTCCCTACCAATTTTATGTAATCCCTAAAACTATGCTAGTATTTTTATATCTAGTTAGGCACCAATCATTACAAATAGTTTTAATTGTCTCAGAGTAAAGAAATTGTTTCAGGGGAATTGGCATCACTTTGGCCTCTTCTAAAGTCTTAATTTACATCACCTAATTCTACTTAAATGGCAGCAAGTTGATGTAGTGGAGAGAATGGTGGACCTGATGTCAGGTAAGATTCAACTTATTGAGTTTAAATTTGGCCTCCCACACTTACTAGCTGTTTGAGTTTGTTGTAGTCATTTAACCTTGTTTTCCTTAGTTCCTCATATATAAAATGAGCTGGAGAAATAAATTATAAACCACTCCATTATCTTTGCCAAAAAAAAATTCCAAGTGGTTTCACAAAATTTGGACATGACTAACAGTACTCAACAATAATTCTACTCACATAGTAACTCACAGCTATATTTCTTCTATAAAATGTCCAGTTCAAAATTGGAGGTGTCAGCAATTTTCACAATATGCTATGCAGGGATAATTTTTAAATTTCAAGCCAGTAACACCCAATAGAATACAAGTTTCATATGATATAATCATAACTTATGTGGGGAGAGAGAGAAAATCAACACACCAACAAACAACACATCTATAATTAGCTCAAAAGAATAATCTGAAGACACAATTCATCTTCAAAAAGTGAATGATGAAAAGTTCATAAATGTATTTCTCTCCTTTTTTATCACTTTAGTTTTCAACTTCATAAAGAACTGTATAGTAAAAGGACTTTTAGTTTTTTGTTCCTCCGTGTCTCCTTCTTCTCCCCTATGTTCTTGACCCACATAAGCATTTTCTGAAGGTGGCCATTTTCTGCAAGAAGCAACAACATGGGGTTCAGAGTTTGGAACACCCCCCAAAAAAACAGGAGGCAGTTGAGAAACAGAACAGCACTATAAAAGGAAATTAACCCCAGGCAACTCAACTCAGTCCTGAGTTTGAGTAAAGAGTGGAAGGGAAGTTCTGGGTAGGACTCTCCATTAAACCCTAGTTAACCTCATCAGGATTGTCATAGTGTGATCTACTGTGCTGATTCAAGCTGTATCTACCAATTTCTGCTATTGCCTGCATTCTGCAGCAGATATATATTTCATCAATTTATACCAAGAATAACAACATCAAACCATCACTGAAGAGCTACATCCTATACTTGTTATCTTCAATCCTTTTAGCTAGATACTAGGAGCTGAAGTCAGATATAGGGTGGAATGCTGTCAAGGACTGTGCCCTGATAAGGGGGTGGCCTACT
Organism: Gracilinanus agilis; assembly: GCF_016433145.1. NCBI lineage: Eukaryota > Metazoa > Chordata > Mammalia > Didelphimorphia > Didelphidae > Gracilinanus > Gracilinanus agilis. The sequence continues at coordinate 87,312,962 of NC_058131.1, forward strand.
TTCTAATCCAGCTAGATAAAGTGTTAGATTTTCGGATTCCTCTTTCTTCTCCCATCCTACCTAAATTCCCAATATCCTCAGGTTTATACCTTCTCTTGATAAATTAAAGAAGTTACCTTGTTACTAAGAAGCCTTTGGTCATCCTGCTGATTGGATTCAACATCTATCAGAAGAATCCCTTTATATTGCCTGAACCTGACAGTTGGTGGAAACTCCTTTCAGAAAGGGAACTCTTACTGATTTTCACATGAAACTTGTCAGAGAATTATTCCCAGGTAACCAAAGATATCTACTCAATTGGCAGATCACCATCGTTAGCCACATAAATAAATTAGAGAAATATTTAGTTGCTTTTCACTGGAGAGCCTTAGGACTTAGGCTCTCTCAGTTAGGATCCTCTTGGACCTGCCTGCTGCGGAACAGACAATCACTGAACTGAAGTCAGCCCAACCCCTGCAGTTCGTTCTGTGTGGCTGCTTGCCATCTGCAACCAAGAGAATAATCTTAACACCCAGGACTCCAAAGCATGCCATCCCAAACTAAAGTAGATAGAATAAAGGGTGTAAATGAATTTCATGAATCAGTTTTCAGTAATGGTTTTGAAGCATCATTTCATGTAAAAATAGAAACTAAAGATGATAAACAAAGTAAACAAAAAAAACCCTGATTTCTCAGATTTTGTTTGTTTGTCTGATTCTTCATGACCCCATGGACTATAGCAGTGATGGTGAAACTTTTAGAGACCAGTTGTCCAAACTGCAACCCTCACATTTCATGTGAGCCTCTAGCATTACCCCCATACAAGGAAGGGAGGAAGTGCTCCCATTAGGCTGCTGGACAGAGAGATGGGTGGCAGGAGAAATGTCCTCAGGAGCACACAGAGTGGGATGGGATCAATCTCCTCCAGCATGAGTGCCATAGGTTCACTCATATGGGTCTATAGCTATCCATGAAGTTCTATTGGGAAGGATACTGGAATGGATCCTCATTTTGTCCTCCAGTGGATCCTTTTGTCAGGAAATAGATTAAGTGATTTGCCTAAGGTTACACATCTAGGAAGTATTTGAGGCTAGATTTTAACTCAGGTCTTCCTTACCCTAGGTCCAGTGCTTTGAAACACTAAGAAACAGCTGCTCTTTTGTTTGTTTGTTATCAAATGGAGTACTATCATTTAGGATGAAGCCATCTCTCTTCCTTTATTTCAAGTAGTAAGGATTTTGTGTCTAGTTTCTGGGGCAAAATTATATTGCTGTCATATTTTTAGGTAATCAAGGATCAAGATGGTCCTCATATAATTTTTTCCAGGCAGATCTGTTTTCCTGGTCCTGTCACTGGCAACATCTTGTCCTGTCTAATTTTTTTCCAATTTTTGTTTAATATGTATTAATTCAAAAATTTGTCTTCTCAGGTTTTTTCAAGTTTATCTAGACTATCAAAGATTTATTTATCTATTCTATTTTATTATTAAACTATTAAAATGTTTTTCAGCATGAAATTATTTTGATAATTATTGCTCTGTAGGCTAATTTGAGATCTAGCAATGTTTCTACCATTTGTTTGCATGTCGTAACTTTTTTCATAATATTTTTGACAATTTGTTTTCCATAAGAATTTTAAATTATTTAAACTTCATATGTATAGTATCTTATAGGAAATTTTATTAGAATTTTATTAAAATCAATTTGAGTAATGTTGTCATCATTACTATATTAATTACATTAATATAATTCAACACTGAACATTTGATACATCTCTAATAGTTTAGTTTTTCCTTGATTTTCATTAAAACAATGAATTATATTTATAAAACTTTTTTATATCCTGGGAGAGTCTCAAATATTTAATACATTTGATAATAATTGTAGCAGGTATTTAAGCTTTTTGTTTTTCTATTTTAAATAAATATATAGAAATAATAATCTTGATAGATTTATTTGCAAATTGTTATTTTCTAGAAATTACTTAATGCTATTCTTTTACTACAGTTCCCTTTCTTGGATTTCCTGTAAAACTGTAATATATTCAAAGATGCTATGGCTTCCTCTAAAAATATTTTTAAATTATTGTTTTATACATCTAAATTAATCAGGCTAGTGATGATAGTTATATGACATACTTCTTCATTTCAAAAAGAGAAATACAGGTATCAGAGTGATATATTAGGAGAGGTTGCTGGGATGTTAGTGGGATGACAGACTTGAATAATTGAGTCTGTCTGGGCTATTCTCTCCTATCCACCTTTCTGAAAGGGCATGTGGTATTCTCTGGATGAAGGTGTATTTTCAGAGAATTGGCAAGTGATGATAGCCTGATAAGGGTTTCTTCTTGGGGATAATGATGATAGCTACTCAGTGCTGACAGCCTAAAGAACCCCCCTTTTTAGTCAGACCACCATGCCAGGTCAAAGATGCACATCAAGGGGCTTGGCTGTTAGAGCCAATCCCCAAGCTGGCAATCTTTCCTTCTGTATCACTTTCTCAAGAATCTCTTTATCTGACTGCTTTCCAAAGTTTATTATTATTGTTATTAATATTATAGGAGATGGGGCAGGGCCAGTGGTAATCAGGGGGTCCCTAATCTAATCCCAAATAAGGTTTTTCTTCCCTGGACAAGCCAAACAGTGAGACCAGGAATTCACCTTCCCTTCCCTGCATCTTATCCCTAATCTAAATACAAATTGATATTGATGTTAGGGGTCTCTGTTGCAAGGCAGACATTCTGTATGACTTATCAGTTGGCCTAAGGCCTGGGAGGAGTGGGGGTCATTGACCCTCCAAGTCCTGGTGTAACTTGGAACTCTTCCTCCATGGTCTCAGATTGATTCAGGAACAATATAGGTTTTGAGGTGTCTAACTGTCTCCAGGAAATCTTTTTGAGGCCTTCTCTATATCTCAAGGTACCCAAGAGTCCTTCCTCTCCCCTCAGAGATCCCAGAATCAAAACCTCTTGTCAGGGTTCTTTCCTTCCCACAGTCCTTTGCTCCAGGCTCAACTATTGCTCTGTCACTCATCTCTGCTCTGAACATTCCAAAAACTGCATTCTTGCAATCCTGTCCTTACACAGGAATTATATAAAAATTCTCCTCTACCAATAATTTATTTTAGATTCCCCCACCCATCATGTTAAATTAGATATGTCGATTTCTTTCTTTTTTTCTTTTTTTAATATGAGTCTATCTTATCTTCTACTGAAGACTTTTCTGCATCTGCACATGCAAATTGATATTTATGGTATTTATAATTGATATAATGTTCTCTGTTAATTGTTTACTTAATGATGAATCATTTATATATTGTTTCCATGAATCCAATAGTCACTATAGACAAATTTTTGGAAATCACATTCCTTGTTAGTATTTGAGATATAATTTTTGCTTGTTTTCCTCTCATTATTGTAACTAATGCTAATTATCTAGTCTTTCTCTGACTCATCTTTCCACTATTTATTGAAAAATATTTATCCCTTAGAAAAATCTGAAAGCATATTAAAATTAATAGAGTCCTGGTATACATTATTCTTATGATATTTTTTCTGAATTGTATGGTTATAATTGTTAACATAAACATAAACTTATTAACTGATGTTAAACTGTTGGAGTTTCACCAACCAATCAAGTTTTACCAGTGTCAATATTTTATGTCTATTCATGTTTATTTGCTTCATTAAAGTTTTCAGTTTTGCATTCATACAGTTGTTTATAATAGTTTCTTATTCTCAATAGAGAAGTTCCCAATCCCCTACACATATCCACATTATTCTGTGGGTAATAGGGAATTAAAACAATGCTAATTATATATTCTTTCTTTGACTTATCTTTCCACTATTTACCTCAACCATATTTATCCCTTAGAAAAATATGAAAAGTATATTCAAATAAATAGAGCTCATTCTTCTAAACCTGTTCTTGATTTCCTGGTATGGAAACCCATGCCCCTGCACTAAGTGCCCTCCATACCTTCTCCACACCCTTTTCTGATGTTGTCTGGAGATAATTGACTGACAATATAAAGGAAAAATTTTCCCAGTTGTACGTGGGTCCTATACATAATGTGATCACGTATTAGGGCATTAAAAACTTCACAACCAAAGGCTGAAAAGCAGAAATAATAAATGAACCATTTAACATAATAATATAATAAAAATTATAATCAATAAAACTACATGGATAGATAAATCAAAAATTAATTGGAGACTAAATAATCTAATGCTAAAAAAAGGGTGGGTGAAATAACAAATTATAGAAACAATCAATAATTTTTTTAATGAGAATGACAATGAGGAGACAGCACATGAAAATTTATGGGACACTGTCAAACAGTACTTAGGGGGAAATTTATATCTCTAAATGCTTAAATCAATAAAATAGAAAAAAGATCAATGAATTGGGCATGTACCTAAAAAAAGAATAAGAACAAATTAAAGATCTCATTTAAAGACTAAATTGGAAATCCTAAAAATTAAAGGAAAATTAAAGTAAGAGAAGCATTGGCCTAGTAAATAAAACTAGGACTTGATTTTGTGAAAAAAATAGAAACAGCATTGATTTGATATAAAATAGGAAAGAAAAATATTAACCAATCAGTGTCAAAAATGAAAAGGATAGACTCACCACCAATGAAGAAGAAATAAAATCAATCATTAGGAGCTATTTTGCCCAATTATAGTCCAAATATTCTGACAATCTAAATGAAAAGGATGAATATTTACAAAAATACAAATTTCCCATTTAGAAAAAGAGGAAACAGAATCCTTAAATAATCCCCTCTCAGTATAAGATATTGAACAATCCACGAATGAACTAACAAGTGAATTCTATCAAACATACAAAGAATAATTAATCACAATAATACATAACCTATTTGGAAAAACAGGCAGAGAAGGAATCATGTTGGAGCTATGAATTGATCCAACCATTGAAGGGCAATTTGGAACTATGCCCAAATGACTATAAAACTTTGCATACCCTGTGATCCAGTAATACCTCTACTGGGTTTGTATCCCAAAGAGATAATGAAAAAATGGAAAAGAGTCTACTTGTAAAAAAAATATTTAAAACATTTTTTTTATTGTGGCAAAGAACTGGAAATTGAGAGATTGTCCATCAATTGGACAATGGGTGAACAAATCACAGTACATGTTGGTAATGGAATCCTATTGTGGTAAATGAAATGATAAGCAATATGATTTCAGAAAACCTGGAAAGAACTGCGTAAATTGATGTAGAGGATAAAAAAAAAAACAGAAGTCAGAGAACATTGTACACAATAACAGAAATATTAGTTGATGATCATCTGTGAAAACTTTACTACTTTTAGCAATGCAATGACCTGAGACAATTTTGAATTTATTATGAGGAATGGTATCCACCTCCAAAAAAAGAACTGTAGGAGCTGTCTTTCACATTAGCATTTATGGTTTGATTTTAGAGTTTTGGTTATGTATGAGTTTGCTTTACAATAATGACCAAAATGGAAGTGTGTTTTGCATGACAATGAAAAGAAAATTTAATTAAAAATATGCAGTTTGTAAAGAATCAATGATACAGTTTAATATCTCCCATTTTAATTTTAGTTTTAAACCACTGTTCTAGGGATTTGAGTTTTTAAGTTATTTGACTATTTTCTCAGAAGCCACTATGTTTCAGAGATTGGACTTGAATCTTGATTTTTGAGGCAGATCTTTATTCACTAACCCTCACTCCCTAATATTATTATGTTTATATACTAATATGTAATATTAATCTATGCTAATGTATATATATATATATGTTCAATATGTTTACAAACTGCTTTTATATAAATTCGTCATATGATTATATGGTTTTATCCTCTCATAAATCCTATGACATGGATAAAATCATTATTAACATTTTGCTAAACATGACAGACTACAAAAGGTTATGTACTTACAGTCTTTTAGCTATAAGTGTCTACAGAAGAATTTGAATATATTTTCCCAATTTCTAAGTCCTCTACTCTGCATTATGCCACGAAATATGACAATGTTTTTGATAAAACATCAGTAAAGTATATTACTGATAATTAAAGTATATTACTGATAATTAAAGTATATTACTGATGCCTTATAGAAAACATTGTCATATTTGATTTCATTTTTTAAAGTAATATAATTCCTGTTACATAATTTAATTCATTAAGTATATTTTGTTTTTAGATATTTAAATATAATTATTTTTAAAATAGCAAATATTTTAATAATTGAGCTGTTGGGTTATGAATATATTTGATATGGGTTCTTTTATTTATGTGGATTCTCTAAGATATTGTTTTCCTAGTTTTCTCTCTTAATGCTCATTAATTTCAACTTTACCTAAAATCATTAAAATTACTCATTTTCTTGAAGCATATCAAGTATAAAAATATTATTTGGAATCCATACATGTGTCTTTGTGTTGCAAATAAATTTCTATTATGCAAAATGTTGATGTTAATTATAAGCCATCTAGGATGCTTTGTTAATCATATATAGAAGTTCAGTTCTATTTTCTTCAACCATGACCAGCTTTATTAATTGCTTTATCAACACAGGATACAATCTACTTTATTTCAAAACAATAACTAAGATGTTATCCTCTTAAAATAATTATCCTGCATTGTCCCCCATCAACTTTAACCTCAGTCCTTAAATGCACAATATGGCTCACACTAAGTCAATTATATTAACTGAATCAACTCCAGTGAAATACTGTGAATTGTGCCAATATATTCTGTGATCTGCTTTAAATATTGCTTGCAATTTTCTTCTGAGATCTGCAAAAATGTGGCATTCAGAATAAATGGATCTCTTGTGTTTTACCAAAAAATTCACAAGTCATATCACTATTCTAATTAAATTCCTTATTGGTAGAATTTCAAAATAATCATATGCTCTGTTAATTCCTTTATTCAAAACTTTCATTTTCATTCAGCTACTTATGCTGTTGTTGTTTTTCCCTTGACCCAAGGAAAATATGTTTCTTAGTGATTTAAAATTCTTCATGGATTGATTCAAGTTCATTTGTCTTTCTTTACAGATAATTCTTTTTTTTTAAACCCTTGTACTTCAGTGTATTGTCTCATAGGTGGAAGATTGGTAAGGGTGGGCAATGGGGGTCAAGTGACTTGCCCAGGGTCACACAGCTGGGAAGTGGCTGAGGCCGGGTTTGAACCTAGGACCTCCTGTCTCTAGGCCTGACTCTCACTCCACTGAGCTACCCAGCTGCCCTTTACAGATAATTCTTGCTTTATACGTGCCAGGTTTTAATATATTTCTCTTGAATTAGCTTTCTACATAAACTGTCTTCAAATTATCCAAGTCTATGGAATTTTATGTTTTATGATTCATTATTTTCCATTTTTATAATTTATTCTTTGCTGCTTTTCTTCCATAATAGTTAATATGTTACGTAACTGTTTTTCCATTAATTTCTTAAAGTTATTTTTCCCAACCTTTACTGATAATTTTTTAAATTCTATTTCTCTTTTTTAGCTTTTTTCAAATTTTGTTATCGATATTTATTTTTTAGAAAATTATTTCAATGGTTACATGATTCATGTTCTTATTCTTCTCCCCCCTTAGCCAATGTGCATTTCCACTGGTTTCTTCATGTGTCATCAATCAAGAACTATTTCCATATTATTAATAGTTGTATTAGGGTGGTTGTTTAGAGTTTACTTCCAAAATCATGTGCAAATCAACCCATGTGTTCAAGCAGTTGTTTTTCTTCTGTGTTTCCACTCCTGTAGTTCTTCCTCTGAATGTGGATAGCAGTCTTTTCCATAAATCCCTCAGAATTGTCCTAGATCATTGCATCACTGCTAGTATAAAAGTCCATTACATTCAATTGTACAATGTTCTTCTGGCTCTGTTCCTTTCACTCTGCATCAATTCCTGGAGGTCTTTCCAGTTCATATAGAATTCCTCTAGTTTACTATTCCTCTGAGCTCAATAGTATTCCATCACCAACAGACACCAAAATTTGTTCAGCCATTCCCCAATTGATGGGCATACCCTTGTTTTCTAGGGTTTTGGCACCACAAAGAGCACAACTATAAACACTTTTGTACAAGTATTTTTATCTATGATCTCTTTGGGATATAAACCCAGCAATGATATGACTAGATCAAAGGGCAGGCAATCTTTTAGGGCTCTTTGCCATCCAGAATGCTTTGATCAATTCACAACTCCACCAGTAGTACATTAATGTCCCAATTTTGCCACATCCCCTGAAACATTCATTACTTTCCCCTGTTGTCATTTTAGCCAATCTGCTAGGTGTGAGGTAATACCTCAGAGTTGTTTTGATTTGCATTTCTCTAACTATTAGAGAATTAGAACACTTTCTCATGTGCTTATTGATAGTTTTGATTTCTTTACCTGAAAATTGCTTATTCATGCCTCTTGCCCATTTATCAATTAGGAAATAGTTTGATTTTTTTGTACAATTGATTTAGCTTCTTGTATATGTGAGTAATTAGACCTTTGTCACAGTATTTTGTTATAAAGATTTCCCAGTTTGTTGTTTCTCTTCTGATTTTGGTTGCATTGTTTTTGTGTGTACAAAAAACTTTTTAATTTAATGTAATCATTAAATTATTTAGTTTACATTTTGTAATTTTTTCTAACTCTTGCTTGGTTTTAAAATCTTTCCTTTCCATGAAAGTATACTATTCTGTGTTTGCTTAATTTTCTTATAGTTTCCCTCTTTATATTCAAGTCATTCAACCACTCTGAATTTGTCATGGCATAGGGTGTCAGATGTTGATCTATTCTAAATCTAATCTCTCCAATATTGATTTCCAATTTTCCCAGCAAGTTTGTCAAATAGTGGGTTTTTGTCCCAAAAGTTGGGCTCTTTGGGTTTATCATATACTGTCTTGCTGATGTCACTTACCCCAAGTCTATTATAATGATCCTCCCTTCTGTCTCTTAGCCAGTGCCATATTGTTTTGATGACTGCTGATTTATAGTATATTTTAATATCTGGTACTGTTATGCCACCTTCCTTCATGTTTCTTTTGATTATTTCCCTTGATATTCTTGATCTTTTGATCAAATAAAGTTTGTTATATTTTTTCTAATTCTGTAAAAAGTTTCTTGGTAATTTGATAGGTATGGCATTAAATAAGTAAATTAATTTGCGTAGAATGGTCATTTTTATTATGTTAGCTTGTCCTAATCGTTTAGATCTAATTTTAATTGTTTGAAAAGTGTCTTGCAGTTGTGTTGGTATAATTCCTGTGTTTGTTTTTGGTAGATAGATTCCTAAGTATTTTATATTGTCTAGGGTGATTTTTAATGGTATTTCACTTTTGAACTTTGCTGGTGTGATGTGTTGGAAATATAAAGAAATGCTGATGATTTATGTGGGTTTATTTTGTATCCTGCAACTTTGCTAAATTTGTTTATTATTGCTACTAACTTTTTATTTGATCCTCTAGGATTTTTTAAGTAGACCATTATATCATCTGCAAGGAGTGATAGCTTAGTCTCCTCATTGCCTATTTTAATACCTTAAATTTCTTTTTCTTCTCTAATTGCTACTGCTAGTGTTTCTAGTACAATATTAAAAAATAGAAGTGATAATGGTAATCCTTGTTTCATGCCTGATCTTATTGGGAAGGCTTCTAATTTATCCCCATTGCATAAGATGCCCGTAGATGGTTTTAGATATATACTGTTTATTATTTTTAGCAAAGGTCCTTCTATTCATATACTTTCTATTGTTTTCAGTAGGAATGGGTGTTGTATTTTGTCAAAGGCTTTTTCAGCATCTATTGAGATAATCATGTGATTTTTGTTTGTTAGCTTTTTGATGTAGTCAGTTATGAGGATGGATTTCCTAATGTTGAACCATTCTTGCATTCCTGGTATAAATCCCACCTGATCATGATGGATAACCCATTTGATCACTTGCTGGAGTCTTTTTCTTAGTATTCTTTTTAAGATTCTTGCATCTATGTTTAATAGGGAGATGGGTCTGTAGTTTTCTTTCTCTGTTTTTGGTCTGCCTGCTTTGGAATCAGTACCATATTAGTGTCATAAAAGGAATTTTGTAGGACTCATTCTTCACTTATTATGTCAAATAATTTGTATAGTATTAGGATTAGTTGTTCTTTGAATGTATGATAGAATTCACTTGTGAATCCACTGGGCTCTGGTGATTTTTTTTCTTAGAGCATTCTTTGATGGCTTGTTCAATTTCTTTTTCTGATGTTAGATTATTTAAGTATTCTATTTCTTCTGCTGTTAATTGAGGCAATTTATATTTTTGTAAATATTCATCCATACCACCTAGTTTACTATACTTATTGCCATATAATTGAGCAAAATAAATTTTAATGACTGCCTTCATTTCTTCTTGATTAGAGGTGAGGTCTCCCTTTTCATATTATATTATTTATTTGGTTTTCTTCCTTCCCTTTTTTATTAGATATACCAGTAATTTGTCTATTTTATCTGCTTTTTCCAAATACCATCTTCTAGTCTTATTTATTAAATCAATAGTTCTTTTACTTTCAATTTTTTTAACTTCTCTTTTGATTTTTGTATTTCGAATTGAGTTTTCATTTGGGAATTTTAAATTTGTTCATTTTCTAGTTTTTTATGTTGTATGCCCAATTCATAACCTCTGCCCTCCCTAATTTGTTAATGTATGCACTCAATGATATAAATTTTCCCCTTAAAACTGCTTTGTCTGTGTCCCATAGCTTTTGGTAAAAAGTCTCTTCATTTTCATTGTCCTCAATGAAATTATTAATTGTTTCTATGATTTGTTTTTAACTAATTTATTTTGGAGAATCATATTATTTAATTTCCAATTTGTTTTTGGTTTGCCTCTCCATGAATCCTTACTAATAACTATTTTTATTACATTATGTTCTGATAAGGTTGTATTTATTATTTCTGCTATTTTGTATTTGTTTACCATATTTTTATACCCTAGTACATGGTCAATTTTTGTGAATATTCCTTGTACTGCTAAAAAGAAGATACATTCCTTTTTTGTCCCTATTTCTTTTTCTCCATATATCTATTAACTCTAATTTTTATAGGATTTCATTCACTCTTTTATCTCTTTCTTATTCATTTTTTGGTTTGATTTATCTAGATCTGATAGAAGTTTGAGGTCACCTACTAGGATAGTTTTGCTATCTATTTTGTCCTTGAGCTCCACTAGCTTCTCCTTTAGAAATTTGGATGCTATACTTTTGGTGCATACATATTGAGTACTGATATTTCTTCATTGTTTATACTGCCTTTTATTAGGATGTAATTACTTTCCCTATCTCTTTTAACCAGATCTATTTTTACTTTGGTTTTGTCAAAAATCATGACTGCAACACCTGCTTTCTTTTTCTCAGTTGAAGCCCAATAGGTTTTGCTCCAACCTATTACTTTTACTCTATGAATTTCTGGCTGTCTTATTTGTGTTTCTTGTAGACAACGTATGGTAGGATTTTGGTTTCTAATCCACTCTGCTATTTACTTCCATTTTATGGGTGATTTCATCCCATTCACATTCAAAATTATAATTATCGACTGTGTATTCCCAGATATTTTGATTCTCTCTCCTTGTCCTGCCTTTTCTTCTTTCACTATTTCCTTCTATACCAGTGTTTTTTTTAATCAGTTCCCCTAATCCCCTCCCTTATTTTACTTCCCTTTCTCCCCTCTCCCTTTTTATTCCCCTCTTATTCTTCTTTAGGGTTTCTTAACCTACCCCTCCTCTGACCTCTCCCTCCATAATGTTGCTTGCCTCTCCACCAGTCCTTTTGTTGCCTTTCTACTTCTCTATAGGGAGTGGATCAATTCTCTGTCTCAAAGGATCTGAGTGTTCTTCCATCTTTTAAGTTAATTTCAATGCTCTTAAGAATTAAGTACTTCCTCTCTCTAACCTCTTTACCCTTCCACTGTATTGATCTTCTCCCCTTTTCTCCACATGTGCTCATTTATGGATTATAAATTTACTCCATTTTGTTTCTTTTTCATTTTTTCTTAATATTATCTCCTTTTATCCTCTCTAGTTTTGTATATATTTATACATACATGCACACATGTGTATATATATATATATATATATATACACGTGTGTGTGTGTGTGTGTGTGTGTGTGCATTCACACTTCATCCTATACAGCTAGTCACGGTTTCCTCTGAGTAAACTTCTAGTTACCCTGTTGATAATAACATTTTTTTACCCATATCTTCTTTTCTTCTGGGGATACAAATTGTTTGAACTTATTGGGTCCCTTAAAGAAAAGATCCCCACCACTCTCTTAATTACCTTATGATGATTCTCTTGAGTTCTGTGTTTGGGCAGTGAACTATCTGTTTAAGTATGGTTTTTTCTTTATGAATGCTTGGAAGGCCTCAATTTAATTGAATGACCATATTTCCCCCCTGAAAAAAATATAGTCAGTTTTGCTGGATAGTTGATTCTTGGTAGTAGACCCAGTTCTCTTGCTTTCCAGAATATTATGTTCCATGCTTTCTGGTCCTTCAATGTAGATGCAGCCAGATCCTGTGTTATCCTAACTGTGTTTCCCTGATATCTGAATGATAGCAGCTTGTAATATTTTTTTCTTGGTCTGGCAGTTTTTGCATTTGGCTATAATATTTCTGTAAGTTGTCAGTTGTGGATTAAATGTAGGAGGTGATCTGTGGATTCGTTCAATTTCCATTTTTCCCTCTTTTTCAAGAATGTTAGGGCAGTTTTCTACAATAATTTTCTGTTGGATGATGTCCAAACTTTTTATTTTGTCATGATATTCCAGTAGACCAATAATTCTTAAATTGTCTCTTTAAAATATGTTCTCCAGAACTTTGTTTGTATCAATGGGGTGTATCACATTCTCCTCAATATTTTTTTAATTTTGCTTTATATATTCTTACTGCTTTGTGAAGTCATTGTTTCTAGTTGTTGAGTTCTATTTTTTAAAGACTGAATTTCATCCCTGGCTTTTTGTTTCTCTTTCTCCTTCTGGTCTGATTTTCTTTATAGATTATCTTTTGCTTCCTTTGCTTTCTTTTTGAGCTGGTCAATTTTGGCTTTTCAGACTTTATTTTCTTGTTTTAGTTCATGTATTTCCTTTTTCAAATTGTCTTCAGCCTCTCATGATTGCTTTTTGAGTTCCTGAAGTTATTGAGTTAATTGAATTTTTAGATTTTCCAAAGCCTGTTGGAGTTTCCTGATCTTCTATTTCATTTGATCTTTTTTTTTTTCACTTCCTCGAAAGAAGCTGTCAATTGTAATTTTTTTCTCTTTTTCCATTTTTTACTCATATTTTTTTTCCTTCTCTATTCTGCTATATTAAGCAGATGGATTTAATGAGCTTTGATGAAAAATCTTCCCCCTGCTGGGAATGGAGGTTTTTAGTTATGTTCTCTGAATTCTATGGGGGAGGTTTGTTGGAGTTTCCCCTGTCCTCTGAAGACTTCTTGTCTGTCCAATTGATGGGATTAAGCCTGTATTGATTGGATTAGTCTGTATTGCTTAATATACCCTGAGGCTAAAACCTTGAGAGGAAAAAAAAGTTGGGGGACAAGATGGAGTGTTTTATCTGTCCAGCAGTATTGTCCCCCTGCTCTGTCTTGCTGTTAGACCTGGTTTTCTTTCTTCTCTAAGCCCTTTGTTCTCTAACTCAGTGTGGTAAAGCATATAGGTCTGAAGTTTTACTCCATCTATGCCACCATCTTTCATGAAATTTTGCTGTGTTTCTCTGGCTTTCTTCTCTACCCACCTCCCAGGTGCCTGTGTTCAACTACCCTAGTTGGAGCCAGCAAGGTCCTCTCTCCTGGCTGATGTGCTCCCCAAAGATTTCAGGGAGCACAGGAGACTCTCCACAGTTTGTCGGGTAGGGTCCTGTGATTCCCCTTTAGACTCAACAGTTCAAGAATTCAAGCCTTTTTCTTTGCATACCTCTTGAGCTTTATTTATTTATTTATTTGTTTTTGCACATCATATCCTACATTCTTCATCTACTCCTTTTAACTACTCTAATACTGATAAAATTTTTAAGAATTACAAAATCCTCTTTCCACATTGTAATACAGTTTGGCCTTATTCAATCCCTTAAATTTTCTATCTTTATTTCATTTTTTAATGCTTCTATTGGATCTTGTGTTTGGACATCACTTTATCTGTTTAATTATGATGTTTTCTTCAGAAATGCAGAAGTACAGAACTTTAAATGGTATGAAAAATATTCTCATTTTTCCTATAAATAGATTTCTTGCTGGATACTGACAATGTCAGAATTAATTATTTGTATTCTTTTATTTTTTTTACTTTTTAAGTTAATTAATTTGATTAGTTTAAATATTTTTCCATTGTTACATGATTTATTTTCTCTTTCTACCCTCCTTAAACCCTCCTCCCATAGCCAATGAGCAATTCCATTGGGTTTTACATGCGTTGTTGGTCAAGTTCTTTTTCCATATTATTAATATTTTCACTAGTGTGATCATTTAGAAACAAGGTCCCCAATCATATCCCCATTGAACCATGTGATCAAGCAGTTGGTTTTTTCTATGTTTCTACTCCCATAGTTCTTTTTCTGGATGTGGATAACATTCTATCTCACCAGTCCCTCAGAATTGTCCTGGATAATTACATTGCTGTTAGTAGAGAAGTATATTACATTTGATTGTGCCACAGTGTATCCATCTCTGTGTATAATATTCTCCTAGTTCTATTCCTTTCACTCTAGATCAATTCTGTGAGGGCGTTCCAGTTCACACAGAATTCCTCCAGTTCATTATTCCTTTTAGTACAATAGCATTCCATCATCAAGAGATACCACAATTTTTTCAGCCATTCCCCAATCAAAGGGCAGCCCTGCATTTTCCAATTTTTGCCACCACAATGAACATGGCTATGAATATTTTTGTACAAGTCTTTTTCCTTATTATCTCTTTGGGGTACAAACCCAATAGTGGTATGGCTAGATCAAAGGACAGACAGTCTTTTAAAGGCTTTGGGCATGATTCCAAATTGCCTTCCAGAATGGTTAGATCAATTCGCAACCTCACCAGCAATGCATTAATGTCCCAATTTTGCTATATCCCCTCCAACATTTATTACTTTCCTTTGCTGTCATATAGTAGCCAATTTGCTAGGTGTGAGGTGGTACTCTAATTATAAGATATTTAGAACACTTTTTCATGTTTATATTGATAGTTTTGTTTTCTTTATCTGAAAATTGCCTAGTAATGTTCCTTGTCCATTTATCAATTGGAGGGTGACTTGATTTTTTTGTACAATTAATTTAGCTTCTTATAAATTTGAGTAATTAGACTTTTGGCAGAGATTTTTGTTATGAAGATTGTTCCAAATTTGTTGTTTCCCTTCTCATTTTGGTTGCATTGCTTTTGTACAAAATATTTTTAATTTAATGCAACCAAAATTATTCATTTTATATTTTTTAATATTCACTGTCTCTTTCTTGGTCGTCTTAAAAATGTTTCCTTTCCCATATATCTGACAGGTATACTATCCTATGTTCACCTAATTTACTTACAGTTGCCTTCTTTATATTTAAGTCATTTACCCATTCTGAATTTATCTTGGTGTAGTGTGTGAGATGTGGGTCTAAACTTAATCTCTCTGATACTGTTTTCCAATTTTCCCAGAAGTATTTTGTCAAATAGTATGTTTTTGTCCCAAAAGCTGTGATCTTTGGGTTTATTGTACATTGTCTGGCTGAGGTCATTTACCCCAAGTATATTCCACTGATCCACCCTTCTGTCTCTTAACCAGTATCATATTGTTTTGATGACCACTGCTTTATAGTACAATTTAATACTGATACTGCTAGGCCCCCATCCTTCACATGTTTTTTTTTCATTATTTCCCTTCATATTCTTGATCTTCTTTTCTTCCAAATGAACTTTGTTATAATTTTTTCCTAATTCAGTAAAAAAGTTTCATGGTTGTTTTGTGATAATGAGATTTAATCTACCCTCCCCATTTTTTAGATCTAATCACCAAATGTATAAACAACCCCACTTAATTTTCAAGTAGGAGAAGTCTGTAAACCATGTGTACAAGAGTGGGTGACGAATCAGAATTTACTGACTACCCCCTGGGCAGTACTAAGCAAAGCTTATGTTGTGATTGGACATGTAAACTAAGAAGAGGGCACAGGAAGTGATGAAAAAGAAGTGCTTTTGAAAGAGAGTGATAACTTCCTTTAAATCACTTCTTATTCTTTTCTTAGACCTGGAGGAGCTATGGCTGGGACCATGAACTTGGTGAGAATGTTCTTAAATCTCTCTCTTAGAACTACACATGGTGAGTAAAAAGACTGATCCTTCCTAGATTTCTCTGAAGGAATTCTTGACCCCATGGACTATAGCAGTGATGGTGAAACTTTTAGAGACCAGTTGTCCAAACTGCAACCCTCACGTTTCATATGAGCCTCTAGCATTACCCCCATACAAGGAAGGGAGGAAGTGCTCCCATTAGGCTGCTGGACAGAGAGGTGAACTCTTTAAATGTCTATTTTTGCCCTTGTTTCTTGGTTTTCTAGATTTTCAGGGAGAGTCATAATTCTCAAATTGTCTCTCCTGGACCTGTTTTCCAGGTTTGTTGTCTTTTCAATGAAATATTTCATGTTTCCTTTTATTTTGTCATTCTTTTGATTTTGCTTGATTAATTATTGCTATTTTATGAGACCATTAGCTTCTAGTTGCCCAATTTCACTCTTTAAAGACTGGTTTTCTGGTATGATCATTTGATTTTCCTTTTCATTTTGGTCTATCCTGCTTTTCATTGCTTCCAGCAGGTCCATTCCGGTCTCCAATTTACTTATCATTTCATTTGATATCTGAGCTTCTTTTTCCCACTGAGAGATTCTGTCTTTTAAATTGTCATTTTCTTTTTGAACTATTTCCCATTTTTCATGCCAAGTTTCTTCTATCTTTCTTACTTGTTTCTTAAAATCAAATTTGAGTTCCTTGAGATCTTGTGACCAATTCTGCTTATTTTTTGAAAGTTTGAATGTGTTTGCTTGTTTGTCATCTTTTGCTGTCTTCTCTGTAGTCTGATTTTTTCCTCCAAAGAAGTTCTTTGGGGTCAGATTTCTTTTCTTTTTCTCTTTTTGGTAGTTTTAGATTTTAGTTCTTAGGTATTTGTGGCCATTGCTGTGATAATTTTTTCTTCCCTTCCCAGCCAGAAGTCATTCCTTCAGTTCAGAGTATGTTGTGAGAAGTGTGTTGATTGGTCAGGAGAATTTTGCATGCTTTCAGACATAGTAGATATATTGGTTGATTTTCCCAAGTTATTTTTTCCCATTAGAAATATACACATATTTGTTACATGAGAAGTTTCACTGGGTAGAAAGAGGAGAGATCTGTGAGAAAATCAACGTGATATAAAAACAAAAAGACATTTATTTCTGAAAAATTAAAATTAAATAAAATTTAAATTAAGTGTGAGAATCTATAGTCCTAAGTATTTGACTCTGGTATGTCAGCTTTATGACTTGATTAATTCCTAAATTTAATTCTTTAAATATAAATGCAGTGCTGACTGTGTATGATACAATACAATGTGTAGTAGTTATAAAGGCATGAAAAAACATAGAGCAAAGAAACACTGGACCAGATGTTCTAAAAGATATTTCTATCTCTCAATTCCTTCTATGATACTCTGAATATAATTTTATGTCAATATCTAAAATTTCTGATTAATTACTTAAAAAAGATATTAGCCATTCAAAATCAGATTGATCAGATAATTTATTACATGTATGATATTTGTTCTATTCTATAAGTATTTTTTATACTATAAATATTATCTTCTCAAGTTCCAAAATCTTGATCAATGGGACATAATATATAATTATGTCTCCTGAAGGAACTATATTTAAATAGATATTATTTATCATCTAGTCTTATGTGAATAAACAAATTAAAAGAATCCAAAAGCATATTGTGAAATTGTGATGGATCCAACATACATTTTGTTTCTATATTAAGAGCCTATTGTAATCAGCTTTGCTAGTTCCAGATAAATCATTTTGTATAATAGGTGTTATCCTTGAGGAAGATTTTTTCCCATTAAAAATGGAAGTAAGCTTAACTGTAACAAGTAGAGATAAGACCTGGAAAGTCTTACTTGTTATGGTGATAACTTTTTCCCATTACTGCTAGTTGGTTGTGATATTGTTTTCCCATTCCATCTGCAAGAAAACTAACCTCAAGGCACATTTCATCTTTGTAGTCTATTTGTTATGTTTGTTAAATGAAGAAAAACGGTCTCCACACTTTCTTTTTACTAATAGGGAAAGAAAAACTTCTAAAATTCATCTCCACAATAACAGAACAAATTGCAAAACTTGTGGTAAAACAGATATTAACTGACAAAAAACAATCACTGAGAAAAATAAGAAATCCTAAGGAAACAGGAAGAAAATAAATACTCACCTATGTAAATTACCAACCTGGCAGACTTCAAAGTAAGAGACATTGAGAAAGAGCATTAAAAAGTAATTTGCCTTGAAATAAGTAAATGCTTCTACCTGAACAATGACTTGCATATCTTTCTATTTTCATCTCTCTATCTTTTTGTCTCTCTTTTTCTCTCTTACCTTGCTCTCACTAATTCCAGACTTACGCTACTAGCTATCTTCTCTTTGCTTCATTTCTTTCATCGTTTCTTTCTTTCTTTCCTTCCCTCCTTCCCTCCTTCCTTCCTTCTTTTCCTCTTTCCTTGTTTCCTTCCTTCCTTCCTTTTTGGGGGGATGGAAAAGGGTTAGTGCATAAAGCAAAGGTAGAAAAGCAGTCCAGAGAATCAGAGCATAGACAAAGTTAGAAATCAGCATTTGGTGGGCATATTTTCTTAAATACAGATTTTAGGAAAGAAGTCAATAATCACAGGAGGACACTGGAGAGATGGACACATTGCTAGCTTGAGAAGGAGGAGATGAAGAAGTAGTCTGAGGTCAATGAATGATCTACATTGAAGAAGTAGCAGAATGACAATCCAAACCCTTCTCATAAGATACCAATTGCATTGTTTTTTATATCATACCCGGCTTGTGAAACAGTCTAAAAAGATTATTATGCTTCTTTCCAATTTAAATTATAACTTTCCCATAAAACAGAACTTTGTTGCAGAAATATCTTGGGATTCATCTTCAGAAAAGTAGACATGTTCATGCCGTTACCTCTCTTAATTGTGGGACAAGTTCATTTGACCTCCTCAATTATCAGCTTCCTCATCTGCACAAAAGATTGACTAAAGGAAAATATTTTTGTAAGTCTTAAAGTACTATATTAGCATGAAACTTTATTCTTATTATTTGATATATCTCTAATCTATAGTAGGAATAAAGATTACCACTGAAGATCTCAGTTTCTTATTATTTTAATCCCTCCTTATCTCTTATCTCTCATCAGAAAACTTTAACCTTCATAATTTACTGAAAATAGAATACATCCATACCTGATTCCCTCCTTTCCCATATTGCATTTAAATCCTTCCTTCTCTCTCTTCTTTCTCATCTCTCCATCTTCCCCTCCTCCTATGTTCTCCATCCTCTTCTTCCTCCTCCTAGTTCTCTCTTGAAATTTTGGAAGAACCAGACAATAGATTCTACTGAATTGTTTGAGATGAAAGTGAAATATATCTGTTATGGAAGATTAATGTGAAAATGTGGACAAAGGAATTAGATAATAAAGAGTTTTTTTCAATCTACACAGGTGAAGTTAAACCCACACCAGGAAGCTCATAAAAATATTTCTGGAATTTAAGCTATCAATTCAAATATAAGAAAAATGACAAAAATGTATGTAGTAAAAGAAATGAAATTTCAATGATTAGATTTAGAGTTTATCATTAACACAAAGATATGGTCCACAGAAGGATATTTAATTCATTACTACTGTCATTTTGATTTATCCCCACAATTCAGTTCCAGAAATATCATTTTTCCTGAAAATTTTTGTTTCAGAAAGGATTCATTCATATCATCCCCAAAATTCTATTATTTTTAAGGTAATAAAACATACATATACAATAGTGCATCAACAGCAGATCTCCAAGCTTATTTATAATCTTCAAAAAATAATCCTTTTGTTATTCAATAATGATATTTCAGGATTTTTTCAGTTATACATCATTACTTGAAGAGTAAGTTTTCTCGAAATTAAGGTTAACACTAATAGAGGTATCTTCCATTCACAGGTAAATATACCAGGTAACTTTTGTTATTGTTCAGTCATTTAAGTTTGGTCTAATCCTTCATGAACCCATTTAGGGTTTTCTTTAAGAATTTATGAAGAAGTGGTTTACCATTTTATTCTCCAGATCATTTGAAAAGGAAGAAACTGTAGCAAGCAGGGTTAAGTTACTTGTTCAAAGTCACACAGTTATGTGTCTATGAGTTTTCCTAATTGCAGGCCCATCACTTTTTCCAGTGTGACACATACTTGCCCACAAGTGAAATTAAGAATTACCAAAATTAAAAAAAGTAGATTATTTCTATATCTATCTATCTATCTATCTATCTATCTATCTATCTATCTATCTATCTATCTATCTATCTATCTATCCATCTATCTATCCATCCATCCATCTATCTACCTGTCTGTCTGTCTACCTGTCTATCCTTCCTATCTATCTATCTATCCATCTATCTATCTATCTATCTATCTATCTATCTATCTATCTATCTATCTATCTATCTATATATATATATATATATATCTTTATATTAAATGTCTTTTGTGGTCTAGTAAAAAAAATGCACTGCTATTCCAGCATATGACTACTTTGGAGAAAGTAATATCATTACTCCAAAGAAGCGAGAAGGACAAAGAATTAGGTCAGAATTTATCAGTTAAATATTGCTGTTTTTGTTCCAGTCATGGCCAATTGTTTGTGGCCCCATTTGAAGTCTTCTTGACAAAGATAGTGGAGTATCTTGCTATTTTCTTTTCCAGGATGATTTATTTTTTCTGAGAATTAAAAAACACAAAGAAATAGTGGTTTGTGAAGATGCCAATAAATCTAGTCACTGTTTTTAGTTACTATTCATAAATTCTCACTCATTGATGATGAGTAAAGCTTGACTTTTTCTTCCATGAAATTCTTAGATGAAAAGTCAGCTGGATACAACTAAGGGAGAATAGGTAAAATCCAAAAGGATCATACATAAGTATTATATTTTTACCTTCATTGCACAGAATATAGATAGTCAGCATTGTGGTATTTGAGTAATTTTGGATTTTCAAGTCCATTTAGAAATTGCCTAGGATTCTCTCCATTGTACTGAAAATAACATTGAAATTGTGGCAGTAGAGTAGTAAAGTAAGTTCTCCTCTAATATTATACTGCTATACTTTTCATCAAACAACCAAAATACACACATAAAATGATTATCATATTTTTTGTTGCAGAATCCTTTATGTTTCTACATGGAAAAATATCAGTTCACTTGTTCCTTTACATCAAACATATATCATCCTCCCCCTTTGACTTAATTAGATGGATTAGAGTTTTGTATATCAATAGGTGAATTACTACTTCATTTTATCTTATTTATTTCATTTACTCCATTTGCTTTGTTCAACTTTATAGTAAATGCAGAAAATCCTGCCTTCTCCATTAGCAGAATTAAAGAGCTGAGATCTGGCACACACAATTCATACAGTTCAAGAGGTTATACTTCAAGAGATCTAAACCAGGTTTGTGTTCCGTAATCCAAACCTTATAAAGGAATGGAAGGGCAAAATG
Source organism: Gracilinanus agilis (assembly GCF_016433145.1). NCBI lineage: Eukaryota > Metazoa > Chordata > Mammalia > Didelphimorphia > Didelphidae > Gracilinanus > Gracilinanus agilis. The sequence continues at coordinate 87,334,703 of NC_058131.1, forward strand.
TATGGCTTGGTTTTGGGTTTGGATAATGTCTCAAACCTCAGGCTTAAAGGAAACTCTACTCATCAGAAAGTTACCCACACAACAACCTAGATATCAGATTTTTATAGTTGGTCCCATAAATCATCCTGGAAGATTAAGCTACAGATTTTGAGTTTTGAGTCAACCATAGCTTTACACATTCCTCCTAAGTCTGTTGGGACTTTATAGTATTGGCCATACCATTAGCCCAAACTGTCTCATACTATAGGACAACTTTGTTCAGTTATTCATATTATCTGCAGTGGCCTCTTTTAATTTAAAAACATCATTCTAACTTATTTCAGCTTCTCTCTCAACCAAATTCTCACCAATAGAGAGTCAACCCCTAGGCCTTCTAATAGGGCATAAGATACATTCTGTCCAATAAGCTCATTTGAAACCTCACAAATATATCTACTTTGAGAGTGTTCCAGGAACATTCACTTGGTCCCAAAATCATTTCCCATGCCATTAAAGGTTTCCTTTGCCACTTTGTAGTAATTCTGAGCAGTTACATCAGTTTTTGTATACAATTTGTAAGGAGCATGACAAGCAAAAGTCAAGGTAGATATTAAGGGCTCAATAAATCATTTCAGTATTAGATGTATCTTGGTCCCATTAATTGAAGTGATGAGTTCCCCTAGACATTTTATGTTCCCATTAATCTTTTATTTTATACCATAAAGAACTTCCTAGATGCTATGGAGCCAGAATCAGTACCAAGCTTGGAGTCAATAAAGGAAAATGACTAGCAGAGATTAAAGCTAAGCAGCAGTAGACAGCCACCAATACATTTTAAAATAACTAGGAAATAATTACTTAAATATTTACTAATATTTACTAAATATTTACTTGTGTATTTAGCATATCATAGTAAATATGTTATATATAAACCTAAAATATGAATAAATATATAGTAATATTATATATAGAAATAAAATATAATAAATATTTAGGAAATATTTAATATTTAAAATTAAAACTTTTAAATAACTAGGAAAGAATAAAAGAAAAAGTCCCTTCTCTAAAACCAACTATAGGGTCCTTCCAAGGTCAGAATCAACATGGTAGAGTAAAGCAGAGCAGCTCAAGGTCATCATTAGAATCCTCTCCCAATCAATAGACCACAAAATGTTACAGGAGTGAAACAACCACCAAGGAGATGGAAAGAAACAACTTTCAAGAAAATAAACACTTAAAAGGTAGGCAGAGAAAATCTGGGGCACTGAAGTGAGAGGGGAGCACAGTCAGCATGACTATAACAAGGAGTGAAGAGCAAGTCACACACCCCCACCCAACATCTGCTGTCCCAAATTCTTAATCTAAGCCCAATCCAACATTCAGACTCTGGGACCCTGCCTGGGCAAATAAGGTCCACCTACACGCCTTGAGATTTCAAACCTGTGGTGAATTCTAGAATGCCAACCCAGGGCAGTTAGTGCTGAAGTGGGCTGATCTGTGTGGTCTCAGAGGAAGCCAGGAGTCCCAGTCTGAGCCTTTGGTGAGACCCAAGCTTGGGGCAGTTTATTTACCCAAGGATAGTACAGATTATTTTGCCAGGGTTCAGGGCAGAGCTCCAGGACAAGGCAATCAACTGTGTGCCTGTTTGGATCAAGTACACAATGAGACAAAAAAAACTTCCCTAAAACTGGCCCTAGAATTTTATCAGCCCCTGGCAAGATCAAGTTCAGAGTGAGATCAAAAGAACAAAAGCTTATGCCCAAGCCTGAGGCAAGTATTTAAGCTATCAGCATCTCAAGGGTTAACTGAATCAGCAGTAAGAGGAGGTCCTCAGAGTTCCTAGCCTTCAGGCCATCACATTATTCTCCAAGACTTGAAACTGGTAACCTAGAAAATAAGCTGAGAGTAACATCAAGGAAGGACTGAAGTTTAAGAAGGTACCCTAACTTCCCAGAAAACAGAGTATACCAATAATTATATAGGAAAAAATTGGAAATATGAGCAAACACCAAAAATAAGGCATCTAAATCTAAAGAAATTTTATGGAGACAAAGATCAAGGTAAAGACACAGAAGGGGACAGTGAAAGCAAAGCAAACACATGCAGAATTCAAAAGAAAAATATGGATTGGACACAGATTTGGGAAAATCTAAAAAAAAGACTGTAAAAACCAATTTAGAGGGGGCAGAGGAAAAGTGGGGAAGACAACAAAAAACAAATATACAATGTGCAGCAAAAGTATACACAGATGATCCACTACAAAAAAAGGCAGAATCAATTAACATGGATAACAGTAAAGAATTAGAGTGGGTGACTAGTGTAATAATACAAGATAGCCATTAATTAATGTTATTGTAGAAAGGAGAGAGAAAGAGAGAGAGAGTCAGTCTTTGTGGTGACTCTCTCCTCCAGCACTTCTGTGGGACTAAATATACACTGGGAGATTTTGAGGGGGTGTCACCCTGAAACCGGGTAACCTTCATGGTTGTGCCACCCCACAGGAATTGGGGGCAAGGCTTCCTTATAAGATGAGGTATGTGGTACCCCAATTCTATTCTGAATGAGGGCGGGGTTCACACAAGCCTCCCCTGAGGTCAGTCAACTTCATAGCAGGTGGTCTGGCTCCAAGATGGAGACAGCCAGACCAAGCTGTGGTTCCCCTCTCCCTTGTTGTCTCTCAAGCACTCTGGAATGCTATCTGACTAATGAATGGCTTTTATTATTCACAACTTAGGGTTTGGTGAAAGGGGTGAAGGACAGAGGGATTTTGGGGTATGCTCTTCTCTGTTTCTATAGGGTCTGTAACTTGGGTGGGAAACTTTGGGGTTCCCACTCCTAAGCTTCTTCCCCTGCCCCTTCTCCTTCTGTTTCTATTTCCTTTTCTATAATTTTAAGTTAGACCTGAAAGGGTCTCTCAGCAAGGTTGGGTAATGGGGGAAGGACACTAAGAGATAGCTCCCAAAATGGAGTCCAAAAACTTTGCTGACTTGATGATTGAAGTGTCACTGGGTGAAATGTGATGGAATCTTTGACTAGGGAATCAGGGTTTCAATGTCCAAAGAAAGATCCTCAGGAAGCCCTCATGACTGGATCTGAGCTGGGTTGTTTTCCTCACTCCTCAATCCTCCATCGGAAGAACTTCTTTTCTCCTTCTTCCTCCAAGAAAACTCCCAGAATTCCCCCTGGTCTCAACTGCCAGTAACTGTCACCAACTGTCAGCCACTCCTTCTCTGGTTCCTTTTTTTCCCATCCTCCTTGCACAAATCCCATCCTTACAGTATCCCAGTTTTGTGTGGAGGGACTTTTTGCAAAAGTCCCACTTAAAAGTCCCACTTAATGCATCACTATTTCCTATTCCTATCTAATATTTCCCTTCCCTCCAAAATAATAAATCCTTATCTTGTCTTATCACTATACTAATTATCTATCTATTCCTATTCTAAGATGGTTTTGGAGAGGCTGGTAGGGGGGATGAGGGTTGCAATTTATATAACCATTTTACATGGTATAAAACAATTTTGTAACATGAAAAGTTTGCCATTGAACACAATGTCCTAAGTTTACAGTGTAACAATTTTCTTATCATTAAACTCTTCTAAGATTTTAGTTAACCCATCTATGATTTTAACAGAATCTTAACTTTTTTCTACTTTTAATATGTGTCTATCAAATAATACAGTACAAATATATTATTATTCCTAGCTGTTATCAAATTATGTTTAAACTACCTATGTTTTAAATGCAATTTTAATTTTTATATTGAGAATCTATTTTTAGTATGATAGTATTCTTAGTTATCTATCCAACAATACTTATATATTTTATTCTTATGCTTTCCCTTCACTAGCTTGAAAAATTTTTAAACTTCCCAGCCGTTTCTGAACTTTCCTTTTGTCTAATGTTCTAATTATTTGCTAAATTGTTAGTATGCTACCGTATCTACATGGATAGGGAGTATTATTTATAATGCTACTCTACTTTTCCAATCTATGTTACAGGTATGTATAAAATTTACATTATTTACACGATTATACATTTGTACAAGCATTAGTTCTGCATATTGATGTTAACCAGACAAGAAAATTGCTTTATTTTCTTATGTGGATAAAATCTTATGTAACTTGCAACTATTTACATTATGGACATATATATGTTTTATATATACACAATCTTCAGACACTCGCTTATTTACATGAGGTCTCAACTAGATCTGAGTTTTGTGGTGTGTTTTGTGTTTTCTTTATGTATTGAGTTGTTAACTTAGAAAAAATGCGGGACTATTAAATAGTCATAAAACCACTCTTTAATCAAGGGAAAGGGGGATGAGGGCTACTTGGCCTCTTACGCAGAGCTGCGCCTTGTGCAGAGTCTAAAGGAACACTGCTTTGCTCTGCTCCCTGATCCCCCTGGGAGTGACGCCGCGCTAGATGACCACTCCTAGGGACAAAGGAAATTGGGGAACTTATATACCTTTTGGGAAGATCTAGGGGCCTGGGAGAGATGATTGACATTATACTGACAGGATACAATCAAGCTAGAGAAAGGGATCATAGCTAGAGGCTAGGGTGTAGGGGAAGGGGCTACTTACACAATGGATACCAAAAGATAGTTCCTGCCCAGGTGTGCCTTCCTGGGACAGGGTCTCTGATACAATGGGCAAGACTACCTAGGACAAAAGGGTACTTAGCATTTACCCTGGGGTCCATTATTCAGTCTGCAACTGCTAGCCTGAGATTCCCTTCAGGGTGGATTCCCACGGGAACAGGGAACAAACACAAGCTTTGGGGGTCTCCAACCCACAAACTATTTCTAAACTTGGGGTTCATCATATCTCACTAAGCTACAAGTTTGGGAACTCTAAATTCCATGTCAACAGAGTATGTAAAATACTTGTTTCCAAAGTTGTCAATTTTCTTTAAGTTGTCTGTAAATTTCTCTTGTATCTTGATGCTATGTACTGTGGTTGTATTTTCCCTAAAGTGTGAGGTTAAATTTGTGTTTTTGTGCTATTGCCACCCCAGTCTTACATAAATTGTTTCCTTCTGTCCTTTTCTTTGTGTAATTGTCCATTTTTCTTTCATATCATTGCCTGTCTTGCATGTGAAACTGCTCAGAACACCCATTTAAGCTTATCTCTTGAACTGTTGCATTTGAATTTCTTAGTCCTATAGTCATTATGTTTGGTTTAAAGTCTGGTATAAATACATTTGTATTTTTCTCCTTTCTATTTGAATCATTGTCTTTTATCCCATAAATTCTGTTTTCGATTTCTGTTACACCCTGATCATTTGATTCTCTTCTTCTATCTGATACCTAGATTTAATCTTTGCTTTTCCATGTCCATAGTGTATTTCCATGGCCAAGTCTCTTATATCATGTTTTTTTTGTTTGTTTGTTTGTTTTTCCCCATTGCCACACCCCTTGGGCTTTCCTTTATGTTCCCAGGGTGTTTCCTGGCATCATAAGGTATCATGTTTTTCCATTAGTACTTAGGAATAACATGGTTTTTCAGGTGTCCAATGTGTAGAGTTTAAATAATGATACTTTTTAAAAAGCAATTTAACTTTGTGTAATAATCTTCTAGCTTTATCTGCTTAGAAGAATTTAATATTTTAAATGTACATTCCTAAATACATATTGATATGAATTGAACTGGTGTAAATTATTAGTTTGCCATTTAATTTTATGAATTGCTAAGCAATCCGAGGAAATGAAAAGCTATTCTTATTAATTTAAAAATAAATATAATAAAAATTCCATTCAAATAAAAAAGAAATACTAGCTGTATCAATTAGAGAAAAAATAATTTTGATGATATATGATGGTATAGTTAGAGAATCTTAGAAAATCAACTAAAAAGCTAGTAGAAATAATGATTTTAGCAAAGTTGCAGGATACAAAATAAACCCACATAAATCATTAACATTTTTATATATTTCCAACACATCTCAGCAGTAAGAGTTAGAAAGAGAAATTCCATTTAAAATCACTCTAGATAATATAAAATATTTAGGAATCTATCTGCCAAGACAAACTCAGGAATTATGTGAACACAATTAAAAAACACTTTTTTACACAAATAAAACTATATCTAAACAATTGGAAAAGCATTTATTGCTCATTTGTAGAAGGAGCTAATATATTAAAAATGACAATCCTACCTAAACTAAATTATTTATTCAGTGCTGTATCCATCAAACTATCAACAATCTTTATTATAGAATTAGAAAAACATATTACTAAGTTCACCTGGAAGAACAAAAGATCAAGAATATCAAGGGAACTAATGAGGAAAAGAAGTGAAGAATGGGGGCCTAGCAGTACCAGATCTTACATTGTACTACAAAGCAGTGACCATAATACTGGCTAAGAGGTAGAAGGCTAGATAAATGGTATAGACTAGGGGCAAATGACCTCAGCAAACTAGTGTTTGATAAACCCAAAGATCCCAGCTTTTGCGTCAAGAACTCACTATCTGACAAAAAATGCTGGGAAAATTAGAAAACAACATGGGAAAAATTTGGTTTAGATCAACACATTATACCGTATCCCTAGATAAATTAAAAATGGGTAAATGGCCTAAATATTAAGAGTGAAATAATAAAAAAATTATGTGAACATAGCATAGTATTCCTGCCAGGTCTGTGGAAAAGGAAGTAATTTAAGACCAAGCAAGAGATAGAAAACATTATAAAATGTAAAATGAATAATTTTGATTACATTAAATTAAAAATTATGAAACTACAATTAGAAGCAACTAACAAAGAAAAAAATTTTATAATAAAACTTTCTGAGAAGGGTCTAATTTTCCAAATATAAGAGGAATTAAATCAAATGTTCAAGAAATCAAGCCATTCCCCAACTGATAAATATTCAAGGGACAAGAACAGGAAGTTTTCAGATAAAGAAAACAAAACTATCAATAAGCACATAGAAAGTGTTCTAAATCTCGCCTGATTACAGAAATGCAAACAAAAACTCTTAGGTACCACCTTAAACCTAGAAGATTGGTGAATATTAATGTAAAGGAAAATAATAAATGTTGGAGGGGATGTGGCAAAATTGAGATGCTAATACACTGCTGGTGGAGTTGTGAATTGATCAAATCATTCTGGAAAGGCTATTTGGAATTAGATCCAAAGGGCTTTAAAAGAATGCATATCCTTTAATCCAGCAATACTACCACTAAGTTTGTACCTCCAAGAGAGAGTAAGGAAAAATACCTGTACAAAAATATGCATAGTTGCACTCTTTGTGGTGACAAAAAATTGGAAAATGAGGGGGTGTCCCTTGATTGTGGAATGGCTGAGCAAATTGTGCTACATGATGGTGATGGAATACTATTTTGCTATAATAAATGATAAACTACTTGATTTCCATATGAGCTGAAAAGACCTCTACAAACTGATGCAAAGTGAAATGAGCAAAACTAAGAGAACACTGTACACATAGACTGACACATCATATGTAATCAACTTTGCTACTGATAGTAATACAATGATCCAAGACAAACCAGATGGACTTATGAAAAGGAATGCTATTGGCATTGAGACAAAAAACTGTGGGAATAGAAACATAGTACAAAAATATTTTATTTTTCACTTGTTTATATGGGCATTTGATGTGGGGTTTTGGTTTTTAAAAGACTATTACAAAATTATTGATATAGAAATAGGTATTGAGTGATAATACATGTATAACACAGTACAATTGTTTGTCAGTTCTGGGAAGGGGGAGAAGGGAAAGGAGGGAAAGTACATGAACTAAGTAACCATAAAAAATACTTAAATAAAAATTAAAAATAAAAATAAAAAAATTACAATCTATTGGTATGAGTTTGGTTTGGCTAATATACATATAAGTAACTAAGTATAAAAAAAGGGCAACCAGATGGTATAGTAGATAGAATCCCAGACCTAGAGTCAGGAATACTCATATTTTTTAGCTTAAATCTTGCCTCAAACACTTATTGTCAGTATAACTCTCATAAGTCACTTGAAACTAAGGAACTGAAGAATCTCATCTGAAAAATGAGGTGAAGAAGAAAATGGCAAAACACTCCAATATTTTTGACCCTAAATTGGCTCATAATGAGTCAGATATGACTGAAAAATGACCCAATAAGAATAACATATGAACAAAATATAGCATCCCTTAAATATTGTAAATGTTAGGGGGTAGTGTTTCTGTAATCTGGAAAATCCACATAAAACCTTTTGGCCCCACATTCCTATCAGAGACATATGAATTTTTAATTTTTCTTTTATGGAATGTATACTGTATATATTTATGGTATTAAAAGATAAAGTATATTGATATTATAAAATGGCATACATGTATTTTATGCATTTCTGCATTTCTAAACATTTTCTGTGCCATCTCCTCTCTGCTGATTTTTGCATGTTTGTCTGCCACTTTTGAAAATTTCTAAAAACTTTCCCATTTAATTTCTAATGGTGACCCATATATAGAAACCACAAAGAGAAAGTAGTGATATGGAAGGGATACCTTAACTATAGTTTTGGAGGAGGAGTGACTATAGTAACTTTGGGAATCAGGATAGGATTTATGTAGAAGAATCATGAGCTGAGTTTTGAAGGGAGCTGGGAAGTATTAGAGGCACAAGAGAACAGGGAGTGCATTCTAGGTATGAAACCTTTAAAAATACATGTAGGCAGAAGAAGGAATTCATACTGAGACAAGGCAAGTATGTTGCTTTTGTTTGAATGTAAGAATAAGTACAATAAGCAGAAATCCTGGAAAAGTAGATTAGAACTCAATGGTAAAGGCCTTTAAATGCAAAACAGAGGGGTATTATTTTATCCTAGAACAGAGTTAGTGAGTATTGTTTCTTGAACAGAGGAATGATATATTCATTCCAAGATGAATTTTTCATGTGAGTGGATGAGACTGGAGAGGAGATAAAATTGATATTTGAAGACTAAGAGACTTTATTTTCCAGGTCGGGTATTGTATGAGAAATAAATGGAGTACTCTCTTCTTTGAGGCCAAGTGTTCCTTTAGGAAATATTTCTGGGAGATTCCGGGTCTAAAGACAGCTTTGAGGAACAATAGAAAACCTGGAATTAGGAATGCTTAAATTCAAATACAACTTTTAACTCTTACTATTTATTTTTGATTCTGGGTAGGTCATTTAAATCTGTCTCCTTTTCCTTCACTGTAAAATAGATAACAGTATCTATTTCCCATGGATAAGCATATTACTTTTCTTGTTGTGAGGAATGAATCATATAATACTAGTAAAGGACTTAGCACTGAGTCCAGGAGAGAGTAGGTATTTAAGAAAAACTTTTTTTTTCCTTTCTTTCATTCTAAACTCTGAAATTTATATCCTCTAATTGGAACCAAGCCAATCAAATAGAATTGTGTTTTAGCACTTACAGGACTGGACATTGACATATTCAGTAGCAAAGAGGTTTCTTTCTCACCAATTATCCAATAATTATTTTGCTGCTTCATTCCTTCTGCAAGAAAAATTTAAAAGAAGTTTTTGCAAGAATTGCCAAAAAGGACAAGAATTTCTCTAAAAACTAAGGTGATATTTTCCTGAGCCTAATATGTAAAAAGATCAAATTTAGATTGCTAATATACATTGTGATACAAATTTTGATTTTGAAAATTATTTTATATTATGATCAATGAAATGAAATCATTACAATAACAAAATATTGTCACCAGTGAATTTAGTCATGGAATATTAATAAATTTAGTAATGTTGAAATGGAATTGTTCACCTCAAAATTTTCTGTCATTTCAGTTCACATTTCTTGGAGAGAAGAAATGAAGACAGCATACAGTCTCTACTCTCAATTGAGTTCTACTTTTTGAAGTTCTCCTACACTGTCCACTCATCTATTCAATAACAACAATATCAAAATTACTAGTTAATCTCCTCAAACCCATTGAGTTTCATTTAATTTCTTTTTAAAAAGTGAACTTTGCAAACACAAAGTATATGAGTCATTTCAAGGACATTTCATTTAAAAGTAAAATGACTCTGCATGGAGTGTTTGGGAAAGCAGAATTGTGTGGAAATATCTAAAGACTTCTGCTGAGTTCTTGTTTGAACAAGGAGAAAAAGGAAAGGGTTAGAATGGAATGAAGCACAAATATTAACTTTCCCATACTCATTTGATTAGATGGTACTGAAGGAAATGAAATGTTTTCAAATTTATACCAGCTCACAAGCTCAATTCCCTTTTGTTAAAATCCTTTAATTTTGAAGGTAATTGCTTAGAGTAAAACTACAATTATAAAATGTTTGATTTTAAAGGAGATTTAACTTTATTTTTATATACTAAGTTTTAATGCACTATCAGAAGGGTATACAAATTAAAACTCTACAAGGAACTCATTTCAGGAAACCACCAAGAACTATGAGCAAAACAATAATTGAAAGTATATTTTTCCCATCTTATGCCTACAAATCAAATTACTTTAGGCTTTTAAAATGTTCCTCTTACAGAGACTCCAGAAACATCTTTAATTTACTGTAAAATGTAGCATTTTTTCTACCTATATTCAGACAGCAGTGCATGATTTTGAGTGATAAAATCTTAAGCCTCATGAACAAAGCCTTAATGTAGTCTTGGTATTATAACAAGAATTTTATATACATAAATAATGATGATAACTAAGATTGATATAACTTTGTAAAGTTTATACTTTCCTCAAAATATCCCTATGAAAATTGCACAAAGAATGGGAAAGAATCTCAAATACTTGAGACAGTGTTTTGAAATTATCTGTATCAACTTTATTCAGTTATTCATTCAGTCCCTTGATATTTGACCCATTAAAATTGTCTTCAACTCATTTAACTTTTATCTTTAATTTTTTATCATACATTTTTTGCTAAGTTATTTCCTCCTTTCTACCTCTAAAGATATCTAATATTTTACTAGGTAAGAGAAGTAATAATGACTTCCTAGAAAGACAGACAAAGGAAAAGAAGAAAAAAATACAGACAAGAGAATTTAGGCAAGAGTTTCTACAATGGGATTGATATCAAAACATTATAACTGGGCATAAGAGAAATAAAATTGTAGTTATTAATCTAATGGGAAAATAAAGAAGGAATTATAAAAGAAATTGACCACTACTTCCATTTCTGAGTAATTATAAGTTTTTTGAAGATGTCTGTGTGGCAGCACAAAAGCTTGGAATCATGAGCCTATAATTTCAATAAGCACTTTAAAAATGTTAATAAGAAAGTGATTTATTGAAAGAAAGAGTGAAATGACCAGTGGTAATTTTCTTTCACCAGAATCTCTAATTTCACCATTGATTCAACTTTTTAGGAAAAGAAACCTTAGGATTTCTTTGCAGGCTAACTTTAACAAGTCCATGCCTATTTCCACTCTGATTACATTGAAGAAATTGAGGATTATCTTTTAATTTGTTTGGATCAATAGTTGAAAACTTATTTTTACCATTTGATAAAAGTTCCTTACAGTGAAAAATTTAAGAGGGTTGTGGAATAAGAAGAAATATTAGGTGCTCATTTTCTTTTATCAAATAAATTAATTGTTAAATGACCAAGTGACCAACAATCAGAAGATAAAAGTAATTTTATTTATATAATATATGCACATGTAAATTATATTAATTTTATTCAGTATAATTTTTTATCTCTAATAAACCTTAAAATTTCACTTCAGGGACAGAGAATATGAAGTCCATTTGGTTGATTCACATGAATGGAAGTGGTAAGTTACTTTTTTAAACCCTTACATTCTGTCTTAGAATCACTACTGTTTATTGGTTCTAAGGTAGATGAGCAGTAAGGACCAGGCAATGACTTGCCCAGGATCACATAGCAAGGAGGTATCTGAGGCCAGATTTGAACCTAGGACTTCCTCTCTCTAGGCCTGACTCTCAGTTCACTGGGTCACCCAGATGCTCCCTGGTAAGCTTTTGAGATTAAAATTCTGCTATCTTAGATTCTTTACATTTTATCCTATGGAAAATCTCCAATGATTTTACACCCAGTCAGTATGGAGTAAAAATTCCCACAAGATGTCTTTATACTGGACAATGTAAACAAAACAACAGGAAAATAATTAGAATGTAGGCTGTTTTTTTTATTATTATTCTACTTGAGTTCTTCTGCATCAGTACTATCTAGAACTCAATATATTGTTTTTTCTTGCTAATTTATCTATTGTTTTGGAACTACAGTTGAGCAAAAATATACTTTAACTTTGCTTCCCACCCCAACCAGTCATTTAATTTGTTATAGGAACTCTCAATGAACAAATCCCCTCTACTAAAGCAGGAAAGAGAAAGAGTTGCTTGGAAGCAAAAGCAAAAAGAGGCTGAGTGATTTGTTCAGGATCATACAGTAAGTATGTAATAGAAGTAGTACCTCAATGAAGGTTGTCCTGACTCTGACCTCATAGATGAATAGATTTATAGCAGGAAATATTGAAGAGGCCATCTTATCTAGTTCTCTCATTTTATAGATGTCATTGTTGCCTTCCCTCATACAGATAAATTCTGAATGAAGTTGGAAAAATTCATGCAACCATTCTGACTAAATTCACTACATAATTGTGTTACACAATCTCTACTGGGCCTTCTCAATTACTGGGTAATTCTAAAATGCCTTCCTTATTAATTCATTATCCCATTCTCCAAATGATTCTTCTCTTATGGTTCCCTTTCCCTCAATACTCTCATATAAGGACTTACCTCCTATTTTACTAAAAATGTCATTTGCTGAGAGATTCCTCTTCCTTCTTTGTCTCACACTATTCTGAGCTTTCTATCATTATCTCCTCCCTCATCTCTCTTTTAAAGGAAGAGGTGGCATTATTCCTTGACAAGATAACCCTCTCAGCCTGCACAAGTGATGCTATGCCACCTATTTCCTTGAATGGATTGCCCCTTCTGTGGTCACACTCATTTTCTCATTTATTTTTTTCTCTGTCTCACTGTCTGTTTCTCCTACAAACATATTCATCTAAGTCTCATCCTCAGAAAAACCTCACTTGATCCTTCCATCTTAACTATCATCCTTTATTTTTCTTCCCTCATGGTAAAATTGTTGAGGAAAAATTTTATAATAGATGGCTGCATTGCTTCCCCTTATTCTCTCCCTAATCTCCTACATTTCAACTTTTCATCTTACCATCCCACCAAAACTGATCACTCTAAAAATTTATTGGTGATCTTATAATTTTCAAATTAAGTGGTCTTTCCTTAATCCTCTTCTTTCCCTTTGTAGCATTTAACATTGTCAGTCACCATCTTCTCACTGATACTAATTTTCTTTTTGGGTTTTGGAAACACCACACTTTCTTCTTCTCCTTTTATCTTTTTCTAACATCAATTTCTTAATCTCCTTTGGAGAAGCATCTTTCTGATCATGTTCATTTGCTGTGAGTATCTCTCACTAACTTGCTGAAGGGAGGAGTGGAGCAAGATGGTAGTTTAGCTAGAACCATTCCAAGAATCATCCTAAACCAATCTTAAAAGAGCTCCTCAGAATTACTGAAGTCACAGAATAAGAGACAGAATAAGGGCCTCTCCTGTGGAAAACAACTTGAACTGTAGACAGAGACAGTTGATTTTCACAGGATAAGGGGCACTAGAAGTAAAACCACACACAGAGGAATTTGGGCTGACTACCCCCCCCACACACACCTAATACACCAGGTTCCAAGCCTGAACATAGGCCAAATTTGAGATCCCAGGACCCTGTCTCAGCCAACAGTAGAGTATCCCACAGTCATCCATTAAATTTCCAAGCCCTGGAACTAGTCTTCAATGAGGCCATCGAGTTTGTAGCCCTTGGTCCTTTCAAGTCTGTAGTGAAGTCTTTATCTAGCCCCAGAGCAAAATAGCTCATACTGGCCTGCGTTCTGCAAGCTATCAGCAGAGGAGACAAAAATCAGCATTTTTCAGAACTAAGGCTAGTAAAATGTGAAAAAAGCAAAAAGAACACCTAACCATAGAAATTTTTTGGGAGAAAAGAAGAACATGGATTAAGTAGGGAACAGTGAAAAGGAAACTACAAATAAAATTTCAAAGAAAATTGGGAATTGATATAAGGTACTGAAAGAGATCAAAAAGGAATTAAAAAATCAAATAAGACCTGTGGAAGAAAAATGGGAAAAAGAAATGAAAGTAATAGAAAAGAAAATATCATCTTAGAAAAACAAAATTGGTGACATAGAAAAAGAAGCACAAAAATCCAATGAAGAAAAGAGTTCCATGAAAACCATAATTGAACAAATGACAAAGGAGGATCTCAAGGTCATGGGAGAAAAATCAGCCTTTAACAGTTAGAATTGGACAAAGATAAGCTAATGATTTCATGAGACATCAAAAAGAAAACAATAAAAGTGAAAAAATGAAAAAATAGGGGGAAAATGAAATATCTCATTGAAAAAATAGCTGACCTCAGAAATAGATCCAAAAGAGACAATCTAAGAATTTTTGGACTACCTGAAAGTTATGTCAAAAATTCCCAGACATCATATTAACCCCCCCAAAAATAAATCCTCCTGCAGTAACTCTCCATATGACATACCCCAAGAATGTTATAGCCAAGTTAAAGTATTCCCATGCTAAGGAGAAAATGCTGCAAGGATTCAGGAAGAAACAAGGCAAACATTATGGATCCTGGTTCAGAATTATACAGGATCTAGAAGTTCACAAGTTGTAGGATCAGAAGAATTGGAATAAGATATTATGGAAGGCAAATGAACAGGTTTTACAACCAAGAATTAATTACCTATCCATCAAAACTGACTATTTTTTTTCAGGGGAAAATATGGCCATTTAATAATTAGAAGATTTTCACCATTCCTGAAAAAATATAAGAACTAAACTGAACATATGATGTCCAAATACAAAATTCAAGAGAAGCATGAAAAGATAAATAAGAAAGAGGAAAAAAAAACAACTTAAGTTACTCGATAAGGTCAAATTGCTTATATTCCTACATGGGAAGGTATTATTTTTAAATATTAAAATTCTTATCATTATCATAGTTATTAGAAGAAGTATGTGTAGACAGAGGATGTGATAGTAAGCTGATTAGGATGATATGCAACAAAAAATTCAAAGGGTGAAAAAGATTATAATGAAAGAAATGGGAAGACAGGTAAAATAGGATAAATTATATCACATAAAGGTGTATGGGAATAAAATAACTTTTACAGTAGAGGGGATGATGAGGGTAGTGACAAGTAATACTCAAAGTTATTCAGGTAGAACATAGAAGACATATATTTCAATCTATGTATATTTGCCAAAGCACCTCTTTCAAAAGATTTTAACATATGATTGGGACTAAAGAAACTTAATAACCTGACTAAACTCTTGGCATTTCAAGCAAATCTTGAAATGTTTTGAATTAAATCTTTGGTGATTAATTTCTTCAATAGGAACTAAGAAACTTTTATTAAGTATATGATCAGAGAAAGGAATTAACCTGTGTCCTGCATATAAAAAGACAAAATGAAGAGCTTTCAACTGGGTAAAAAAATTTTGGGATACTTAGGGGATTCTGGCTTTAGACACAACTATTGAGCGTATGCCAGACCAAACAATATTCTTCAATCAATTAATCAATATATGCTCTGGGTCATGCACTATGGTAGGTGCTGAGGCTACAAAATGAAAAAAAAAAGATAAGATATTCTGTGTTCTCAAGGAACTTACAATTAATTAAAGAAATTCAACACTGAGAACATTTTGCTAAATAACAAACACTGGACTTTGGATAGGACATCTTAGGAAAAAATCCCTCTTCTGTCAACTTACTACATGTGTTATATCAGGCAAGTACCTTAATTTCTGGGCTTTAGTTTTATTAACTATATAATGGAATTGGAGTAGATGACCTTGAAGCTCGATTTCTTCTGTTCAAAGATAAGTAAATAAAGTACCTACATCAAATACATATAAGCTTATTTGGGGACAGCTGACATTACAAGTGAAAAACATGCAAAAATGTTTAACAACTGAAGTGAGACTTTAAATTTGTTAAGGAGTTCTGATTCATATTTTGAAGGCAATTAATTATAAAAAAGAACTTGCATTTTCCCCCACAGGCAAGAAAAAGACAACCAAGCTCCTCAAGAAGGGGAAAGTTGGTGAAAATTGTCTTTAGAAATATCGAGTTACCTGCTACATAGAAGATATATTAGGGAAAGGAGAGTTTGGATGGAGGAAGAATATTTATATTTTCTGTGTCATTTCAGCCTCCCTATCAGGACAATAGTTTTACAAAACTACTTATAAATCTGCTATATATAAACTATTATAATTGAGACTCATGTAGATCCTTTCCTAAAAGTCAGTTTTTTTTTGGGGGGGGGGGGGAAGGAGGGTTTATAAGAGAGGGTCTGAATGCATGAGAGCGCTTAGATGTAGAGAGAAGTTCATGGTTATATATTTATATGTAAGTGTGTGTGAAGGGGCCCAAGGTGAGGAAAAAATAAAGGACAAAAACAAATGAAGATTACAAAAGTTTATTCTGCCCAAAATTGTTATTTTGTCTAGGACTGGTTGCAAATCCATGATCCATTTTGGCTTTTTGTGCTGAGGTTGTTAATTGCATATCTACATTACATGTAAGTAAAGAAATTATAAGGTTAAATGTGAAGGATATAACCTGCAAACATTGCTCTATATATTTAGCAGTTATTTAGGAAGAATTCATTAGCATATAAGAAGTGTTTATAGGCAAATTCATTAAAGATTGCTGCTATGCAGGAGATTTTTTTTAACTATTATGCTAAATGAGTGAGGGAGAACTGTGAGAATTATCTTCAGGTGGAAGGATGTGTATTGTGATTTGGAAACACTAAATCCCATTATGTTAGTTTAGGATCTATTCATATTCAAGAAAGACCTTTAAAATCAATATGTCTTCTAGGTATTTGGCATGAAGCAAGCACCAGGTTGATTTCTTCACCACCATGTTGAGACAATCACTGATATTTTAGAGCTTGGGCCTAAAAAATCTTTGTTTTCCTGAAAAGTGTAATCCTATACTTCATTTAAAACATGAGGATGATTTGTGACACAACGATTAATGAATGCCTCCTGGATATGTCCCATAGTGTGCAACCAGTTATGGCTTACGAATCTTAGTACATTTCTCATTTCTCCCAAATTTCTATTTACCAATAACAGATGTTAATGATCATAGCTGACATTTACATAGTGTTTTGAAAACTCATTGTCTCCTTTTATCCACTATAATGGATATTTTTTTTACAGTAAGGGTTCTTTTCAAATCTATAAATATTTTTTCACAATAAACCAGTAAGTTAGGTACTATATATTTTCTTATTTTTGTAGGGATATATAGGTGGCCAGTGAATAGAGCACTAGTCTTGAAGTTAGAAAAACCTCAGTTTGGATTTGAACTCAAAAATTACCAGGGTAATCCCTGGTTAAGTCACCAAGCTTTTATTTAACTCATTTTTTCCAACAGTATAATGGGGACGATAATGTCACTTATCTGCCAGGATAGTTATAAGTATTAAATGATAGATTTTTATAGAGTTTTTAATATAATGTGTGGCACATAGTAAAGATTAATATTCATTTTCTTCCTCCCTCCTTCCCTCTAAACAATAAATAAGCAAACAGAGTCTCAGAGACGTTATTGTCATATCAATTATAATACATTTAGAAGGTATTTAATGTGGGATTTGAATTTTTTTGCTCCTCTTCTAGCACTTTTCTATCATATGAAGTTGTTTCCCAAATCCTTTAATTTGGAGACTTTAAAAAGATCAAAGAGTAGTTTTTAGGAAATATGATAGATGGAAGTCCTAACCAGCAGCTATGTATTATATAGCTTCCAGATACCTGATTTGGCCTCTTCAGAATTTTTGAGTATCGTTTTACTCTGATAAACTACAGGGGAAGACAATTACATTTAGTGGGGTGCTTTGGATATTTATTTTCCTTCTCTGTCTAAAATGATATAAATAATTATCCCAATTTTCAGGAATGACTATGTATTATTTGTGGTTTAATTGCTGGTTTCTTTTGAAGACTTTGAACAATCACCTAGAAATTCAATAAGAATTCATTAAGTGACTGATGTATAGAAAATATTGTGTCATACCATTCAGGAATTATAGAATTTAGATGATAGGTGGTCTCTTCTTTAATGGAGATTTCATAAGATAACAGTCATACAGATAACTCTAATACAAAGTTATGTCTCAAAAGAATTTGGAAGTACAGATAAGAAACTTTCTGATGTTTGAGTATGGAAGATTCATTAATATAAGAATATGTCACTTGGGAATTCAAAGAAGATATAGTTTTCAAATTGAGTTTAATATAGATCTAAATTTAGGGCACAAAAAGATGAAATACATTCAAAGAATAGGAAACCATATAAGCAAAGTCATGAAAGTGGTAAATTTCATCTGGTATGTGATTTACAATGGGAAATATCACATATCTAAATCTGGAAAGTCTCCTAGAGCCAGAAAACCACTTATTTTAGATCTTTGAGGAAAAAAATTATTATCACACTACATATAATCCTTTTCAAATACAGCTTGAATTATATGGCCAATTTGCTTCCCTGTAATTCAAAAATTCTCTAACTGTGAAGTATCCCAGATATAGGACTATTAGACACTTTCATCCAGTTTCAAATGGATTTATCTGTCAACATCTATTAAAAATCACAAGGTTATACCAATGTGTTAACCCTCTACAAGTCAGCAAGAAAATACAATTATTTTAAAGCAAAATAATTTAGTAGAATATTCTAGGAAGAAAGTTGTGATAGATTATCTATTTCCCCATGAACTATGATATACTTTCTAATAAACATACAATTTGTCAAAATAATGGATATCCCTAGGATATATGTATAGAATGGAAATCACATAAAGAACAAACAAAGCCATGAGAAAGCACACACACTGAGAATATATTATAGATAAGACACAATCTTGAACAAATGAATCATTATTGAATATTGCAGGGACATTGATCTTTTTAGATGATGCTATCAAACTTGGCTTTGTCCAGGTGGTTCTCATGGGAAATGCAGTCTCGTCCAGGTGCCTAATCTCTGCCAGGTGTATGGCTATAGTCCTTAAACTCTACTGGGCTTTGCTCCCTGAAATTTTGATGAAGTTCTAGTATGGCTCACTGCTAGTCATGTGGTCCATTCTATTCTATGTCATAAATGATTTTGTTTTGGGGATAGGTCACAAAGGGCTTTGATTTTTTTTACAAAAGTTGTTTATATTTGATCCTAGATGAATTAGGATATCATGTGAGTTGAGGAAATAGTAAGATGGCATGGTCAGACCAGTGGTTAAAGAAAAAATCACTTAATCTATAGTATGAAAGATGAATTCCAAAGCAAAAATATTAAATTAGAAAGTCCATTACAAAAGAATAACACAACAGTCCAGATAAATGCTCTGCTTTAGGGTTTTGGCCATGTAATTGTGGAACTTTGACCAATGATATTGACTCCTCTCTCAGGAAAGAAATTTTCTGTATTTTTACCAGATTTCTTGCCAAGAAAATGCACTATTGCACATTTTTGTGGCAGCAGCCATCTGGAGAAGTAGCAGAGTTCGTCTAGTACTGGATGAGCAGGTAGGAACCTCTGGGTTTAAATTTTGCCTCACTCGTTTAATTACTAATTAGTTGTATAAATATAATCAAGGCTCTTATCTTTTCAGATCCCTAGTTCCTTAATCTTTAAAATGGCAATAATTATGAATATAGTAACTATATTCATCTGGTAATTTTGAGGTTCAAATGAGATAGGGTACACTGAAAGCTTTGTAAATAAATGTACAGCATAGTATGAATTGCAGTTGCTATTTGTTGGTTCCCCCCCCCCAAGCTTTGCCAATACCAGTAGTAAGTTATTGCTGTCTTAATTATATTTTTAAGTATTCTTTGTTCTCTCTGGCTGAAGTTTGTTTCCTTAGTTTTATGTTCTAGGGCAGTGATGGGCAAACTTTTTAAAGAGGGGGCCAAAGGAAAGGAAATGTTCATTTTCAGTCTGTTTAAGGGAACTCTTTCAAAATTTAATTGTATTGTATCCTACTCATTGTATTCATCAGATTAGGAATAATGTCACCCAGCAGGATAGAACATTTCAGGGGGCCACATCTGGCTTGGGGCTATAGTTTGCCCATCACCGTTCTAGGGTAATATGATCCCAAAATCTAGCTTCCTCGAAGGCATTCTCAAGTATTTCCTCTTTTTTCTCCCTGTCAGTAGTCATTAGAGGACAATCCATAACATGAGGATTCTTAACCATTTTTTGCATGTGATGCGGACCCCTTTGGAGTCTGATGAAACTAATGTGTCTTTTTCAAAATAACATTTTAAAAATATATTGAAGTTAAATAATTTAAATACTTATATTAGATAATAATATTAACAGATAGATAACAGATAGATAAATTATATATATATGTACATATATATATATATATACATATTTTTTCCATTCAAATCAGAGCCCCCTCAAATCTATCCATAGACTCCTTTGTGGCGAAAGTTAGCAAAGATTCTCAGTTTCAGAATTACTGTCCAAAGAATTCCTTTGAGGAAGTAGCAACCAACTCATAAACTCAGAAATTCTCCTTAGAATATTCTTCATGGTTATCTCCCCTCGTCACCCCTCTATCTCTTCTGTGCTCTACTAGGCTAATTGGTAACATAATCCATTATGTACACACTTTAATTCATTTTCATAATAAAAATGTTTGTGTTCATAATAAAATTTCCTCTAATATCATTTTAATAGTCCTATAATGTATTGTGGCCTAATTCAAATGGTATAAACTGAGACACTTTACTTTTCCAAATAGCAAATTTATATTTCTCATTAAGTGTTTAGTATATTCCCTTCACTGAACTACACATTGTAGAAACCAAGAAAAACAGAAAACTGTGCCCCCGCTTCTAAAATAGCTCACATTCTGACATTTCTTTTAAGGTAGTTCCTAGTAGTTGATTATGATTTATTAATCTATTGTTATGCACAGCCAGGTGCCTTAGTCCTGGGATCTAATCCAGCCTCATACAGATCTTAGTTGTGTGACCCTGGGCAAGTCACTAACTCCGAATGTCCTATCCCATTTTGCTCTTCTGCCTCAATCCTAAAATAAAAGGTAAGGATTTTTTGGTTTTGTTTCTTTTCTACATCCTAATTTTGTTTTTCATTGCCCTTTGGGCCTACCACTAAAAGTTTAGGGCTGATAAACATCTTTGAGTCACTTTCTAAAAAGAAACCATGTGAATAATTTGAAACAGAGGGAACTGTGTACTCTCCAAAGAACAATGATGTAAGGATGTGGGGTCTTTTCCTATGAGGGATATTCAGTGAAGCTCAGAGAAAGAAGAAATGAATAGTGATGGCAAGCAACCCTCTGCTGAGATCTGCTGAGTAAATTATCTATTCTGACAGGATTATCTTCTCTGTTCTTGGGTCATGTGGCTAAGCTACAATAGAAAAATTCTCTAGAATTTTCAAAACTGATAACTAATGCTTTCTTCTTCAGAAATAACAAATAAACAAAGGATAGCTCTATGAAATCTAGACACATTAAAATGAAATGGTAAATTCCCAAAATTTTTAGAGGGCAAATATATTCAGACTTTTTTCACTATATTGAATATTTATAACATTTTAATCTTCTTCCTCTTTTTTTCTTTAAAAAGCATAGTTTGTTAAATGGGATGTCTCTTTGGGAAGGAGTAGTGGAAGGAAGTATGTGGAAGGATTAAGGTGATATAAAAATTTCTCCAAAATAAATATAAACTTACTTATTTAAAAGAATGGATTCTGTCAACTAGAGTAAGAATTGTGCCATTTTCATCAACACTTTCCACTGAATGCAAATGATAAAGATACACACACACACACACACACACACACTCATTTGGTAAGTGAACAACTAGCTAATAATCTGATGGCTGAGAATGGGATTCAGATATCATGACAATGGAGAGACCACACTTGAGAAGAATGCCCTGACAAGAATTTATTTTGCTGAATCTTCAATATCTAATCTAAAGGATATCAAATTTAAGAAAGCAGAGAAGGGAAATAAACTTCTTACTATATTCATACATACAAAGTATTATATCACAAAAATTAAGTGCAATATAGGATGAATATACTGAAACATGCAGATATTGAGAAAAGAAAAAAAGTTCAAGAGCAGATACAAAAATACATGGCTTGAAATGTTTACACACAATGTGCAAAATAAGGGACAAATAAATGTAATATTCAAATAAATACAAGAAGTACATTTGACATCATAGGTATAATTGAGATTTTGTGGGACAAGACATAGACATTATCTAGAATATTACTCTAGAAGAGCATCTCTAATGCTCTGTACAGCATTCAGTTGAATTCAAAATTTATGAAAAAGACACTGTGCATTGAGGATAGAAAAACTAAACAGTCTCTGGACTCAAAGTTAAAAGAATATAAGAAAACATATATGAACATGGGAAAGAAAATTGAAAAGGATTAAATCAAACTTACTGCCCACTAGGTGGTGAAGTGTATAGAATGACAGGTTAGATTCAGGAAGACCTGAGTTCAAATCTGGTCTCTTACTAGCTCTGTGGCCCTGGGCAAGTCATTTAGCCTTGTTGGCCTCAGTTTCCTCATGTATACAATAATCTGAGATGAAAAAGGAAAACTATTCCAGTATCTTTGCCAAGAAAGCCCCAAATAGGGTCATAAAGAGTCAGATATGACTGAAAGAACAGAATAAGAACAAAATAAAATGTATCACTGGTATGAAATTCATAAAGTTTGGGGAATAAATGAGATAAACTGGATATCATAATTTACTGAAGTAAATTTGAGCAGAAAAGTATTATTAAGATACTGTGATATAAAACATATACCAAGAATATCTCTCTGGAAGAGTAGAGGTTATTTTTTAAACACATTTTAATATTTTCAATGTTTTCTTAAATCAGTAAACATAAGGATAAGCAGGAAGGAAAATATAGCTTAGAGTATGTGCAGAAAGTTTAATGAGGCAGGAGCAAATATTGTCACTGGATATAGTCTTTATTATATATATATGTATATGTACATATACATATATACTACAGCCCATCTACACAGAAAAAGGAAATGGATGAGTTTTGAAATACATCATAAACATAACAAAAATTCACAAAACAGGAGTAACAGCAGATTTTCTCATCTGGACACCTGCTATAGCTTTTTGTCAAAAGAAGATCAATGAATTATTTTGATTTAATGACAATTTCATCTTTCAAAAAGCAGAAGACCCAACAAGGTAAAATTATCTTCTGTCATTGATTCTACTCCAAAGTGGAGGAATTTGACATGTAGGTGTAGAAATAATTAAAACTTTTGGGGGAAAGAACTCTAAATTTTATAATTTGTGATGTGGCAGAGGAAATTTGGGCAGTTTTTACTCAATTCTATACTTTCCCTGGAAGGGGAGGATTTGAAGAAAAAAGTAGGGTCCTGTTATCTAAACAACACTACTATTTTCACTAGAAATTATGTTACCCCTTTGTCCTTGATGAAATGCTTTAAAAATCCTTTTACATTAAAAATTTCCACTTCTGTTCCACTCATCACTACTAAAATCATTTCATTTTAATTCTTGACCCCATATTTTAACTTAAAATTTTCTTTCAAAAGTTTCCAATAACTTCTTTTTTTAAAGCCTTGCCTTCTGTCTGAGAATCAATACTATGTATTAGTTCCAGGACAGAAGAGTGGTATGGGATAGAAAATGAGGTTTAAGTGACTTGCCCAGAATCACACAGCTAGGAAGTGTTTAAGGCCAGATTTGAACCCAGGATCTCCTGTTTCTAGGCTTGACTCCCAAATCACTGAGCCACCAAGCTGCCCCCTCCAATGACACCTTTTTTTTTTTTAAACTCTTACCTTTCGTCTTGGAGTCAATACTGTATATTGGCTCCAAGGCAGAAGAGTGGTAAGGGTAGGCAATGGGCATCAAGTGATTTGCCCAGGGTCACACAGCCAATGATATCTTAATTACAAAAATAAAACAAACAATACCCATCTTTCTTGATTTTTGTAGCATTCAACACTATCAATCATTTTCTATTCTTTGATATTTTCTTTGCTCTAGGTTTTAATGAGATTTTTTTTTGTTGCCTCCTATCTGACTTTTCTTTAGTCTCTATTAATAGTTGTTATTCCAGTCCCACAAACCAGGGATATTCCTGAAAGTTTGTACTTTTAATTACCTCCTTCTGTCTTTGAAATATCTCCAATTAATGACTCATAGACATATCAAACTCAACATATCCAAAGCAGAACTCACTATATTTTCCCTCAGATAATCCCTTTGTATAAACACCTTTGTTCCTGTCATAGATAATACAAGCCTCTCAATAACCCAGGGACACAACCTAAGGGCCATTCTTCAGTTTCTCATTCTTATACACAATACATATACAATCTGTTGACAAAGCTTAATTTTTTTATTCCTTTACATAGGTGATTCCCAAAGTGGGTGCTACCACCCCCTGGTGGGTGATACAGTGATCCAGGAGAGTGGTGATGGCCACATGTGCATTTATCTTTCCTATTAATTGCTATTAAAATTTTTTAAAAATTAATTTCCAGGGGGCTAAGTAATATTTTTTATGGAAAGGGGGAGGTAGGCCAAAAAAGTTTGGGAACCACTGCTTTACATTAACAACTATGTATTTGTATAGACACAATAATATCTATCTATCTGTCTGTCTAATCTGTCTGACTGTCTTTCTGTCTATCAATATAATATGCACCTTAATCTTCACTCCAATAATTATTAACTTAGTTAAAGTCTTTCTTTTCTTTTCTCTCCTTTCTCTCCCAAATTATTTAAATAGCCTTCTGTATGTCCTCCTTTGCTCTAGCCTTTTCTTGCTAATTCCATCTTTTGCCCAGTTTTTAAAGAAATTCTTCAAAAGCATGGACTCTACTAAAAAGTTTACACTGCCTTTCAATAAACTCCAATGTGCCCCCTTCCCCCATATCTTCAAGATAAAATAGAAGAAAATTTTAGATTTAGAATTCAAATTTCTTTATGATTTTGATATTTTCTAAGTTTTCCATTCTTCTTACATTTTATTTCCATTAACTCTTAAATCCAGCTAAACAATCTTCAATGTCCAGGCCTTTGACCTGGCTACCTCTATATTTAGAATCTCACTCATTCTCCTGGGTCCCCTAGTTACCAGGCTTCTTTCAAGAGTCATTTTGAGTCACACCCTCTATAAGAATTCTTCCATAGAACCCAGATTGCTAGTGTCTTCCCCTTGGAGATTTCCTTCCATTTACTATGCATATATGTTGCATATAACAATCACTTGAATTTTGTATCTTCATATATAAATTATATGTTATATCTTAGCTTACTTGTTAGTTTGTAAATTTCTTGAGGGCAGTACCTGTTTTTTTTATTCTTTCTTGGTATTCACAATGCTTAGAAAGATGCTTAGCCATATATAAAGTTCTTCCTAAGTATTAGGTGACTCACTGAGTAAACCACTATGGTGAAACCTAATTAGGTAGAAATAGGTAATTCTCAAAAATTAATATTTTTAAGACACAAAGAGACACTAGTATAGAAACAAAAGGAATTTACCAGTAGTTAAGAGGTTTTGACAAAAGATAGGTTTAATGAGAATGGAATACAAAAATCTGACACTTCTATAAAATTATTATTAAAATTTTAAGCTTAGAGTGGACTATCATTGGAGAAAGACAACATAGAATAATGAAGTAATGAATAAAATTTTGTTATTTTTAAAATATGTAGGGGGAAATGGGGAGAATAAAAGAAGAAATAGAGCACTGTTTTAAGTAGAAAAGACAATGATATATGATGGGAGAGAAGTCAGAGATGCTCACTGTTTTTATTCCTATTCTTCTGTAAAAAGGAAAGGTTTTTGACTTGCAAAGATAGAACAAAAACAGCCATTGTACAATTTTTATGTTCGATATAAATCCAAGGAAATAGCAAGAAATCAACTAGCAGCCTTAGCAAGTTGAAATGATACATGTCAGTATACATACATACATATAATAATATGTATTAATTAATTATAATTAATATAATTAATATAATAATAATTAAAATAATATAAACAATATAATATAAATAATTAATACTAAAAATCTTGGAGACTTCATACTAAATGTACAAGTATTTATTAGTAAAGAGAAAGAAATAGAGAAAGAAGAAAATACTACCAGTCTTACTTACCCAAAGTCCAGTTACTTCTCTTTCATCAGGTCCTAGATTCCCCATGGGCTCAGTGAATCAAATAGTTGGATCAACTTGAGTTCAGGAAGGGCCTGGAGTCCAAGAGACTGGGTTCCTGGATTCTTGGTCCAATGGAAGCAGGCATCCCACCTGCTGCAAGCCAGAAATGGCTTACATAGATAAGTGTCTCGAGGGCTGTGAGACGGTTCCTTTAATGAGCCCCCCCCAAATGGCCGAGAGAACATTTCTGCTTGTACTGGCTCTTTTATCTTGCCCATGATGTTGCATCTACCCCACTTTCAAATGGAAAGCAGGAATGTGATAGAGATTGGCAGATTCTCTATCAGCTTATTAAGTCTTTCTCTCCTTTCAGGGTTTTGAAGAGAAGTTGAAACAATATTTTTCCCTCAAAGATGGAATGCAGAAGACTAGGATGGAAGCGAACAGTAATAATGTACAATGATCAATTCTGTATAACTTTATTATTATTATTATTAATCTAATTCAAGCATGGGACATTAAATGATTCATCTTTGTCAAGAAAGAGATGTAACTGGTCCCATGGAGCAGTCCCATACAATTGGTCCTTGAGGCAAACATTATAATCCCCATGTGGTGGATAAATTGAATAAATCAGAGACTACTATCTTAAGCTTTGATTGTTACTCCTTCAGTATCCTCCCCTCTTTTTGGAGAGCTGAAGGGGAGAGAATTAAACTTCTCCCAATGCTTTTCTTTATAGAGGGCAGAAAATGAACTCTGACACTCTCTTTTGTATTGCACTTGTAAAAACATGGGGCACCAGGGATGTTAAAATATAACCTAATGGTTGTGGGCACACACACACACTGGGTTGAAGGAGAGACAGGACCAGGATAGGGAGACCAGTGTACACAGCTAAGCTGCTTCTAACTGTCAAGAATGGCTGTTGGCTAACTGTCACCCAGCTCACCACTAGGCCAGAGTCTTTGAAACCAGCAGGCAAGGTAAAATTTTTAAACAGTTTAATTATGAGAAACTAAAAGGATGGGATAGGGGATTCTATGCAAAACCCGAATGGCAAAACCACAGGGCAAGGAGAGGACTTGACTTCTCTAATCTTAGTGTCCTAAGCAGGCAGGGCCCAAAGGAACAGTTCCAGAGTCTCTGGGGAGGCTGCTTCAAACCTGGTTCCAGCCAGGTTTGACCAGCACAGCTAAAGCGGTTGAGGGTGGCTTTGAAGGTTCTCACAGTAATCCACAGATGATCACAAGATGCCAAAAGCCAAGGTGGTGTAAGGTATCCAAGTAGAGAGAGTGTGCTTGAGATGCTGTCCACCAGATCCCAAACTCCTCCTCCACTTGGTGCTGCTCTGTAGTTCTTGTCCACTTGCTAGATGCCACCACCACTCATGATCCCAGGGAATCAGGATGCAGGTCTGAGATCTCCCAGGTCTAGCAACAGTTTGTGCCAACCACTAATGGAGTCTCTCTCAGAGCACAAGCCCTACTTCCTGCTCCTTCATTCCAACTTGGAATGCTCCAGCCCTTTCCTGCTAGTTCCAACCTTAATACTTAATTAATTACTAAATAATCTTCGTCACAACACTCTCCTACCTCATTTCACCTCCAAAGAATAAGATGGCCTCAGGACAGGTACTCCATGATAACCTTTTCTCTCTGTCATTCTTTACTATCTCAGTTTGTGTGTCATCTTCTCCTTTAGATTATAAATTCAATGAGGGTAAAATGGCACTTCTATTTTATTAACTGTATCCCCAGTATTTAGCACAGTGTTTGGCACATCATAAGTGCTTAATAAAGGCTTATTGGATTGCATTGGACCAGACAAGCAATTAGGCAGCTATTAAACCTGACGAGGAAAAGCCCTGGTAACTTAGAATAATGATATTATCAATAAATACAGGGAATTTGGGAGGAGGAAAGATGATGAATTATGTTTTCCGCTTTTTGGGTTTAAAGAAATAATGTGACATACTGGTGTTATGTCCAAAAAGCAATTGAAAGTTCAATATGAGGTAGACAAAACTGACTGGCATAGTATCTGAGATTCAATACTGTCACATAAATTCTGTTTTGAAGCATTAGTTTAATATCTTGCATTTATAGAAGGTTTAAGGTTTTCAAACACTTTAATTTGCTGGACTTCAGGTTGAGTATTTTTAGCAAGTATTTTTATTCAACAAATTTTTAACAACTTTTTGAACAATAAAGTCATCATCAACTTGAATATACATGTATCTGAATATGATGGCAGGAGAAAGTATGGAGAAAAAAGACATTAAGTCAGACATAGTGGTGTGTCATTTAAAATCACTTGGGATACTTGGAACTACATTTCCCGTGATCCCCAATGGGTTTCCTGTTTTGGATGATATATTGAAGGTGAGGGACTGTTTTAAAATAGGGGGAAGTGACTTGGAACTTCCTCTTTAGCTACCTGAGCTTGTGGAGAGAGGAAAGGTAAATGGCGAAGGTGATGTTGGAATAAGTTTCTTATAGGCATGTGGTCAGTTTATCTCTCAGCATGGCTTTTATTAAAATACTATTCTTCCTTTTGATCTCGACCCTCATCATTTTTAATCATAACAGTGGTCTAGCTTGTATCTCATAGTGATGCTATGGGATGATAACCACTGGAACCCATGTATGTAATATATCATTCTCTTCCACAAGAACATTTAAAAAAATAAGAACATGTGTCTGATACTTATTGGTGGGATGAATTTTAAAACTAGGTTGCCTTTTAGAGTGGCAATATCTTTTAGACCAATAGAATATGCTTTTAACCCATCATTCCAATCCATCCATCCAGTCGATCCATCAATCCAATATAGGGTTTTCAATAAATCCTGGGATTTACAATAGAGCTGGGAAAGATTATAAAGATTATTTAGTCTTACATCAAAGAAATTTCATTTACTTCATTCTGATAAGTGAAAATCATACCTAAAATTCACTTTATTAGCTTTCCCAGAAGAATATAGTGTTTCATACATGTATATTAAGTCAAATTGTCTTTCATCAATTAGTTTCTCAACTAATTTTTTCAACTAGTTTTTCTTTCAACCTCCTGAAACTCCTGTTAATTCTTTTCAGTATAGTTGAGTAATCTTTTTAAGAATCTTCAC
Source organism: Gracilinanus agilis (assembly GCF_016433145.1). Classification (NCBI taxonomy): domain Eukaryota; kingdom Metazoa; phylum Chordata; class Mammalia; order Didelphimorphia; family Didelphidae; genus Gracilinanus; species Gracilinanus agilis. Next base: position 87,364,094 of record NC_058131.1, read on the forward strand.
ATATCACATACTTTTACTTTGTTTCTAGGATCTACATGACTGTGTGTCAGAGAGAACAAGGCAGAGAAACAGAAAGAGAAAGAGGAAATGGACTGGTGAGAAAGAGGCCAGAAAGAAAGAGACAAAGGGGAAAGAGAGTCAGAGACCAAGATGGAGATACACAGAGTGAAAAAGAATGAGAGCAAGAGGGAGAGAGGAGAGAGAGAGAGAGAGAGAGAGAGAGAGAGAGAGAGAGAGAGAGAGAGAGAGAGAGAGAGAGAGATTTCTTTGATGAAGTCTATCAGTCTCTTCTCAGTATAATGCTTCTAAATCTACAGGATCACAAAGGTTAATAAAAATAAAGTATTGTTTCCTATATAAAGTCATAGATTCTGGAAATCTATTCATATATCTTAGGACTATTTATCCCAGACTAAGAATCCAAAATCTACAACAAAGTCTCCCTTTCAAGGCACTGAAGCATACTTTCAATAAAGATTTTCCAAATTATGCATATGAATGAAAATCATTTTTGCAACCCTCTTAGCCCATGAAAATAGCAGTGCTTACTTATATATTTGTATAATTTTTGTGGGTCTCTAATAGTTCTTTCTTTGAATGTCTGTCTACTCAGATTTGTTTTGCATACAGAGTAGGATGTTCTCCAAATTATTCCTCAGCATCTTCTTTATCACCTTGTAAAATTACTAATAAAGTGTCATTAACTTAGGATAAGCAACATTAGCTGCAATATTACCTGCAAACATTCATTGAACACCTGTTTGTGCAAGGCTCTTTGCTCAACATTCACACTGTTGGCACAATCAGATTAATTATTATTAGATGATTGGACTTTTACAAAATAATAGGATAATAGTTCTATTTAAAACACTAACATTTTGCTTTTCTTTTACTAAGAATAACATCATCCTCTGGACTTTTCAATTTACTAAGGAATTTAAAGTTAATGTTCTTTACTACATATTCAGCATTATGTAAGTTAGAACCACAACATTTAAAAATAAATATGCTCTTAATGATCATTATGAAATTGGAATATTATAATTCAAAACTGAGACAATGTTTGTGTGTGTGTCAAATTATGTATGGTCATTAGAGAATACTGAGAATTTCTGAGTTGCTTCTTTCTGGAGACTTTATCACTGGTCCCCTGTCTAGGAACTTGATAATAAGTTCCAGAAGCATTATTGAGACCTTGAAACACTATAACTAACAACAGAGAAGAGCTTAAAATAGACTAGCCATCCATGTTCTCTGTCAGCCACCACCTTACAAGTATCCTTGGATATGTTCCCAATGCTTACCAATTGGAAGTCACAGCTTGTTTTTGACTACTAGGCCCTGAAGAGATCAAATAGAAATGTCTTGATAAATTCCATGACTTGACACTAGAAACCTTTTAAGGAGATGAGAATTCCTTCTTTTTTCTTCTATTCTACTGTATTATCATAGTGTGAACATGACCCTAAGTTCTCATGACCTATGCTATTTGAGAAAATTTTTGTTCTGACAGCTATTACTAATCAGGAAAGGTTTCAACAAAGGCCTATTGATGGTTTCACCTCACAAGAACATATAATTTGCTCAAGATTTAATCTCTTTTGAGAACCATCCTATGGTTATATAAATTCATCACCAGGCTAGACATGAGCCAAGTTATTTGGCCAGAAAAATTTTTGAAAATCATTTTTAATCTAGAAAAGGACTTCCTACCTATGTGGTCACTAATTTAAGCTCTCATATCTCTTTGCTTGGATACTCCATTGACCTACTACTTGGTTCCCTTGACTCATTTTTCAAATTCATTTTCCAAATTAAAGACAGGAAGTCTGAATTCATAAATGGACTCATAAATTTACTGCTTGTGTCACTATGCAAAACTTAACCTCAGTTTCCTTATCTATGAAATATAGGCAAATAGTGCCTATTTCTCAGGGTTGTGAGAATCAAATGAAATAGGGTAAAACATTTTGGAACCCTAAAATAGATGGGTTTTTTTGCTTATTTTCCATTTAATTTCATGACTTTTATCTTAATGCAAAAGTTGGGTTCTGCTCCGGGGATGGAAGAGACACTGTGTCAAATTTCTTAGGCTGGGGACACAGAAGCTGTCTGCCTGCAGGACTGTGCTGGGGTGAGATGCACTTTGAAAACAAGCCAATGGTTCTTTATTATACATGACACCCCATCTTCTGTTGCTTTGCCTTTCTTCAATTCACTCCTAATGATTGAAATATATTCATTCCTCCTCACATTTGCTTCTCAAAATCGCCAAATTTCTTCAAAGTTTAGCTTAAATGCTTCTGCCTCTATAAGGATTGATTTCCTTAGCTACATATGACTCTACTCTATTAAATCACCATACTATATTTTGTAAAAATGTATAGAAATACATAGCCCCAAACACATTATCTTCTATATTGTGCATAAATATGTAAATATTATTAAATATACATATATATGCAAATATGTTTGTGTATATGTGTAGTATACAAATATGCACATATGTATACGATTTTATTTATGTGGACTTACTATTTCCCTTAATAGATTTAGCTCCTTTGAGATCGGAGGTGGCTTGAGTTTGATGTCTATATCATCACATTTAAAATATTGCTCAGCACATAGCAGGCAATTAAGAGCTTGTTGACTGATTATTGATTTGGTAGGTCTCATAGATACCGTGTACTGAAATCAATGGAGGAGGTATCCACATCCTTAAAAATCACAGTTAATTGAAGTTTTCATCTCATATACTGAAGTGGATATATGGTATAGTTTGTAGAGTGTTGTGCCTAGAGTCAACAACAACCTGAAATATAATTGAGCCTCAAAAATTTCTTACTATGTGACTTAGCCTTTGTCTATCACTTTCTATAAGTGTAAAATAGGTATAATAAAGTATCTACCTTTCAGGGTTGTTGTGAGAATGAAATGAAATATTAGGTGCAAAATGCTTAGCACAGGGCATATTCCCTTTACTGTTATTTCTAGTCTCATTAAATGCTCACTGAGAATCATTTAAAAATTCAAGTATAATTCTCTATTATTGTGCTTTATTATTCTTCCTACTGAAAAAATGTTAGAGAATGTCCTTACAGATCAATTGCATTAGAACACATTAATTATCTATTAAGGAAAACAAAGAGATCCCTCCATTTCTTACCTCATGCCCTGAACTGTTAGTTTGGAGCATTTCAAATGGAACAGGGTCTACGTTCTGATACGTTCTTGCTAGTCAGAGGTCCTAAAATGTCTTGCCAAAGGAGATATGTAATTTTATTTTTTTCTGTGGATCCCCATGACTGGAGGATATATTAGGGAATATTAGAAATTGAGACAAGAAGAAATACCCACTATGTGAGGTATGATCCAGGAGGAGAGATCACTTTAATGCCACTTCTTCTCTGGACTTAATTATAACATAAATGAGTTTTATCTGTTCCAGACTAAATTACCCCTACTCTAGATAAGGTGGAGCCAACATGGTGGGATAAGGCAGGAATTCCCTTAGCTTACACAAATTTGCCTCCAAACAACTATAAAATAAACAAAAATGCCTAAAAATGAATTCTAGAGCAGCAAACCCAACAATAAGGTGAAACAATAACTTGATAGGTCTACAGTAAATCTGTCTCAATGGGATAAGAAGGAAGAACAATGCAGTTCAGGTCATTTCCAGGGGAACCAGTAGTAGAATTGACCTCATAAAGTTAGCAGCCAGGCTCCCAACACTGTAGCTAGACAACCAGCACCCTGGAACAGTACTGTAGGTAGTAAGACACATACGACACTGTTACAAACTAATAAGCAGTCAGGTCCTGAGATGCCAGCCCAAGAAGATTGGGACAGTATCTCCTTCATCTCAGGAGAAGAACCCAACTTTAGCATGAAGATAAAAGTCACAAAATAGGATGAAAATGGGTAAAGAATAAAATAACGTGACTATAAAGATTATCATGGTTACAGGAAAGATTCAAACACAATTATAGTATTAAAATGGCTACATGAGAAGCCTCAAAGGAAAATATGAAATGGTGTAAGGTCCAACAAGAACTTCTGAAGGAGCTCGATTTAAAAAAAAAAAACACTACAGTAAGAGAAGTAGAAGAAAATGTGTAAGAGAAATTAGAGTGAAAGAAGAGAATCATGAAAAAAAGAGTCATCAATTTGGTAAAGAAAGCACAAAAAGATGGAAAGAGAAATAGTAGAGGTATTTTAGAAACTACTTCTCTGAAGCAGAGAAAGGTCATTTGAAAAGGCCTATGAGTTGATTATATATGAAGTTATTTTGGCAAAATTTATGTAGTTACTTACAAATTTTGCAGAACAGAGGAAGGCAAAGGGTTTTAAAAGACTGCCTGACCTTTGATCCATCCATACCACTGCTGGGTTTGTGCCCCAAAGAGATTATAAGGAAAAAGACTTGTAAAAAATATTTATAGCTGCACTCCTTCTGGGGGCAAAAAAAATGTAAATTGATCAAATGAGGAATAGCTAAATAAATTGTGGTATCTGATGGTTATAGAATACTATTGTGTTGAAAGAAATGATGAACTGGAGAAATTCCATGTGAACTGGAAAAACTCCAGGTATTGATGTGGAGTGAAATGAGCAGAACCAAGAGAACATTGTACACAGAGACTGATAGATTGTGGTGTAGTCAAACATAACAGACTTTTCTACTAGTAGCAATGCAATGATCCAGGACAACATGGAGGAAATTATGAGAAAGACTGCTATCCACATGCAGAGAAAAAAACTGTGGGAGTAGAAATGCAGAAGAAAAACATATGATTGATCACAAGGTTTGATAGGGACCTGATTGGGATTTTGGCTTTAAAAGATCACTCTATTGTATATAAAAATAATATGGAAATTGGTTTTGACCAATGATGCATGTGTAACCTAGTGGAAATGCTTCATGTAATCATGGAAAAATATTCTAGATTAATCAATCAATTAATTGATTAATTTAAAGAAGAAAAATATGAATTGTAAAATGTTCAAAAACAATCAATTTTTCCTACACGTAATTCAAAAAATAACATTTAATTTTAAAAGAAATAAAAATAAAAATAAAAATAGCCTTCTCAGAATAAATGTGTGCAACTCATAAGCCATCCAGCATACGTATTTCCAGGAATTCTAAGAGTCACTGCTCATTAATAACAGCAGCTAAAAATATTTTCCCTTCACCTTGAGCAGATGAATGTTAATACTTTTCTGAAACTTGACAGGTATTTTTTCTTTTTAAAGTGAAGAGTTCAGAGTAGAGATGATCTCTGAGGACCCCCCAAATCTAAAATTTTATGATTCTATCATTCTTTTTCATTATTTCTATTTTTCCTCTGAGAATGAAATTAGTTTTAAGTCAAAGTTTTGTAGTTGGATTTTTTCCCACTGCTCCAAGGGTTTAGCCAAACAAAGTATAATATCCTAAAATTCCTTCCAAAAATAACTGTCACCTATATAAAGCCTAAACTGACAAAGAATGGTCCTGCTATTTTGTTGCAAATTCCCTTTTTTTAAGACATGGGGTTTGGATGAGGTTTTATATAGTGAATAACTTTTCAGAATAGAGGATTCTAAGATGGTATTGTGTTATTTAGTTTAAAGATTTGATATTTAGTTGGTTCAGTGAATTGAGAGCCAGTCCTCTATAATCTAAAACATCTAGATGAATACTTGTATTAAAATGAAGTTATTTACATATATGTCCTTATTTGAGACCAGTGGAGTCGAGTCTTCAAGGTGACTCTTTCTGAAAGAAATTCATGAGTAAAAAGAACAATCCTGGACCATACCTGAAGATTTATATTCTCCTAGTTCCCTTATAATTGCCTGTATGATCTTAGAAAAGTCATTCTGTAGAACTTAATTTTCTCATTTTTTAAAAAGAATGTATTGTCATCAAAAATCCTGAGAGAGGAAAAAAAAAGAAGAGGAGGAGGAGGAGGAGGAGGAGGAAGAAGAAGAAGAAGAAGAAGAAGAAGAAGAAGAAGAAGAAGAAGAAGAAGAAGAAGAAGACAAAATATTTTCAAATATAATTTTTCATTTGAACTCCAAAAGAACTCTGTGACCTATCCCATTATTTCACTTTAATCAATAAGAAAATTGTGTCTAGAGTAATTGATTTATCCAAGGTTATATACAGTTAGAGCAAATACTGAAGCAAAACTCCCCCACCAAGCTCTCTCTCCACTATATCATTCTAAGATCCATGTAGATTTTAAAATTAATATTCAATATCTCCAAAGTACAATATTTATAAAGATTTATTAATATTTAACTAGAAAGCTAGAGAACACAGGGAGTGCTTACCACTCACATGAAAGAGACAGTGAAATGGCATTACCCAAAACTTATATACAATCACATAAAAGATGCACATAAACAGAAAGGAAAATGGAAGTTTGGGGTGAGGTAAGAATTCTGAGATATGAAGTCTAAAGGATATAAAATTTCCACTTACACATTCAACATTGTGAAGATCTTACTCCGCATTTAGAGATCAAGTGAAGTAGGTCCCAAGAAACAAAAAGAACCTAAAGATATAATTGCTAAGTAATGCCTATAGTTTGTCTGCTCACTCTTTCATGGAATAGAATTTGCCAATAGACATAAGCCAAGTTGCTGTTCCCATTTGGTAGATTTGGCTCTTTGATTTATGTTGGAAATTTTGTGAAAAAAGCTTAACATATTTCATCCATGGGAATGCAATTGGGGATGTCTGTTTCTCATTGTCACTAGTGAACCAAGTCTCCTCCAAATCATCTGAATTCATCTTTTTTGTTTCCAAAATGGAGCATTACCATCTACCTCAGGATTTACCCAGGTCAAATATAATTCCCAGTGTCCACATTGTTTGTTCATTACTCAGGTCCTTAAATTTGCATGATAAAGTCCTCAAGCCATATGTTCAACTAAACTTCTCCAAAACATATTTCAAGGATACTTAAATAACATATCCCTAGCTTGCAATCTGTGAAACAGATGGTGACTCCTTAAGCTCAACTTACTAATTATGCTCAGTGTTCCTATCCAGGTGTTCCCTACCTGACACCAAATTCCCAAATTACTGCCCTATGGCTATGAGGAAATCTGTCTTTCTTAGGGGCATGGTAAAGATCATGTTTAAAATAGAAAAATATTTTATAGGCTCTTTGCCACGACTTTTCAAATTGTAACATTTTCCATGGGCAAATATTCACTAGTAAATTAATAATAAGAAAGATACTAATAAGGAAGAAGGCACTTCAAGTCATTAGGCCCAGATGAAAATATCTTAGGATACCAAAAGAACTGATGAATACTCTGATCAATTTATTAGTAATGTTTGAAAAGATCATAATAAAAAGCAGGATTCCAATCAAGGCAATGTTGCCACAATGTCCCAAAAGAGAAGACTAGATTTTTTTAAAGCATAGATTTGTGATCTTGACTTTAATTTCTGGCAGCATTTTAGGGCACAGTAAAATAATGTATAGGAACACTTAGAAAAGGAAATAGTGATCACTAGGAGCCAGAATGGATTCAGTAAGAAGAAGGTATACTAGGTTAAGCTAAATTCCTTTTTTAAAAAATAACTTGGCACATAAGAGGGGTGCCTTGCCATAAACTTTGTGTATCTGTATTTCTGCAAGACTTTGCACAAATCTCATGTAATAATCTCAGGAAAAATATTGTCAATAGTTGAATGGATTCAAAAGTTGCTAAGTAAAGCATCAATAAATTTATCAAGTTCATACTCTTTGTTTAGTATTTGGCAATGTTTTAGGGATTCAGAGACAAAAATCTGTTCTCATAAAACAACATTTAAATATATACATACAATGAAAGTCTAAGTTTTATTGAGGCATCAATTAACCTGAAGATGATAATTCATAATGAGATAGGTATTGAGCTGTAAAGTATTTTCAGATGTAAAAAGAATATTCCACTCTTAGAAAGTGGCTTAGTCTTTATTCATTCAATTACCTTAGAAATGGCAGCAAAGATATGATCATGTCCTAGTAGTAAATGTCTCTTTTTTACAAGATGCTTCTTTGGATTCTGTGTGTGTGTGTGTTTGTATAGTCTATGAGGATGTGCGTATGAGTGCATGCATACATATGCATATGTATGTGTGTTTATTTATTAATGTGCATGTCTGCCTCTCAGGATTACCCTTCTAAAATCGACTATCCCTGATGAGTCTCAATTCTCAGAGCAATGCTCTATCTCCCACTCAGGAGTCTAGTAATACTGTTTAATGATTTGGAAGAGATTCCATAATTTCATTAACAAATCATTTACAGGTATATCCCACTACATGATTATCTGTTGAAAATCATTTTAGCCAGCCAGTCTTAAGAAGCTCTTATAAAGAGGTATTTTCTAATGTAGTACGGTAAGAACATGATACAAGATTTCCTACCAAATGTCTATGACAGACACTCCTCCTAACAAGTACATATGAAGTCAAAGGGAAAATGAGCTCAAATATGAAATCACCAAGATAAACCAGAAACTCTAATTCGTAGTTTTGTTTTGAGTATGATATCCTTAAGTTCAATACTTGTTTGATTCCTTAATTAGTGTAAGTGTGGATTTGGGGTAAATCAAGGATCTCTAAGGACTCATCTTTGAATTGGACTGGAAGCTGACCCCATGGAACTCTGAGAGAATTCCATTGGGGGGGGGCAGTGAAGGAGGGAGTTTGGTGAAAATTCTGAAGATTCTAAACTGCCAACAACCAACTGCCAGAGACTCCTGAGAACACATTCATGCTCTTGGGTGGGATGGTTGTGGGTGGCTGGGAGGTTCTGGACAGGAATTTAGGTCTTCTGAAACCAAAAGTCAGGGGCAACCTGGAGATTTCAACAGCTAAACCTTTCTACTGATTTCATTGCCAACGAAGAAGCCAAAAGAGTTGTGCTCCATAATTGGCCTTAGTGCCCGGACTCCGGTGGGAGTGGGCACTGGAGGCACCCTTCCTTGATCCCTCTTATAACCCTTCCTTGCAGTTATTCCCCTGTTTGTTAGATAGTGTCAAGGATAAAATATTGTGAGGGGAGGGAGAGTCAGTTTCTGAGTCAAAGCTACAGAAGAAACCAGAACTGCTCTCTTGTTGTGGGGTTCATAGTGGATAGAGAAATTATCCCTGTACCCTCCTTTCTCAAAAAAATCCTCAAACATCCCTAACCCTGTTATCCTGAATTCCCTCATCCTTATAATAATTTTTTATTAGTTCATTAGTTTGGGTCTGTTACTTGAAGGGGAGGAAGACAGATCTTGTGGCTGTGGGGAAGACGAATACCAAACACCATCTTGAAGGGTGCTTTGACTAGAACTTGGGAGTGGGGAGGCTTGTCTCCTTAGTGCTAGCTCTGAGGGTGAGATCTAACCCATTAGGGTCACAACTGATCCCCAACACCTTCCTTCAACATCCCTACTATAGCTTTGCCAGTTGGGAACCCTTTTGAGTTATTCCCTCATAGGTCTTCCCTGGGGTGTGGGTGAGTGAATAGCTGATCTGGCCCATTGAAAGCTAACAAGGGGGAAGTCTGGATACCCACCCCCACCCCCATTTTACCGTCAATCCTCTCATCATCTACATTAGGGACTTTTAAAGATAAATGGAACTCCTCTTTGTTTTTTACTTGCTTTCAAAAAGAGGGCTTCCTAATTGATTTATAGAGTTTGCTTTTTTATATGAGTTAATTGATGTTGCCATTTACTCATTCTTAATTTTCATATAAAGTTTTGCACAATATTTTGCAACAGAATTAATGGAAAAACATAGCAGATGATTGTAATGCATGATAGGAACCAAAAGGATAGGTATTGGATCAGTATCTGACTAAGTAAATCAGTCAGTAAATCTACATATTAATGAATGGGAAAAACATTGACACAAAGGAGCAGAACTAAGTAGAGAGAAGCAAAAAGAATCTGGTGGTTACAACAAAGGGCCTTCTTATGTTGGGTGATGCTTATATTTAGTTTAATGGCCATACTTCATCACAACTAATGAAAAGAATCAGACAGTACTAATAGTGCCCCTAATGGCCATATGAATTTATCTTTTTTAAAGCATGTAGCAAACTACTTTGCACATAGTAGATGATTTACTTAAATTTACAAATGCACACAAGTTGTATCTACAAAAGAAAATAATAGAAATATTATAGTGAAATGATAGGTGGGCCAGTCTACTCATCTGGCCTTGATTTTGGCTAACTCCCTAGAAAAAAACCCTTGTTCTATCATCTTAGGACTCGGGTTCATCTTGCTTTTGATGTTACCTAATTCTGACACTTTGGCACAATAGTTAGCCTCACTAAAATTATATTTCCTAATGTGCATAATAAGGGGATTATGTTACATTATGTGAGGTTCCCTTGTAATTCTTGGCCTTTTATACTTTAGCTAAACCTCAGTTTCTTTATCTTTAAAACTGTAGCTAAGGATAACAACTGTCATTTTACATTTTTCCTGACATTTCCTCATTAAATCCTCACAATAATACTGCAAGGTAGTTAAGTAAGATTATAATTACCCTCTTACAGAGAAGGACAATAGGCTCTAAGGGTAGAATTCTTATTAGATATGTAGGTTAATGTCTTCTCTGGCCTCATTTCCAGAATCCCATTCACATCAGTTGGAAGATACCCAAAGAATAGCTGACTATACTTACACTAAAGGTTTTTAGAAACAATCCTGAAAGGCTGGAGCTTTCTAATATTGTAGTTTATAAAGTCACTATCTGATGTTTTTCCTAATATCAAATATTAGTTGTTCAGTCATTTTGGGTTTTCTTGGCAAAGATATTAGAATGGTTTGCAAGCTATGTCTCTGGATCATATTATTGAGGCAAACAGGTTTTAGGGCCGCATAGCTACTAAGTGTATATGAGGCAAGATTTGAACTTGTAAACATGAGTCTTCCTGACCCTAGGTCTTGCCCTTTATCTCCTGTGTCACATAGCTTCGCTCTAATATCAACCAGTTGATATTAAGTAGCTTATATAAGAAGGTTTATTATACAGAATTATAGGAAATAGAATTTTTAAAGAAGCATTCCCTCAAATCAGGGCATGCTCTTTTCCTTGCATATGTGAAGTTCCTGGAGAGGACAGGTTCATAATAAGTACATATGGTCAATTAAATTTAAAAAAATGAACAAATTAAATAACAATAAAAGTCACAGTTCGCGATTATTAATTTTTTTCTTTCTGGCGTCCTTCTAAAATTGCTTTATAGTATAATTATCTGTAGCATTCTAAGGTTGGTACAACTGTACCTTCCTTAGTGCGTGTAGTTTTTCCTCAGTGTGTTCACACTCAGGCCACTAATCTCAGCTTCTGTGGCTAAGAGACATTCTATTACCTCTGGTAGAACACTCCTGCCAACTCTGATTCATGACACCAGACACCAGATCTTTTGGCTGAGCATGCCAACTTCTCAGGGTTTTTCAGAAAATCAATAAGATAATGCATATGAGAGAGTTTGGAAAAGCTCAAATATATTGGCTGCATGACACTGAGTAAATAGCTTAAATTTTCACTGGGCCCAGAGAGTTTCCCAAGTCTTTAAGCAGCATAGGAGATATCAGTCTGTTCTGGCAGAGAATTTTTAACTGAAAACCCCTCATTTACCCCACAATGATTATAGGTTTACTCCTCCTCTTGAGAGCTTTTGTTATGCCATGAAGCAGATATTTGAAGTGATCATCTTGATATCCTCTTATAACCTTATTTAAGGGGTGCCTTCTCCTGAAATTTATAGATTTTTAAAGCTAATCTGTTTTTCTTCTTTGAATGATAAAAAATTTATGTATTTAAAGGTACTTGTGTGTTAGGTGCCTAAAATATTTATTACATTATATCAGATGACTAAATTAGAAGTAAATACAATCGGCTCATTTAATGTGACTTCTTTAGTTAGCTTTCACCCTTACAGATTCCAAAATGGTGTGTCTTCAGTTTAGATGAAGCAAAATTTTCAAGTTTTCTTGGCCATCCAGCAGCTAATAGAAAGGTTCTGAGTTTCCAGCTGACCACCCAAGTTATGGCGCCCCCTGTTCAAAGGCTATTTCACATTCACTCGATTTAGCTAAGGAATCAATTTTCAAACTACACCTTCTATTGGTAAGTGGAACAAATTTCTTCCAGTTGACTTGTTTGATGACATATCACAACATGACAAGCATGAAGATTTCACTGTGGGAGAGATTGAATAGAGTTCACCAATTGAAACACTGGTTAGTCCTAGTCACAGCTGTGAAAAATTTCTCTCCCAAATATATTGACACAGCTGTGCTAGCCATTTCCTCCCCTGATCTACTTCCCATTTTTCCTCTCCTACTTCTGTTCCTTCCCAGGGGCATCACTCAGATAAATCAGGACAGAATCCATTTTGAAGTTATCTCTAAAGGTGAATTAGGAGTGAATCCAGAACCTTCTGAAAACCACTTCTCCTAGATAAGGAAAGTTAGTTCAGTGGCTTTGAGTCACACACAGCATGACTGTCTGAATTTAAAGCTTGTCTCTATACCTAATCAATTCTGTGACATCAGGAAATTCATTTAACCTCCTTTCACCTTATTTTCTCCAGATTTAAAATAAGGAAAGTGGGTCAGCGAAAGAAAGCAGAAAAATACTTTGAAAATATATTTATAAATTCTTGGCAGCTATCTCAAGTTCCTTTTAAGCCCTAGTGAAATTCTTAGAAAAATAAAATAAAGCTCTAGTTTTGAATGAGAAGGGAAAACAAAGGCTATTGTTAGGAAAGGATGATAGTATTTTGTTTATAGTTCTATTGCCAGAAGAAATTCATAGATCATCTTGTTTAAGACTTATTTTGATAATTTAGGAAACTGAGGCCTCCAAAAGATGACTTGGTTAGCATATGGTTGCAAAGATAATGTGTCAAAACTACATTCAGATGGTTCCTTTGACTCTTATGTGAGACATTTTGATCATTCTAGGTTCTCCTCCAATCATATTTCTTCCCTGTTTTTCAATATCCTTTGATGAAATGCATCCATTTCTTGTCCAGTAATCATAGTTTTCCCCCAAGGCTTTGTACTGACTGGACTCTTCATATCCTTTCTCAATTTTCTCAAAATTAGTAAGTTCAATAGCCATTCCAATGTAAATGATAAGAAAATCTATAAAACCAGTTTTATTCCATCTCTAAGTTCTAAAAGTTCCCACTTCCAATCCTTTGTACACATAAGTGGCAAATTACTATTGCTGAACTACAATTGTCCCAATAATACTCTCCTCACAAATCTTTGACAGCATCCTATTTTTCCTCAAAATATAAATTCCTCAGAATGAAATTTAGAGGTTTCTGTCAGTTGTTCCTAACAGTAATTTCAATTATGTTGTATTATTCCCTTCTCCATATTTTGTATTCTTTTTAAATTGATCTATTAGCTGTTTTTTTTTAAAATGTGATTTTCCATTTCCTATCTCCCTTTTTTATAAGCTACCCCTTTGACAAAAATAAACCTCTGTCTTTGCATTTTGGGGATTCCTTTCTGCTTTCAACATGTAGCTTATAGATCGCCTTCTATATAAAGCCTTTCCTGACTCAGAAACCTCCATTTATTAGCGCACTCTCCCTCCATTAATTTCCATTTGTTGCTTACCTTTGTACATTTTGTCCTCCAAGGCCTACATCATATAACTTCTTTGAGAAGAGAGATTTCCCCCCTTTTATCTTCTGCACTGAATACAATGTCTTACACATCGCTGATACTTTGTGGATACTTTTGAACTCAGCTTGACATAAGCCAGTCATACATTTATCTTTCCACGACCACATTCATGTCTCTTACACACTCCTAATTTTTGATAACTCCATTTCTGGGACCTGGAGGAGTTAGCTTCATGATCAATGGGAATCTAGATACAAAAATGACTGGTTTAATGATCATAAGATCATGGATTTAGAGAGAGCTATGAGGAATACATCACCTTCAGACGCCATGGTGTACAAAACCTTTTTTATTGATGTGAAAATTGTATCACATAAATAATACTACCAGAGATGGGTCTCTGAATCCAGGTCATTTTGATGTCAGTGTCCTTGTTCATTCCACAAGATATACAAGCAGTTAGGCAGGCAAACATAGATGGAAGGGATAAGAGAGAGACACAAAGAGAGAGACAGAAAAACAGACAAAGACAGAGTCATTTCTTAACATGATGAGATACTTAGAAATGGGGCAGTTGATATATTATTCCATTCCCACAAAAAGTAAATTCTCCTACTACTGCTACTACTACTATCTTATATTCTTTCTTAGCTAAATTAAATAATTTATTTTCTATTTCCTTAATTCACTCTAATATGGCAGGTAGACAGCACTTGTTCTCATTACAAAGTATAGAGCATAAGGTAAGGGCAGATGAGTAAAAAATATATTTCTTTATTAGACTGGATTTCTGATGAAAGGGAACTATAGCCAGTAAACAAGATTTTTTCCTGTAAAATCTAAAGGAAGGGTTCAGTTTCATTAATTCCCTAGCTTCTGTTATGACAGTTATTAAACATTATAGAATAGGTGAGTTTCTATAAGAATCCTGTGTTGATTATGACTTAGAGACTAAACGATTTTATCTTGGGGGCAGCTGGGTAGGTCAGTGGATTGAGAGTCAGGCCTAGAGATTGGAGGTCCTAGGTTCAAATCCGGCCTCAGACACTTCCCAGCTGTGCGACCCTGGGCAAGTCACTTGAACCCCATTGCCTACCCTTACCATCTTCTGCCTTGGAGTCAATACTGTGTATTGACTCCAAGACAGAAGGGAAGGTTTAAAAAAATAAAATATTTTATCCTTATTAAAGTAATTCTTCCTTGAACACAAACATACACACACATATATGCATATACAACCATAGACATGCATATATGTTTCAATATTTTCATCAAATGAAAAGATTCCCTACTACAATCAGTCTCATGAAAATTTTAACAATTAAAACCAATTTATTTGTCAAAGAAATTTCTATATTATTAAATATAGTCAAGTCTTTAAGTACATTATGGGGGGTTAGATAAAGAATGAGAGGTGGAAAGGAATGCAGTTTTAAATAAAGAAGAAAATCTAAGATTAAATATAGGTCTTTTCTATTGATGGCATTATTTCAATAAACCACTGCAATGCAGTAAGCTTTTGTGGAGATACATAGAATTTATTGTAAGAACACAGAGCTGTTAACTGGGATTCAATCCAGCAAGGGCAACAGACCCTACTAATATTGCATCTTCATGACACCAGGCAACTGGTTGATCAAATGGGAGAAATCAGTGAAGTCAGTTATTTGGCATGCTTTAGATGAAACAACAGGTCAATAGAATTTTTCTTTCTATTTGCCTCAAGCTGTTCTGATATCATTTAGGAACAGACTGAATTGGAGAGTTTAAACAATTATAATAAAGTTGTTCACAGTAAATTTGGTCAAGATAGTACTATTTAAAATTTTCTAAAATGTATCATAAAACCATTTGTTCAATAAACATTTGTTAAGCACTCCACTACACTCATTAGTGTTAGCTACCACAAACACATATGGCCTACTATATCTCAATGAAACCAGGTATCGATCATATTTCTCATTCCATGCAATCATTCACCCTTCCAATATCCACTGTACCACTGATAAACATTAGACCAAAGGATCTCCTGAGGCCATGTTATAAGTGACAATACAGTTAAGTTTGGAATCACTGCCCAGGGGCCACATTGTTCATATTAATATCAGCCAGCACAAACATGTATGAGCTATATCTAGCTAGCTCCAAAAGCTATATCCCACTTCACATTCTATACAACCATCTTAGCCAATGCATTTTCAGAATATTAATTTACAAATTGTATGGAAGATTCCTTGGAGAGAGGAGAAAGTAGAAGTAATTCAGCTAGCATACAATTGTATTTGTCTTATTGAAAAGTGATGGGCACTTGAACTAGAGTAATTGTGTTTTGAATATAGAAAAAAAGTCAGACCAGAAGAGGTATAATAGGGATAGAACTGGTCAGATTTAGCAAATAGTAGGAAATTGGTAATGAAGGAATAAAAAGACTACATGTGTGCTGGTGCCTACCTCACATATAGGAAAGTTGGGAAAAAGTAGTGTTTGTGGGGAAAAAAAGGTTTTGTTTTGACCATGTTTAGTTGGAAAAACCTATAGGATATATAGGTGGAAATGACTATTTGATAGTTGGTACAGTGAGATTGGGCTTAAGTAGAAACTGTAGACTTGATTATATGTAAATTCATCTATAGAAATGATAATGAAACTCCAAAAAATAATCAGGCCATTAAGAAGTAGAATTAGTAAAGAAGGTCCAAATAGAGTCTGAGAAGTGAATGAGGGGGTGAATTGGGGATGAATATATAGCAAAGGGGATTTGAAATTGATTATTCAAGCAATAAAAGGGAAAAAGAAACATCAAGGAAAGAGTGTCTAGGAGAAAGAAATGATCAATAGTGTTAAGTAATATAAAGAAATTAAGACAGATAAAAGAATCCAGGAAGTGAAATTGATAAAGTAATTGGCCTGAAGTCAGGAAGACTCATCTCCCTTATTTAAACTTGATCTCAGACACTGAATAGCTATGTGAATCTGGGGAAGTCATTTAATTCTGTCTCAGTTCCCCATCTAAAATGAGTGAGAAAAGGAAATGGAAAACCACTAAGTTATCTTTGCCAAGAAAACCCCAAATAGTGTCACAAAGACTTAGGCGTAATTGAACCATAACAATAAAACAGAGGGGGCAGCTGGGTAGCTCAGTGGATTGAGAGCCAGGCCTAGGGACGGGAGGTCCTAGGTTCAAATCTGGCCTCAGACACTTCCCAGCTGTGTGACCCTGGGCAAGTCACTTGACCCCCATTGCCTACCCTTACCACTCTTCAGCCTATAAGTCTATACACAGAAATTAAGGGTTTAAAAAAAAACAGATAAAGAAGGGACTTTGGTTGGCAAATAAGAGGTAAATGGGACTATTTCATATGCAAAGAAGTGATGAGAAAATGCAACTTCTTCCAGTCTTTGAGGAGGTAGAAGACTATGAATCTAGTAGTACATCACATGTGTTATCAGGCATAATTATTGTGTTAGTTAATTTTGTAAAAGTTTTTCCTTTATTTTTTGTTCTTTTTTTATGGATGATTTTTTTCTGGATTATACAAGTATTATCATGCAAAACATATTTACATATTATTCATTTTTATAAGTGAATAATCTTATAAACCAACCCCCCCAAAACTATCCAAATAAACAAGTTAAAAATCATATGCTTTCACCTATATTCCTACTACAACAATTCTTTCTCTGGAGGTGAATAGCATTCTTTTTTCATAAGTTCCTCTGAGAGAGGCTTTTTAAAACTAAACTGTCTTTAAAAACTGCTCTACAACTTAGAGAAGAGCAAGGATTCTAAACTCCAGACTTCTGGTCACCATAATGTAAAATTTAAAATTAATATCCAATAACTCCAAGTATTATATTTATAAAGTTTATTAACAATCACTTGAAGTAGAAAGAAAATATATTAAAAGAAATAGAATTTCAAACCTAATTGTTTAACAAAAAGTAAACCCACCTGAATAAGTTCTCCTGCCTCTCCAAAAAGCCCATTTTGGCAGCCACAATCAGGGAAAAAGAGAGAGGGGCGGGGCCACACAAAACTTATACCCTTCCTATATTAGCATGTAATGTGAGAAGGAAAGTGGGATGCTGGGAACTAGAGTCCTGGGGAGCAGATTCTAATTACACATCCTACTAGAATAGTTTCATTCTCTATTTCCTACTTAGGGTCCTTTTATTTCTCCTCCAGTCCTTCAATGTGTAAACTGCCAGATCTTCTGTAATCCTGACTGGGGCTCCATGATATTTGAATTGTTTCTTTCTGACTGTTTACAGTATTTTCTCCTAGGCCTGCATGGTTCTGAAACTGGCTATAACATTCCTGGGAGCTGTCATTTGGTGATTTATTGTAGGTGATCTGTGGATTCTTTCAATTTCAAAATATCCCATTGTTCAAGAGTATTGAAGCAGTTTTCTTTGTTTATTTCTTAAAATATGATGCCCAGGCTTTTTATTTATCATGGCTTTCAGGTATTCCAATAATTCTTAAACTGTGGAATCTGTATCTATTTGCAATTTCAGTTGTTGTTTTTTTTTCAATGAATTTGTTCATATTTTTTCTATTTTATTCTTCTTCTTTTAGTTTTGTTTGTTTCTTGTTGTCTCAGGAAGTCATTAGCTACTATTTGCCCAATTCTAATTTTAAAAAAAATGAATTTCTTCCATGAATTTTCTATTCTCCTTTTTCACTTGGTCTATTCTATTTTTTCAGGGAACTGTTTTCTTCATTGGATTTTTTTGCCTCTTTTTATCAAGAGTTGCATTCTATTTACAAAAACCATTTTTATTCATTGTCCTCTTTTATCAATTGACTAATTTATTTTTTTTTGTTTGTTTTGTTTTTAATTTTAAACCCTTAACTTCTGTGTATTGACTTATAGGTAGAAGAGTTGGTAAGGGTAGGCAATGGGGGTCAAGTGACTTGCCCAGGGTCACACAGCTGGGAAGTGTCTGAGGCCGGATTGACTAATTTATTTTTTAAGCTGTTACTTTCTTTTTGCATGACTTTCATTTCTTTTTCCCATATTTTCCACCTGTTGTATTTGATTTTTAAATTCCTTTTTGAGTTCTTCCCATTTCTGAGACCAAGTCACATTTTTCTTTGACTTTTTTGCATGTGTTTGCTTAAATCTCACCTTCTCCTATTGACTAGGTGCCTTGCTCTTTGTTCCCATAGAAAAAAATGTCTATGGGTGAGTGTTTCTTTTGCTGTTTGTTCATTTTCTCAGCCTTTTTTTGCCTGTTGACTGGGCATTCTGCAAACTGTTGATTCTGTCTCCTCTGTTGATGGCTTGCAGAATTCAGTATTCTAAGCTATTTTTCCCTGGGGTTATAGGCTTCCACACTTTGCATGCTTGAAAGAGGCAAGTGCTAAGTATTTCCAGGCCTCTCTGCAGGCTGGTACTAGTGTCAGATATTTCAAGTGGTATCTGTGGAATATAGAGTGCTCTGTTTTTAGTATAGGTGAGATCCCATTATCCTGAAGTAGCCTTTTTCCCAGGCTCAGAACATGCCACTGATGGTGGAAGATGGTTGGCCAGTATTCCTCACTGCAATTTTGCTTCCAGTTCTCCCTCATCCTTTGAAAATTGCCTCTCTATGAGAAAGATCAGATAGAAAAATAAGAAAATCAACAAAGATTTAATGAACCAACAACAAAAAATGAAAGTATTGGTTCATAACTGCAAAGAGAGTGGGAGTTTTAGTTTGTTTTGGAGCAGAACCTTTGTTTTCCAATCTTGTATACCATGATAGTTTTACTAATACCTCCAAAGGATGACAATTGATTGTTTCATTATCAACCCCTAAATATAGAGTCAGAATCCAAACCTCTCCTATAGAGTGTATAGTCACTATCTGCTCACAACATACATATGTGCTCACAAGCATGTGGTTTTCTCCTCCCACCATCTCTGAGTGCTTAATCTTACTCAATGGCCAGTGCCGGCTGAATCTCCTGCTATTTGGTATAGGATGGTTGTCAAGTATGGCAGGCCATGGGATGGCTAATCCTATGAATAATTTCTCTTTTTTTGCAACAATCCTTTCCTTGAAGAACTTCTTTAAGAAAACTCATATAATGGGAATTTATCCTTATGTGGTCAAGTATATACACCATCTTAGACACTTAAGAGACAAAGAATGGGCTGCTTTTGAGATGACTAAGTCAAAATAAATGACTCTGGAAATGTAAATAATTCCAATGACTCATCAGTTGCACACTGATACTTCTACAACCTCCTCAGTATTCAGATGAACACACACACACTCCAAATGCTATGTAAGAGAAATGCTTTAAAGGAAGTGGGCGATAATAGGATTTGCTAAGGACTTTCTTATAATCAATTATATTTACCACTTCTATTTCTTCAACTTCCATTTTCTCAAATATAGCACTGAGCTCAGCTATATTTCTCCCTCTTGTGTCCAGACAGAAACACATCTGGTCAGAAGTTTATTTAAGAAATGTCGATCAATCCTTTTTCCATTACCTTAAAGCACTCAATATAAGCACATAAATCCTTACATCCCAAGTAACATTGAAGTTAATCAATTCATTTTATATAAGATAAACCTGAAGAAGGGGGTTAAGGAAGTAGAGAGATTTTTACTCAAATAAGTAACAAACTTAGAATTTAACTCAATTCTTTCAAATATCAAGGTAATTTTTTGCATCATCCTTATCAGCTAGGTTTTTCCTCTCTCTTTTTTTCTGTCACTCTCTCTGTCACTCTCTTCAACATGTACTTCAATGTATCAGTATTTATTAAATATCTATACTGTATTAGAAACAAAAGGAGCTACAGAGTGAAACATCATCCTTGAACTCATTATATAATGACTTCACGAAAATTAAAGAATGTTTGGAAGAATGTCTTCTGAATACAAAGTTTATAAGGTTTCATAGTACAAAAGTCAACTCAAAGTCAACCAGTGGCAGAGGCCTACTAAGTGTAGTTTTTCAAAGATACATTTTTTAGGAATATTTAAAGAGCTTTTAAATTTTAAAATATCCTTTATAATCTTATGAAATAGCTAACTGGCATATAATCCTTATACAATGTATCTCTGCTTAATTGTATGTACATAAAACTCAATTTGAACCCAATTGGACATACCCATACATATAGAGGCATACATTAATTACTGTTAAAACTGGATTTTACCCCATGTATAAAATGAAAAGAATAATTATTATGTGAATTAAAGAGAATTGTCTAATAGAATAGTTTCTAAAATGAATATATGTCAATGTTAATTAGTTTTAAATTGTACTTATGACTGTACAAAAAAATCAAGTCATTCTCCAATCAATAAATGGACAAGGGACCCAAATAGGCAATTTTTGGATGAAGAAATCAAAATTATCAATAAGCACATGAGAAAGTGTTCTAAATCTCTGATAATTAGAGAAATGCAAGTTAAAACAACTCTGAGATATCACCTCACAACCAGCAGATTGGCTAAAATGACAGCAGGGGATATAATAATAATTGAGTGTCTCTGCCAAAACTGTAATAATAATGAGAGCCAAGTAACTGATGTTATGATAGAAGGGAGCTAGAGAGATTCTATGAGATGAGATTCTTTTCTAGCTCTCCCCTCCTGCTGAATATACACTTGGAGACTTCGAGGGGGTGTTACCCTGAAACTGGGTGACCTGGATGATTTTGCCATCCCATAGGAGTTGGGGACAAGGCTTTCCTTTAAGATGAAGTATGGGGGACCCCAATCTGATTCTGAATGAGGGCAGGGTCCACTCTATCCTCCCCTGAGGACAGCCAACTTTACAGCTGGTGGTCTGGCTTCAAAATGGAGGCAGCCAGACCAAGCTGTGATTTCCCTCTCCCTCATTGTCTTTCAGGCACTCTGGAACACTATCTAACTAATGAATGGCTTTTATTAATCACAATTCAGGGATTGGGAAAAGGGGTGAAGTGCAGAGGGATTTGAGGGTGCCCTCTTATTTATTTCTATGGGGTCCATCACTCAGGTGGGGCCCTTTGGGGTTCCCAATCCTAAGCATCTCCCCTCGCTCTTTCTACTCCAGTTTCTATTTCTATTTCCTATTTCTGTCCTTTTCTATAATTGTAAGTCAAACCGGAAAGGGTTTCTCAGCAAAGTTGGGTAATGGGGGAAGAAGCCTAAGAGATTGCTCCCAAAATGGAGTCTAGACATTAGCTGACTTGATTATTGAAGTCTTGCTGGGTGAGATGTGATGGGATGCCTTTGACGAGGGAATCGGGGTATCAATGTCCAAAGAAAGATCCTCAGGAAGCCCTCAGGACTGGATGCGAGCTGAGATGTCCTCTGTCAGAACCCTTTTTTTTCCTCCTACTTCTTCTAGAGACTTCCCAGAATTCCCTCACCAACCATTAGTCACTCCTTTTCTGGCTCCTTCTGTCCCATCCACCTTGCACAAATCCCATTCTTACAGGGAGAGTAATGAATATTGGAGGAGATGTGACAAAATTGGGACATTAATGCATTGCTAGTGGAGCTGTGAACTGATCCAACCATTATGGATGGCAATTTGGAACTATGTCCAAAGAGCATTAAAAGACTCCCTGCCCTTCCACCCAGCCATAGCATTGCTGGGTTTGTACCCCAAAGAGATCATAGATAAAAAGATATGTACAGAAAGATTTATAGTTGAACTTTTTGTGGTGGCAAAAAACTGGAAAATGAAGGTATGCCCTTCAATTGGGGAATAGCTGAACAAATTGTAGTGTGTGCTGGTGATGTAATACTACTGTGCTCAAAGGAATAATAAACTAGAGGAATTCCATGTGAACTGGAAAGACCTCCAGGAATTGATGCAGAGTGAAAGGAGCAGAGCCAGAAGAACATGGTACACAGAGACTGATACACTGTGGTAAAATTGAATGTAATGGACATCTGTACTAGCAGCAATGCAATGACCCAGGACAGTTCTGAGGGATTTATGGAAAAGAACACTACCCACATTCAGAGGAAGAACTGCAGGAGTGGAAACATAGAAGAAAAACAACTGTTTGAACACATGGGTTGATGCAGACAGGATTAGGATGTAGACTCATAATGACCAACCTAGAAAAAATTGTCAATAATATTGAAATAGTTCTTGTTCGATGACACAGGAAGAAACCAGTGGAAATGTGTGCCGGCTACTGGAGTTTAGGGGTTGGGGGAAAGAGAACAAAAACATGAATCATGTAACCATGGAAAAACTTTTTCTAAAAAAATTTTAAAAATTTAAAAATAAGTTAAAAAATAAAAATAAATAAATGGTACTTATCATTAATAAATTATTTTCCAAAAGACCTGGGATTTCTGCAAGCCCTCCTCCATAAGGGATTTCTGGCTTTATGTCTAGATATCAAAATGAACTTAAATAAGAAAGTGGTTAATTATTTTGGTCTACCTTTTCTTTTCTGAAGTCAACTTCAACTTCAAATTAATCTATTCCTCTTAGTCTTCCATTTGTGCCAAAGCACTGGATGTTAAAAGTACTTACTGTAGTAAGTGGTTTCCAAAGGTTCTTTTTAACCTGGTTTAGAATAAAAGGGAATATTGAATATCCTTGAGAAAAAAAATCACAGTTGGAAAAGCAAAAGAGAAAGCAAGCTGTTCATTTCTGACATTGCCCTTGGAATATTTCCCAATCTGTATTTCTAAAAGCTGTGTTTCACTAGGTTCAGACTCTACTTATTCTCTGACTCTCTCTCGAGAGCACCTTTTTTATCTGGGATAGTTCAGGACATTAGAAGAAAAATAACAATTAAGGCTTATCACAGTTACTTTGAACAAAAATGGAGTGATGTTAAGGAAGAATTAGTACAGAACTATATATATAGTTATAGATGTAATTATCCTCATCAAATACTGTGAAACTGAATCACTTTAATGACCTCAGATTTGGGAGAGCTGTAATCCAGCTCATATCACAGTATTTAGAAAGTTGCCTAGTGACTTTCCTCCTATAAGTTAAGGGGAAAAATTAGGGGCTCTGAATAAAGAGATCCAGGTAAGAAAATGCAAAAAAAAATTTCATATGCCATATCAGCATGGTATTAACAGTCTTTCATATATACATATACACATCCAATTTCCCTAAATATAATTTTCAGGGAAAGAAATCTAAACTTTTTTTTTCCCTTGTGAAGCATATATGCTAATGATAGAAAGAAGGGGAAAGAATCCCTATGGCCAAGATTATTAATGAAACCCAGTAATTTCCTGAATAATATGTGTTGCTTGAACAAAGTAGGTATAGTATGATATATTATCATCAGCCCGTCTTCTTACCATGCATCACTGCCCTTAGTGATCACTAATCCCAGTCCTACTTTTTAAAACTATTGTTAATCAAGGTCTTTGGGGCTCTCTCTCTCTGATTCATTCCAAGACGGCAGCTGGAGTCAACAACTTGGGGCTGTTTTGTTTTGTATTTTTCTTAGAATCACATCTATAATTACTGCTACACAATAGTGAATGTGCCCTTTTCACTCAATTATGGAAGAACTTGTCCAAGGGCAACACAAACCTAATTTAAGTTATAATTACTGACTTCATTTTCTCCTTTTGTCCAGATACCTTTGAAAATCTATGTACGTGATGAAGTACTGTGATTGGTTGGGTTTGCATGAGTGCTGCTTCTCAAGAGTTTTCAGCCTGGATTTTATTTGCCAAAAATATCACAAAGATACACAGTTAGGAATTTAGAAACTAGAGAGAGAATTGTGGAAATGACTAAATTTTATTATGTTACTTGCGGTTTTGTAATTTATTTAGAAAGCACCAAGGACAGCATTTTGTATGAAATAATAGAATCCTCTAGAAGTTAATACAACACTCTAGAAGTAATACAACAATATTACATTTGAAAAGAATAGATAGGAACAATATGTATTTGTCTAGAACTCAGCTATCCATTGTAATTCCCACAATATATGGAAACAAACATTATTATTTTGATCAAATGTAAAATTAATACATTCTAAATATTTTTTTCAAAGCATGGTGTGACCTTTTGAACCTTTAGTACTTTTACTATAAAAAAAGCATTCTGTCCTATGAAGAATTACTGTCATTAGGAAGGTTTAAATTAAACTATGAAGCATGGAACTTATTAGGATCTTGTGGAGCTGAACAAATGAAAGGAACATTTCTCTACATATACTGGGTACATATTTAGTCTGTTAGTAGTTAACTACTGGTAGGTATAGAATGGAAAAACAATGGAGCTTAATGGACCAAGTGCTAAAATTTGAACAAGGAATATCTGGGTCTCATCTCACTTCTAGTATTTACCAGTTATGTGACAATGAGGTTGTTATTTAATTTTTTAAACCTCATTTTCTTCTGCCAAAAATAAGAGTTGAGAGCCCCTCTTTTGTTGACTCTCAGATGGCCTGTAAAGGTGCTTCTATAATATTATTAAATTTCCCCTAGTTATCAGTGAAGTAGCATCAGATAGCTTTTGCTTTCTCACTAATTCCCTCCTAAAAAGAAGGGAAGAAGTCAGGGTCAAACATCTCTGGATTCCACTGGCTCCAGTTCCTGGGACAACTTGGGTGTGACTTTGTCTACTAGTCCCCCGCCCCTCCCCCCCCCCCTCTCTCTCTCTCTCT
>NC_058131.1:87392335-87421278 GCF_016433145.1 Gracilinanus agilis
GGTCTAATTACTCAAATATACAAGGAGTTAAAGCAATTGTATAAAAAATCAAGCCATTCCCCAATTGATACATGGGCAAGAGACATGAATAGGCCATTTTCAGGTAAAGAAATCAAAAGTATCAATAAGCACATGGGAAAGTGTTCCAAATCTCTAATAATTAGAGAAATGCAAATCAAAACAACTCTGAGGTATCACCTCACACCTAGCAGATTGGCTAAAATGAAAGAAGGGGAGAGTAATGAATGCTGGAGGGGATGTGGCAAAATTGGGACATTAATGCATTGCTGGTGGAGCTGTGAACTGATCCAGCCATTCTGGCTGGCAATTTGGAATCATGCTCAAAGGGCTATAAAAGAATGCCTGCCCTTTGATCCAGCCATACCATTGCTGGGTTTGTACCCCAAAGAGATCATAGATAAACAGACTTGCACGAAAATATTTATAGCTGCGCTTTTTGTGGTGGCAACAAATTGGAAAAGGAGGGTATGTCCTTCAATTGGGGAATGGCTGAACAAACTGTGGTACATGCGGG
This sequence comes from Gracilinanus agilis, assembly GCF_016433145.1. Taxonomy (NCBI): domain Eukaryota; kingdom Metazoa; phylum Chordata; class Mammalia; order Didelphimorphia; family Didelphidae; genus Gracilinanus; species Gracilinanus agilis. Next base: position 87,392,871 of record NC_058131.1, read on the forward strand.
TGATGGAATACTATTGTGCTAAAAGGAATAATAAACTGGAGGAGTTCCAGGCGAACTGGAGAGACCTCCAGGAATTGATGCAGAGCGAAAGGAGCAGAGCCAGAAGAACACAGCACACAGAGACTGATATACTATGGTAAAATTGAATGTAATGGACCTCTGTACCAGCAGCAATACAATGTCCCAGACAATTCTGAGGGATTTATGGTAAAGATGCTACCCACATTTAGAGGAAGGACTGCAGGAGAGGAAACATATAAGAAAAACAACTGCTTGAACGCATGGGTCGGGGTGGACATGATTGAGGGTGTGGACTCGAAACTACCACACCAATGCAACTACCAACAATTTGGAAATAAGTCTTGGTCAAGGACACATGACAAAACCAGTGGAAATGTGTGTCGGCCATGGGTGGGGGGAGTGCGGGGGGTGAAGGGGAAAGTAGGAGCATGAATCATGTAACCATGTTAAAAATGAATATTAATAAATATTAAAAAAAAGAATTCATTAATGGGACATTTAAGATACTCCACATTCTAGATCTACCTATCTTCTAACCTATATCCCTCACTAACTCCTAAAGGTGTGATAAATTCTAAACACTTTGGACTGCTTAATGTTCTTTTATTTCCCCAACCATGTCTTAATCTTGCATGACTATTTTTCTTCATGATATTTCTTCCCGTAATGCCTTGCCCTCGCCCCCAAAACCTAAGCACAGGGGAAATCCTATCATCTTTCCAGGTCCATTTTAAAAGCAAGTGTTTTCGATTTAGCCTTGATTACTCTCAACCTCCCAAATATTCCTCAATTCTTTTAGTATCTGAGCCAAGGGACTATAATTCATTGTGGGGTACTTTATACTCTCTTAGTAGCTTTTTATAGTTTCTGTTACAAATCCTTTGCAACTTTTAAAAATCTATTCTCCATTTTGGGTAAGAGGAAGCAAAATAAACATTGCTTATTCACTGGCATTTATAATCAACATTATATCCATCTGAGCAGTGGTCCTATTCCTTATTTGTCTTTCCTTTATTCTCCACTATATAGCTAAAAAATAAAACTAACCTAAACACCTCTTTTTTACATTTATCACCATTCTTGGTTCATTTTGAGCTTTAGTATACCTGACACACCATAATGGAACTTTCCAAAGTCACCTCTTGACTAAATCAAATTTGACAATGATAATGGTATAAGATGAGAGTCTAGCTAGCTAGGGACATTGCATCACTAAATATCACTGAAATTAAAGAATCATTTTCTATACCATCAGTGCTTTCCAGAATTTGGAGGCAAAGATCTCCTGACACAACCTACAGAACATAGTAAATGTCTTCTTCACATAACTGCCAATGAAGTTAGAAATATTGCTATACAGTCTTCAGAGGTAATGGCCCTTAGCTTGTGGACTAATGGATATAATGCAGATTCTTCATCAAGAAGGGGCATCTTAAGAGAATATGCCATTTAATATCCTTTAGGATGAAGTCAAGGAATTTTTCTAGATAATGCTTCTTCTAGTACAGGGTGATCTGACTCATTCACTTAGCAGTAAATTACTAAAATTGTACATTATTTAAAGGCCAATGTAAGATGCAAACTTATATTAAATAATGTTATTCTTAACAATACTCATAAACGCAATGTTACTACAAGCTGAAAATTAATTCTACATGTGATTTACTTATAATCAATTAAAACATGAACAAATTCTAAATTCACAAAACTACCTTGGTGTTTATTGAAGACTGAACATTCTTAAAGATTAGGGTTATCATTCAGTTAGCATTGCTTGGAAATTATGTTTGGAATGCTTAATATGGCTTGGAAGCAACATAGAAAGATCCACCAAAAATTAAGGTCATGAAAAAAATATAAATCTCTATTCCAACATGTGGGGAACAGAGGGGTATGGAAAGGAGAGGAGAGAAACAGAAATGCAAAAACCGTTGCATGATATGTGCATACACATGAATGTTTTTATAATTATAATTTACATATGGGGAAATATGCACTCACAAATATCAAAATATGGTTATATAAAAGTACTTAGACATATATCTTCATGTGTATGCATTCATATAAATATTTCAGTAAGTTTGTTTATATGCATACAGAAATCACAAATCATAGTATATGAAAATGTTATTCTTAAAGATAAATGTCAATTAACTTTAAAGAATGCATTAAGAAAAATACATAATACATCACATTTTAAAATTTGTATTTATGAAATGTTTACAAAATGCAATCTCACAAATTGCAATACTTATGTAAATAGAACATATTTAAAATTCAGTATTGATTGAACTTGTTGTGTCCCTTAAAGAAAATAATTTTTTCTCCTCCCCCATTCTCTTAATTACCTTATGCTGATTCTGTTGAGTTCTGGGTTTGGGCAGCAAACTCTAAGTTCGTTTTTTTTCTTGATGAATGTTTGGAAGTCCTCAATTTTATTGAATGACCATACTTTCCCCTGCAATAATATAGTTAGTTTTGCTGGATAGTTGATTCTTGAAATTTACCATTTCTTGAAAGTTCTTTTTCACGGAATTCCAAGTTTGCTACCATATTAGACCAATGTGGGACAAACCTGTAGAAAAATGCAAAAGTCTGGCAACCTTTATTTGTATCAGATATCCAGGAGAGAAAGATAAACAAAATATCAGATTACCTATTTTTGCCTCTATCAAGTAGGATCTTGGGTATCATAAAATTTTGGAATATAAGAAATATAAAGGACTTCTAGTCTAATCTGTCATTTTACAGGTGAAGAAACATTAGTTGCGTCCAGTATTCATTGTTCTTAAAAAACTATATGAATAATTTACGATGCTTCATTTCCAAAATTAGAACAAATACGGTATAAAATAGTGAAAAGAAAATTAGGTTTTAAGTTATAGGACCAGGATACAATTCCTGGTTTCTTAGTTGAGTGACTTATCCTGTCTATATCTTTGGTACTTCATCTATAAAACAAGGAGTCTGGGCTACATGGTCATGTGATTTTTGTTTGTTAACTTGTCGATATGGTCAATTATGTGAATGTTCTTCCTAATATTGAAATGCCCCAATGGATCTGATTGTTCTTCCTTCTTTGAGTCAATTTCAATGCATTTAAGAATTAATATTTCCTGTCTCCAACATCTTTACCCTTCCAGTGTGTTGGTCTTCTCCGCTTCTCCTTCCACATGCTTCTTTATAAAATATAAATTTACCCCATTATGCCTCTTTTCTCATTTCTCTTAATATTAACCTTATTTTACCTCTAGTTTTATATATATTTATATGTATATGAATATTTATACACACACATACATATATAGCTTAACATTTCTTCCTATACAGTTTGTCACTCTTCCCTCTTGCCCAGGTGATACTAACAATTTTAAGGGTTACCAATATCTTCTTTTTTATAGGAATACAAATAATTTTAGTTTATTGGGTCCCTTAAAAAGTTTTGGTTAGTTTTTTCCCCATTCTTAATTACCTTTTAATTACCTTTTGGTGATTCTCTTAATTTCTGTTTGGACATTTATAATCAGTTTTTCTGGGTAGTTGATTCTTGGTTTTAGTCCCAGTTCCCCTGCTTTCTGGGATATAATATTCCATCCCTTCTGGTCCTTCAGTGTAGATGCAGCCAGATCCTGTGTTATCCTACCTGTGTTTCCATGCTATCTGAATTACTTCTTCTTAGTAGCTTGTATTATTTATTCCTTGGTCTGGTAGTTGTTGAATTTGGCTATAACATTCCTGGGTGTTGTCAATTGGGAATTAAATACAGGAGGTGATCTGTGAATGCTTTCAATCTCTACTTTTCCCTCTTGCTTGAGAATGTTAGGACACTTTTCTTGGATAATTTCTCATAGAATGATGTCCAGGCTTCTTCTTTTGTCATTATGTTCCTGGTAGTACAATAATTTTTAAATTGTCTCTCCCGGATGTGTTTTCATGGTCTGATGTTTTGTCAATGAGGTGTTTCATATTTTCCTCAATTTTTTTTCATTCTTTTGATTTTGTTTTATAGATTCTTGCTGCCTTGAGATGTAATTTCCTTCTATTTCTTGGATTCTAATTTTTAAAGACTGAATTTCATCCCTGGATTTTTGGTCATCTTTCTCCTTCTGGTCCAATTTTTTTCGTAGGTCATCTTTCATTTTCTTTGCCTCATTTTCAAACTGGTTAATTTTGGCTTTCAAAACACTATTTTCTGTTTCCAGATGACTTATTTTGGTTTTTAAGTTCTTTTCCCACTAGTTTTCAGACTCTCTTAATTTGTTTTTTGAATTGTACTTTGAATTCTTCCAAAGCTGTGTCCAATTCGCTGGAGGTTCTATGTTTTTTTTCTTTGTGTTCCTTGGTCCTCCTCTGTTCCATTTGATCTTTGTTCATTACCTGCATAGAAGTTATAGATTGTAATTTCATTTTTTCTTTTTCTGTTGTTTACTCATTTTTTTTCTTTTTTTTCCCCTCTGCCACTGGCTGTATCTTAGTCCTCTGATTATTTGCTGGATCTGTGGGTTTGGGCTATTATGTCCTGAAGGGGCTTCTTCTCTTCTCTGCTGATTGACTAGGTTAGGCTGATGGTATTGACAAGTCCTGAAGTCAGATCTTCCCCAGGTTGCAGGAGAAACTGTAGGTGTAGGTGAAGAGAACTCTGCTTCCAGCCCTTTTAGTGAGGTTTTCTGTAGTAGTTAGAGCCTTTGCCCTGGGATCAGAATCAGCTGTATTCTTATAGCTACTCTCATTGCAGTCTATGGGGAAGAGGTATTGGAGCTTGAGCTTTCCTGCCCTCTGGAGGCTTCTATTGATTAGATTAAGCAAGATCTTTGGATGTGGATGTGCCNATATATATATATATATATATATATATATATATATATATATATATATAGCTTTGGGCTCTCTTTCTGAAGAGGAAAGCTTATCATAGTAAAGGCTCTGAAACTTGAATATTTCTCCTGGATGAAAGGAAAAGCTAAAATATTTGTTTCCTTGATTGTTTATTTTGTTTTTGTTGTTGTTCTTTGTTTCTTCCTTGCTAAGCTAATGATTGCATTGGAAAGAAAAAGAACTCCTTTAAAAATGTTTTAAGTCATTGTTATAACTCACTGGACTCCAAGTCAAAATAGAGATTGTACATTCTATTCTTCATTTCACTAGGAAAAGATAATATCTAAGTTGAGAACTATAGGTGAAACGAGCAGGTAGAAAGAGAGAGGAACTCTACAATTACATGTCAAAAGGAGCAATATATGGCAACAATATGCTGTCACCATGAGAACAATGAAATATTGTCCAACAATGACAACATGACCCCTGAAAGCAGAAACCACATGCTCCAAAGTAATTTATTGCTACACATTATCAATAGCAGAAGATCTAGACAGAGTAGCACAATATTACCAGAAGATATGAAAGGCACTATTTTATTGACACTTCCATACATGTCCCTACATGTAATTAGGTAGTAAGCAGATATTTTTGATCACCGTATATTTCACATCCATCCCCTAAGTATGTGTATTATCCATGGTTCTTCTCTTTCTCAATTTTCTATTTTGGTGATCTCATCAACTCCTATGAATTCAACTGTATACAGATTACCCCCCAAACTATATATCTAAAAGTCTTCTTTCTCTTTAGTTTCAAGTATGCATCTTTAACTGCTAGCTGGACATCTCCACCTGGATGTCAATATAACTAACAAAATTAAACCAAGTACTTTTAATCCTAAATCAATATTCCTATACTGAGGAATCCTCTTCCCATTAACCTAAATTGACAACCTTATCTTCAACTCTTCATTCTAATTCATCTTCCTATATCTAATCAGTTGCCATTTTTCCTAATTATTACCACTTACCTGAACTATTCTAAATTTTTCTTAACTGGCATCCCTTTTTCTACCATCTTCTCTCTCCCAATGAATTTCCTCATAGCTGTCAAATTAATAATATTCATATAATATATTTATATTTTGTCAGCCTATGCATATGCTCTCCCTCTTGCAATCTTTTTGCTCTTCCCCTCACATTTTGAAATCTCTGATTCCCTTTACAAATTGGTTCCAAAAAGCACTGCCATCTCCTTCAAGAAACATTTTTTGCACATGTTAATGCTTAATCATTTACCTCCTAATTGATTTGTAATTATTATGTCCATATCCTTTATGGTCTTGTATATGAATGTTGTATCCTTTCAGTAGACTATAAACTCCTTGAGGGAAACTACTATTTTACCTTTATTTTTGTATTTCCTGTAAAAAAATCACAGTACCAAACACAGGGTGGACAGTTAGATTCATTCAGTAGATAGAGAACTGGGTCCAAAATCAGGAAGACTTAGATCTGAATATTGCCTCAAACACTTACTAGCTGTGTAACCTTAAGGAAGTCACTTAAACTCAGTTTGCTTTAATTCCCTGGAAAAGAAAATGGCAACTCATTCCAGTATCTTTGTCAAGAAAATTCCAAGATCAGTATGATCCATAGTCATAAAGAGTCATGAAGAACTGTATCTACTGAACTACAAAAAAGCACATAGTAGGCCTTTAATAAAAGCTTGTTAATTTGTGAGATTCTCTACACAAGTTAATGATGGTATTTACCTATGCAATCTTAATATTTTCTTACTTTCTTTGAATTAACTATATTTATACCATCATCAAAGAATATTTGTTCTATCTCATGCCACATGAGTTCCCTAATAATATTTAAATAAGTTGATCTTTATAAAGCAAACATAATCTGCTGCCAGGACCATATTGGAAGTATTTTCTGGATGGATCCAGCTGCCAGATTTTGTCTTTTGGGGGGGGATGGCCTTCAAAAAGCCAAGTGCTATGAAAATAATAGCTCTTATATTGAGCTTCAAAGTTTTAAATAACATTACATATATGAAGTAATTTGATGTTCAAAATAATCCTGTATATTTTGTGAAAGAGTAAATTATACTTGATTGTTTGGGTAACTACTTCAGAGTCATGTAGATAATGAGAATTTGAGGCAGGATTTGAACGTAGGTCTTGCTGATCCCAAACCTGGCATTCCATCCATTATGCTACCTACGTGTCTCATTTTCTAGCCACCATAGTGCATCTAGGAATGAGGAGGTTTCTCTAGTAATGGGCATGAGATAATTCCTAATTGCTCTTAAAATGTACCTGTTTTCCTCTTTAAATTGGTCTTTCTTACATTCACTTTCTCCCCAGACTGTCATTCATTGTTTCTCTGGCTTCCTCAATACAAAATAAATCACTCACTATTTTACTAGTCCTATAATTGAACATGCATATGTTCCATGTTTAATAAAGCTTTAGTGGCTCACTTGACTTAATGATCTAATACCAGGAGTAGAGGAGCCTGTGGAAAATGTGCATACTATAATCACTTTCCAGTAATACTATCCCCATCCTCAGTGGTGGATTTATACAATTAGCGTGTTTTCTGGCTAGAGATGAAATCAAGTGATTCATAAGTCTCTCTGGATTTCATTCACATCTCCTAATTATCACTTTAGGCTAGTTTAAAGCATAGTTTTTGGTGGTAGCTCATTGATCCCCTAGTAACTCCACCCTAAGTGGCTGGTTCCAAAATAAAGCACAAATCTATTGCAATGATTTTGGGCTAAATCTTCATCCCATCTCTCCTGCCCCATATCTAAGAGCATTCATCGAATGGTCACATAATCACGGTTAGTGGACTAAAAGAGGTAAGTCATTTTCATCTGTTAAGAAAGATGAATTATAATAACACAAGGAGAAAGTAAACAGAACACTCAACAAGTAGTGATGGGGTACAAGTTCATCTGAAAAAGGCAAATGAATCAGGCAATGATTTCTGTGATTTCAGGAAAGAAAAAAAGGCTTCCTGTGTACTTTTGTATGCATGTTCATGGTTGTAATAACATATGGTCTTCTGTGATATCTCACTCCCAACTGGATAAAGTTCATCTGTACCTATGCTGTCAGAAAAATCTTTATGGCCATTGGATCATACAGTCCTTCTGAAGTCCCACTATCCAATCAATTTCAGTTACTTTCTATTAGCTCTAAGACAAAATATAAAATTTTCTGGTTGACTTTTTAAGGCCATCATTACATGACCTCTTCTTATCTTTCTATTCTTATTCCACCTTGAAATCCCTCAATTATTCTGTGATTTAGTGACACTGTCCTCCTTGTGAACAATATTCTATTTCCCCAATCCAAGCAATTTAATCATCTCCACCACCTATATTCCTTGTTTTTTCAAGCCTCAGCAAACTTCCCATCTTCTTTAAGAAGCCTTTGGAAATCTCTCCTCTGTTAATTATCTACACTTTATCTTGTATGTATCTCATTTGTACATAGCTATGTTTATGTTGCCTCCTCAATTAGACTGAGGGTCATTGGGATTGTTGACTGTCTTTTCCATTTCTTTATATCTCCAGTGTTTATCACAGTTCCAAATACACAATTACTGCTTAATAATCACTAGCTGCCAGCACTGACTACATCTACATTAAGGTACTCTATAGAAATCTTTTCTTCCTGTGTTTCTCTTCTGTAAGCTGGGAAATGTGAGCTATCAAATTTTCTGTCTCTTTTTTGTTTTTTATTTTTTAAAAACTTATCTGTAAACCAATCCCAGACACATAAACATTCATACAACCTACAGAAATTTGTACAAACTTTCATTGCTGTTTGTCCTTGTACATCATAATGCTGGTTACAAAACATATCTCATAGGCAACTTCTACAGGATAGAAAGTTGGGAATTTCCCAATACACTCAGACTGTTTTAAGAACTTGCTTCCATTTAGAATTTCTTTTTTTAAACATTTATTAATATTCGTTTTTAACATGGTTACATGATTCATGCTCCTACTTTCCCCTTCACCCCCCGCACCCCCCCTTGCCCATGGCCAACACACATTTCCACTGGTTTTATCATGTGTCATTGATCAAAACCTATTTCCAAATTGTTGATAGTTGCATTGGTGCGGTAATTTAGGGTCTACATGCCCAATCATGTCCACCCAAACCCATGCGCTGAAGCAATTGTTTTTCTTATATGTTTCCTCTACTGCAGTCCTTCCTCTGAATGTGGGTAGCATTCTTTACCATAAATACCTCAGAATTGTCCTGTGTCATTGCATTGCTGCTAGTACAGAAGTCCATTACATTCGATTTTACCATAGTATATCAGTCTCTGTGTGCTGTGTTCTTCTGGCTCTGCTCCTTTCGCTCTGCATCAATTCCTGGAGGTCTTTCCAGTTCACCTGGAACTCCTCCAGTTTATTATTCCTTTGAGAACAATAGTATTCCATCACCAGCATATATCACAGTTTGTTCAGCCATTCCACAATTGAAGGACATACCCTCCTTTTCCAGTTTGTTGCCACCACAAAAAGTGCAGCTATAAATATTTTCATACAGGTCTGTTTATTTATGATCTCTTTAGGGTACAAACCCAACAATGGTATGGCTGGATCAAAGGGCAGGCATTCTTTTATAGCCCTTTGAGCATAGCTCCAAATTGTCAGCCAGAATCATTTCACAATTCCACCAGCAATGCATTAATGTCCCAATTTTGCCACATCCCCTTCAGCATTCATTACTCTCCCCTTCTTTCATTTTACCCAATTTGCTAAGTGTGAGGTGATACCTCAGAGTTGTTTTGATTTGCATTTCTCTACTTATTAGAGATTTAGAACACTTTCTCATGTGCTTATTGATACTTTTGATTTATTTACCCGAAAATTGATAATGTCTCTTGACCATTTATCAATTGGGGAATGGCTTGATTTTTTATACCATTGCTTTAACTCCTTGTATATTTGAGTAATTAGACCTCTGTCAGAGTTTTTTTGTTATAAAGATTTTTTCCCCAATTTGTTGTTTCCCTTCTGATTTTAACTACATTGTTTTTGTTTGTACAAAACCTTTTTAGTTTAATGTAGTCAAAACCATTTAATTTACATTTTGTAATTTTCTCTAACTCTTGCTTGGTTTTAAAATCTTTCCTTTCCCAGAGATCTGACAAGTATACTATTCTGTGTTCACTTAACTTATTCATAGTTTCCGTCTTTATATTCAAGTCATTCACCCATTCTGAATTTTTCTTGGTGTAGGGTGTGAGATGTTGATCTAAACCTAATCTCTCCCATATTGTTTTCCAAATTTCCCAGCTGTTTTTTATCAAATATTGGATGCATGTCCCAAAAGTTGGGCTCTTTGTGTTTATCATACACTCTCTTGCTGATGTCTTTTACCTCAAGTCTATTCCACTGATCCTCCCTTCTGTCTCTTAGCCAGTACCATATTGTTTTGATGACTGCTGCTTTATAGTATAGTTTAATATCTGGTACTGCTAGTCCACCTTCCTTCACATTTTTTTCATTATTTCCCTTGATATTCTTGATCTTTTGTTATTCCAAATGAAATTTGTTATAGTTTTCTCAAGCCCTTAACCTTGTGTATGTCGACCTGCCTCATATGTGTTTCTTATAGACAACATATGGTAGGACTTTGGTTTCTAATCCACTCTGCTATTTGCTTCCATTTTATGAGCGAGTTCATCCTATTCACATTGAGAATTATAATTATCATTTGTGCATTCCCAGACATTTTCATATCCTCCCCTATTCCTACCCCTTCTTCTTAAACTATTTCCTTTTAAACCAGTGGTTTGCTTTAAGCCAGTATCCCTTATCCCCTCCCTTGATTAACTTCCCTTTCTATCCCCTCCCTTATTATTCCCCTCTTTTTATTTTAAAGGCCTAACAAATTCCCTCCCCCTTCTTCTCCCCTCCCTTTTTTGACCTCCCCACTGCCCTGCTCCCCTTTGTTTATCCCTTCTGACTTTCTCAGTAGGGTTGGATAGAGTTTTATATCCCAATGGATAATATAGCTACTCTTCCCTCTCTGGGTTGATTACACTGACAGTAAGGTTTAAATATTACCTCTGAATGCTCTCTTCCTCTCCTTCTTATAATAGTATTTGTCCCCTTCCCTTCCCATGCCCTCTTTGTGTGTAATAGAATATCCTAATTTTCTTATTCTCTCAAGTTTCTCTTGGTGTCCCCTGCTATTCACCCCCTCTTTCCCATCCCCCATATCATTTTAGACCATTTAGTATTCCAACCTCTCCTTATGAATTATTCTACTGATTATTATAATAGTGAATATGATAATAGTGAATAGAGTTCACTACAGAGAATTATACATAGCATTTCTCTACATAGGAATACAGATAATTAGATCTTACTGAAGCCCTTAAAAAGATAAATTTTAACATTATGAGTTTTCTTTATTTCCCCTCTGTTTCTTATTTACCTTTTCATATTTCTCTTGATTTTTGTGGTTGGATATCAAACTTTCCATTTAGTCTTGGTCTTTTCTGTGCAAATACTTGGAAACCTTCAATTTTGTTGAATGCCCATACTTTCCCCTGGAAGTATATAGTCAGTTTCGATTGGGTAGTTGATCCGTGGTTGAAGGCCCAGCTCTCTTGCCTTTCTGAATATCATATCCCAAGCTTTAAGGTCTTTTAGCATGGAGGCTGCCAGATCCTGTGTGATCCTGATTGATGCTCCTTGATATTTGAATTGTCTCTTTCTGGCTTCTTGTAAGATTTTTTTCTTTTACTTGGAAGCTCTTGAATTTGGCTATTATATTCCTGGGTGTTGGCTTTTCTGGGTCTAGAGTAGAGGGTGATCTATGGATCCTTTCAATGTCTATATTGCCCTCTTGTTGTAGAACTTCAGGGCAATTTTGCTGAATAATTTCTTTTAGTATGGAGTCCAAATTTCTATTAATTTATGCTTTTTCAAGGAGACCAACAATTTTCAAATTGTCTTTTCTAGACCGGTTTTCTTGGTCTGTCACTTTCTCACTGAGATATTTCATTTTTCCTTCTATTTTTTTCAGTCTTTTGACTTTGTTTTATTTGTTCTTGCTGTCTTGAGAGATCATTAGCTTCTAATTGCTCAATTCTAGCCTTTAGGGACTGGTTTTCCTTTTCAATCTGGTCATTTCTGGTGTTCAATTTGCTTATCAGTTCATTTGATTTCTGAGCCTCACTTTCCAACTGCAAAATTATGCCTTTAAAACTGTTATTTTCTTGCCTGATTTCCTTTTGAGCTATTTCACACTTCTCTAGCCAAATCTTTTCCAACTTTGTCATCATTTCAGATTTGAACTCTTCAAGAGCTTGTGACCATTTTTCATTATTTTGGGAGGGTCTGGATGTGATTGCTTGTTTGTTCCCCTCTTCTTTTTCCTCAGTTGTCTGGATTTTCTCCGTGTAAAAGTTGTTGAGTGTTAAAGATTTCTTCTTCTTGTTATTAATCTTTCTCTTTTGACCTTCCTGATTCTGGGTTGCCATTGTTGGCCCAACCACGTTCTCAGCTTTATCCTCATGCTGAGGGTCTGTCTGCACTCTTTAGGCTGCTGAGGTCTCCAGTCTGGTTTTTCTCAAGGTCAAGCTCCCTGGTGGACCCACTTGCTTGATCCTCTGCCGGAGGTTCCTTTACAGGTCTCAGGGCGCTGCTTCCACAGTCGTATACCCATCTGCACGGGTTCCCCACTCAGGGTTTCAGAGTCTTCACTTGAGCCTGTGTCAAGCTCCACCTGAGCCTGCACTCTGTGTCCTCGCTCAAAGTCCGTGTGTGTTCTTTAGCCTTTTGGGGTCCTATGTCTTGCTGCTCTCAGGAACAGGCCTTGGAGCTGCCAATGACTCAATGGGTGCCCCAAACTTGCTCTATTTCTTTTGAGCTGACTTTGGCGTTGTAGCTGGTCTGGGGGGGGTTGCTCAGCCACTGATTTAGTGAGAGCTGTTTCACCCCTTTCTCTCATGGAAATGCCCCAATTCTGCATGCTTTCCATGGTGCGCCCTGTTGTGAGGTCCTTCCTTTCTTTTGGATTTGTTTTTATGTCTCCTTGAGGAGTCCTGTATGTTTTGGTTAGGAGAGGTTAAGAGATGCTTTTTACTCTGCCGCCATCTTAATCCAAAAGCCTAGAATTTCTTTTACACATAAATGGGCAGATTAATTCTTCTGACTTTGAAAAGAGTGAGCTGAGATGAGGTTGGAAGCAAATAGAGATTTAGACACTAGTCAGAATTTCTTGTCAATTTAGGGTCATTCTCTGTGCCTGAGCATTTTCTGAGTTCCTCTTTTTGTCAATAGATGCCCCTCCAAATGAAAAACAAAAGCAAAATAGATATCCAAAAGATATTTGTTAAATAATATTCTTTTTAGCTTGCTAGATATGAAAGAGTGATGATGGGATCCTCTGAATCTTTATACAGATGGGGATAATGGTGTGACAACTCAGAAGATGGCTCCCATGATTTCCTTCTTTTATTAAGAAAAAAGCTATCACTGACATGTATTAAAGAAATCCCTTAATTTCAGGGAGTTCCAGAATAATGATTGTAATGGAGCAAGATGTTATCTTTTAATTCTGATGCTAGATATTTTGAATCTTTGAGTTTAGGAGTTGAAGGTTAAATTTTGATATCAGAATGTTTTTCAATTAGCTTGAGATTGGCTAACGATGAAGTGTGTTGATGAGCTAATTTATAATTCCAATGGCTATCAAGCTTTTGAGTCCCAGGTGGCGACTATGTATGAAGTCATAATTAGGAACACAGGGAAAGACCTTTTCATCTTCTTTCAGCAATAAAAGCAAAAATAAAAAGCAAAAGTCTATTTAGAATTATATATTTTATAAGATATTAGTGAATTAATGTAAGCAAAAACTAAGCTTTCCTAAGGAATTCAGGAAGAGTCCCTTTAGGATGTTTCCATTATATTATCAGGAGAAAAGGACTCTGATAAAATGCATATAGATTTTTAATCTGAAATTCTACAATGCTAACTTTTATATTATAAGGTAAGGAAAGTTAAAATTTCCTATGTAGATATCCTAAAATATTAATAATTACAATAATTCCTAATTCAGATGTGTATATTTAATTGAAAGGTGCAAATCCCTTTCATTCTTTATTTGTGATATGGGTTTCTATCTTTTTTCATTAAATGAACTGAATATCTTTTTTTTTAAGTTTTTACTCTTTCTCTTGATAAATTAGAAACCATTATTCTTATGTTTTCAACTCATTAACAATGTAACAAACAACAAAATAAAAATTTAAATATTTCAGCAACATATGTTACTGAAAATGATTGCAGTCAAAATTGCTTCTCATCATAAAAAACAACAAATGACTTCATTATCACTGGAAATTTATCCCCTACCATTCAACTCTTTCAAGATGTCAAAGATCCTTTAGTGTTAAATCTTTTCAGTCTGTATGTTAAACTCCTTTTTTCTACACTCTATTCTCACTTAAAGAAAGAATATCTATAATCTTTTTGAAAGCATCTACAGTTAAATATGTTTGTATATATTTTCTTTCAAACAATTACTATTATTCAGTCATTCAGCTGAGTCCAAATATTCATTACTCCATAAACCGGGCTATCAATGAGATTTTCTTGCCAAGATACTGGATTAACTTGCCATTTCCTTATCCAGTGGATTAAGGAAATTAGAAGTTAAGTGACTTGACCAGGACCATAAAATTAGTGTCTGAGGCTGGATTTCAACACATCTTCCTGTCTCAAGGTCCAACATTCTATCCACTGAGTCACCTGGTTAGCTCATCTAACAAACAATTACAACTTATTTACATAGCCGAAAAGAAAAATCACACTTAGAATTCGAAATTTATGAGAAGTAAATCTATTCCTATACATTTCTTAGGAAATTGTAAGTCAATGAGCATTTATTAAATGCCTCTAATGCTAAGCACGAGGGAGACAAAGAAGAGTAAAAGATATTCTCTCAGTTCAGGAAGCTCACAATGTAATGGGGAAGACAACATTCAGTCAACCTTTTACAACCATTTAAATACATGGTAAAATAAAATAATCAACAAAGGGAAGACACCAAAAATAAGGATTAGGAAAGACTTCTTATAAAATGTGGAATTTTACAGGGCAGCTGAGTGCCTCAGTGGATTGAGAGCCAGGCCTAGAGACAGAAGACCCAGGTTCAAATCTGGCCTCAGACACTTCCCAGCTGTGTGACCCTGGGCAACTCACTTGACCCGCATTGCCTACCCTTACCACTCTTCTGCCTTGGAGCCAATACACAGTATTGACTCCAAGATGGAAGGTAAGGGTTTAAAAAATCATGTGGAATTTTAGGTGGGACTTAAAGGAAGCCTGAAGGTATAGATAGGGAAAGAGAGTACGTCTCTGGGTATGGGGGACAGTAACTGACCCAGAGATGAGAGACTGAATGCTTTTATAAGGAGTTCAAAGGAAACCAGTGATATTACAAAAATATGTGGGAAGAGGAATGATATAAGAAGGTAGAAGATAAGAAAATTGGGAAGAAGTAAGTTATGAAATCCTCTGAACACCAGAGGATTTTATATTTGATCTTAGAAGTGATAGTCATTGGCATGTTAAGATAAACCTACTTTAGTGGCTAAATGAAGGATGGAAAGAAATAGGGAGATACTTTGGTAGGAAGACCAATCACAGATTATCTCAATAATTCAGACATTTGGAGATGAGTGCCTGTATCAGGATAATAACAATGCCAGAGGAGAAAAGGAAGATAATTCAAAAGGCCTTATAAAGTTGAAATAAACAGAATTAAGAAAATATTTTCTAAATTTTTTAGAGATAAAAATACTAAATTAAAACAAATCATTCCACTTTATATACCTTGGTCCATGTTAAGTGGTTTAGCTGAAAGTGCAGGTGGAATATTAACATATTAAATGTGGCAATCTTTTGCCAAAATTACAAAAATAAGGATCCTTAGGTAATAATATAAGACATGAAAGAAAAATCCCCAAAAATCTGTTGTAAAAACAGATTTCTACCATCCACCTGTGTTGATTCACAAGGACAAAATTATACTGCTATAGAAAACAGAGCTAAAAAGTGTGAAGCATGGTACACAACATACTTTTTGAGGAAACACAGGTTTTTGTTTTTGATTTTCGGTAATAATACTTTGAGGGTACATTAGATGTGCTTTGAAGTTTCATTCCAAATATGAGATTCCATGATTTATAAACTATATAATCAAATGGTCAATCAGGTCTCATAAAACACAGATTAAAGCCTTTCTGAAGTTTAAAATGAGTAGAGCTTTACTTCTGACTTTCTTTGGATCTCTTCAGTTTTGGAATAAAATTTATGGATTCTTCACAGCCCAAATCCTGGATTTCTTTAGGCCAATGCCTCTCTATGTCAGCAGGAAGTGTTTAAAACTTTGTCTCATTGAGTAATGTTAATGTGTCATTTGTTGTGTTTTGTTTTTTTTTTTACTTTGATGTTTGTAGGAACATTTTCACACAGTAGTTGCCTCTGGTTGAGATTTGACATCTTTGAGTCCTTGTTATTTGATTCATTTTCAGTAATTCCCAGCTCTTTGTCACCCTATTGTGGTTTCCATGGCAAAGACACATAGCAAAGTTTTGCCATTTCCTTCTCCAACTCATTTTAAATATAAGGAAACTAAGACAAATAGGGTTAAGTTACTTGCTCAGGGCCAGAGAGCTAATGTCTGAAGCCTGTTTTGAATGTAGGAAGGGGAGTCTTCCTGTCTCCAGGTCTGACATGGTATTCGTTGTGACATCTGGCTGTTTTATGAGTCCTACTTGGAACTCAATGAATATGAAGTTTTAACTGAAGACATAAAGAAAAAAATTCTTCCTGTTTCTCACGTGTACCTCATTAAGTATTTTAGATGGACTCTCACTTTGTATTTCAGATTTCTGGGTTATCTCCAATATTGGCCTTTCAGAAGAAAAATAAATACTAACCTTTCTACCTTTCTCCCCACCAAAATTTCAGCTTCTCCAAAAAATTAATAAGTATTATTTCCTTAAATCAAATTTTAAGGTACAGTTAGAAAATATAAAAGGAAAGCTATTTTAGAATTATTACAGTGAGAAATTTTACTTTTTAAAATGTTTTATATTCATAAATAGTATTTTAACTTCTCTACTAGCTTCTGTTGTTTCTTGGCTGAGAGGTTGAGATTGCACTCTGTTTTGCCATGTGTGACCTTTGTACTTCTGTAATTACTATATTACTGCTTCATCTTAGTAGAATAATTGCCATTGAAGAAGAAAAAATTTGTCCTGTATTTTCTTTACCCTGTTTAGCATGATTATTATGGTATGATATAGGCCACTTCGAAACTCTTCTTTTCATGTTGTCAGTAAATAATAGCAGGTCTCATTTTGCTTCTTTTACCACCTGTGGACAATGTCTTTTGTCAAGTTCCTGGTGAGAAGTCTACAAGCTTCATGAGGGCAGGTGCTAAATTTTAAATATACTCTCAGTACCTGGTATATTATGATATACACAAAGTGTTTTAAGAAATGTCTTATAAAAATTGCAATTCTACTTAATTTTACTGCTATACAAAACTACCAAATAACTATTTTATAGAACTAGAAAAAATAATAACAACAAAAGGTCAAAAATATCAAGGGAACTAATAAAAGAAATGTGAAGGAAAGAGGTCTGGCAGTACCAGACCTCAAATTGTACTATAATGCAACAATCATCAAAACAATCTGGTACTGACTAAAGAATAGAACATTAGATCAGTGGAGCAGATTAGATACACAATATACAGAGGTAAATGATCTGAGAAACTAGTGTTTGATAAACCCAAAGAACACAGCTTTTGGAATTAGAACTTGCTCTTTAACAAAAACTGCTGGGAAAATTGGAAAACAGTATGGCAAAAGTTAGGGACAAACCAATATCTCACATGCTATGATTTAGATTTAAAGAATGATACCATAACCAAATTATGGGAACACAGAAGAGTTCACCTGACAGACCTTTGGAGAAGGGTAGAAGTCATGATGAAAGTAGAAATAAGAAAGTATGATAAGATATAAAATGAATAATTTTGATTGTGATAAATTAAAATGAGCTTTTATACTCCTAATCTAACCTAGATAAGAAGGGAAACAACAAACTGGGTGAAAAACTATAACAGATGTCTCTGATGAAGGTCTAATTTCTCAAATTTATAAAGAACTAAGTCAAATTTATAAGAATAAAAGTCATTCCCCAATTTACAAACAGTCAAAAAAGATGAACAAGCAATTTTTCAGATGAAGAAATCAGTCATTAATAATCACATGAAAAAATGTTTGAATCACTCTTGATTAAGGAAATGCAAATTAAAACCACTTGTAGGTACCATATCACACTTATCAGACTGGCCAATATGGTAATAACGGAAAGTGATAAATTTTGGAGGGAATGTGGCAAACATGGGACACTAATGCATTGTTGGTGGAGTTGTGAACTGATCCAACCTTCTGGAGGGCAATTAGGAACTATACTCAAAGGGATATAAAACTGTGCTTACCCTTTGGTCTGGTAATATCACTACTGGCTCTATATCCCAAAGAGATAATAAAAAGGGGAAAGGACCTACTTGTACAAAAAATATCTATAACTACTCTTTTTGTGGTGTCAAAGAATTAGAAGTTGATGGGATGTCCATCAATAGGGGAATGGATGAACAAATCATAGTACTTGTTGGTAGTGGAATACTATTGTGCTATAAAAATTGATAAGCCAGATGATTTCAGAATAAAAGGCTGAAAAGATATGCAGGAATTCATATAGAGTGAAATAAGTAGTACTAGGAAAACATTATACACAGTAACAGCAATGTTTTATGATAATTGTTTGTGAAAACTTGGCTACTTTTAGCAAAGCAATCGTATGGGACAAACCTGTGTGTAGAGGGAAGCCCTGGAAGACTTATGATGGGGAATGCTATTCACCACCAGAGAAAGAACTGTCTGATTTTTCTTTCACATGTGAAGATATGATTAATTCTACCCTGCCCATTTCAGTGTATTTTATGTTTTTATTTTGAGGCTTTGGTTATGAGTTTGCTCTTACAACAACAACCCATATGGAACTGGGTTTTGAATGACAATAAAAAATTGAAAAAAAGAAATCTCTTGAATATAGAGCATGTGTTTGGACATTTGCCACTTCCTTTTATCCTTCCCTTTTGAAGAACTGAGAAAAATATGCATTCTTCAAGGATATGCAGGAGTTGAAGATTCTGAAACTCAGAGAAGTGTTTTGCCCAAGCCACACAAATAATGAAGCATAAGAAAGTTCTACCACTGATTTAAGTGCAGGTTCAGAGTCTATTTTCACTATTCCCATGCTGAGAGAGCATCTGACAATGAGGTTATAAATGATGAGTGACTGAATGAATTAATAGATGAATGGATAGGTGAATGAAGAAATGACCAATGCAGAATCTGATGGTGTACTCTCATTTCAGGAAATTGAATGTCAAACATGGATACCATAGAAATTCTGTACTGTTCAATTGCTTTTGTTGATTTCCATGTCAGGTATTTCCTTCATTCATTTTCACTCACTATAAATGAATATAATGAATAACTTAATATGTGATATTTTACCCTCCCCCCAAACTCAAATTTATCTTCCAGGAAGGATTTGATGAGATTCATTTGGCAGGACTGATATCTCACGTCACCCTCAAGAAAATGTCAGGTTTTTTTTCCCCCTAGTTCCAGTGTCTTCTTTTAGAAGATTTAGGAAGGGCAGTAAAAAGAGAGTTCAATCTAGAGTCAAAAACAGCCTGGAAGTTATCTAAATCAGAAGTAATGGGAAAAGAGCAAAGAACTGGGAATTAATCAAGTATCCAATAAAAAAACTTTCATTAGATACCCACTGTATGTCAATCACTATGTTAGGCTAAAGGAAGTAAAAGGAAAAGAAAAACATTCTTTCTTCTGTCAAAGAGCTGATATTTGATCAGGGCAGAACACATAATTTGGTAAATATGCTCATGTGTGCATATTTGCATACTGAGGTATATTCATGCAACCACATGTAATATGTGTATAATCCATGGAAATAAGTATATATTTATTAAATATTTATATACACAAATGAACATATTTGTATATATGTATATGCAAAATACAGTCATATATTTATGCTGTTATACTCACATGTAGATATACACATTGACTGTGAGTATGTACATGTATCTAGATGCATACCTACATATACATACATAAATAACTAAGATAGTCCATTAATAAAATGAAAGCACTTTGAACATGGGGAATATACAAAACATACATTTTTGTATATACAAATATATATGTTGTTTTATGTATACAAAACAAAAATGTTATATATATAAAACATTAAAAAATAAAAATAATATATATACACATATATGTAAGATGTGTATCTTTGATGTGTATATAGACATGTATATGTACACATGAGTATACATATTATATTTCATGATCATAAGTGTATACATACATATACACATACAGAATACATGATATTTTTAAAGGAAGTGAAATATCGGTGACTATTAGAAGACATCATTTAGGAGATACTATTTGATGTGAATTATTTTAACAATTTTTAATTTTTGGAAAAGTTATCATGGTTACATGATTCATGTTCTTACTTTCCACTTCACCCCAAAGCTCCTCCCCCCACCCATAGCCGATGAGCATTTCCACTGGTTTTATCATGTGTCATTAATGAAGACTTATTTCGAAATTGTTGATAGTTGCATTGGTGTGGTAGTTTTGAGTCTACAGCCTCAATCATGTCCACCTAAACCCATGTGTTCAAGCAGTTGCTTTTGTTCTGTGTTTTCACTCCTGTAGTTCTTCCTCTTAATGTGGGTAGCATTCTTTTCCATAACTCCTTCAGAATTGTTATGGGTCATTCCATTGCTGCTAATGCAGAAGTCCATTACATTCTATTTTACCACATTGTATTGGTCTCTGTGTACAATGTTCTTCTGGCTCTGCTCCTTTCCCTCTGCATCAATTCCTGGATGTCGTTCTACTTCACCTGGAATTCCTCCAGTTTATTATTCCTTTGAGCACAATAGTATTACATCACCAACATATAACATAATTTGTACAGCCATTCCCCAATTGAAGAGCATACCCTCATTTTCCAGTTTTTTGCCACCACAAAAAGAGCAGCTATAAATATTTTCATACAGGTCTGTTTATTTATGATCTCTTTGGGATACAAACCCAACAATGGTATGGCTGGATCAAAGGGCAGGCATTCTTTTATAGCCCTTTGAGCATAGTTCCAAATTTCCATCCAGAATAGTTGGATCAGTTCACAACTCCACCAGCAATGCATTAATGTCCCAATTTGGCCACACCCCCTTCAACATTCATTATTCTACCCTACTATCATTTTAGCCAATCTGCTAGGTGTAAGGTGATAGCTCAGTATTGTTTTGATTTGCATTTCTCTAATTATTAGAGATTTAGAACACTTTCTCATGTGCTTAATGATACTTTTGATTTCTTTATCTGAAAATTGCTTATGAATGTCCCTTGCCCATTTATCAACTGGGGAATGGCTTGATTTTTTATACAATTGATTTAACTCCTTGTATATTTGAGTAATCAGACCCCTGTCAGAGTTTTTTGTTATAAAGTTTTTTTCCCAATTTCTTGTTTCCCTTCTGATTTTGGTTGCACTGTTTATGTTTGTACAAAAGCTTTTTAATTTAGTATAATCAAAATAATTTATTTTACATTTTGTAATTTTTTCTAATTCTTGCTTGGTTTTAAAATCTTTCCTTTCCCAGAGATCTGAGAAGTATGCTATTCGGTGTTCATTGAATTTATTTATAATTTCCCTCTTTATATTCAGGTCACTCACCCATTCTGAATTTATCTTGGTGTAGGGTGTGAGATATTGATCTAAACCTGATCTCTCCCATAATATTTTCCAATTTTCCCAGGAGTTTTTGTTAAATAATGGATTTTTGTCCCAAAAGTTGGACTCTTTGGATTTATCATACACTGTCTTGCTGATGTCACTTACCCCAAGCCTATTCCACTGATCCTCCCTTCTGTCTCTTAACCAGTACCATACCATTTTGATGACCACTGCTTTATAGTATATTTTAATATCTGGTACTGCTAGGCCACCTTCCTTCACGTTTTTTTTTCATTATTTCCCTTGATATTCTTGATCTTTTGTTCTTCCACATGAATTTTTTTAAACCCTTAACTTCTGTGTATTGACTTATAGGTGGAAGAGTGGTAAGGGTAGGCAATGGGGATCAAGTGACTTGCCCACGGTCACACAGCTGGGAATAATCTGAGGCCGGATTTGAACTTAGGACCTCCCGTCTCAAGGCCTGGCTCTCAATCCACTGAGCTACCCAGCTGCCCCCTTCCAAATGAATTTTTTTATAGTTTTTTTTCTAATTCAGTAAAGAAGTTTTTTGGTAGCTTGATAGATATGGCACTAAATAAATAAATTAATTTGGGTAGAATAGTCATTTTTTGTCAGAGACCAGGAAAAGTTTGCACAACCCGGCAAGGAGGCCCCCCTGAAAGGGAATATTGCAAAAGACTCTCTGCAGTAAAAACCGTATCCGGGACAATACCCGGACTCAGGCGTGGCAGGTCCAACAGCAGTAAAAACTCCCGCCAACTATAGCCGTCCCCTTTTCTATATAAACTCTGCTTACACAGTCAATAAACGGAACCTTGCCAACATCTGTACGACTCCTGTCTCTTGCGTGCGAGGTTCTCTCTCTCTCTCCCTGTGGAGCCTTAGGCGGTCGCCCCTCATGCACCATAGTTGAGTCCGGCTGGACCCGGACAGGTGGCGCCCAACGCAGGGCACGAGCGGAGCAACCTACCGAACAACTGAGGAGCAGCTGTCGCAGCCGCGAGAACATAACGGGTAGAGGCAGAGCAAGAGGCCTCGAGGTAGGGTAAGTTGTCCCATCTCCATAGGCAATCATCCCACGAGAGTGCCAGACCCAGGGAAAGTGTGTGTGAGTGTGTGTGTGTGAATGAGGAAAGAGATTCCGTGTGGGTCAGTCCACGATTCGCATACAAAGCCATAGAGTGCCGGGCCAGAGGGTGCCTTCGCTTGATGAGGGAGCCTGACGGGGGGTTATACCGTACACCCGAGCCCAAGCGACGTGGTCCATCCCGTTCTGGGGTGAGTGGATGGCTTCAGCCGGACCAACTTTGACTGACCCCTTGGCTCATTAGTGAGTGTTGACCCGTTAGTATCCGGTTCCATACCCTCGAGAGAGGACGGGCGAGAACGCGGGGAAGCGAAAGTAAACAGCGTGAAAGATGGGGAAGGCACTCTCGAAAGAAGCACTATTTGTTGAGGAATTAAAAGATAATCTTAGGGAGAGAGGTATTAGAGTCAAAAGGAAGGATCTTCTTGGATTCTTCTCATTTATAGAGGAACACTGCCCTTGGCTCATCCTACATGGCCCGGGCATACATCCCCTCACATGGAATAAAGTAGGGCGGGATCTTAACGATCTCCTGAGATCTGGCCAAGAAATTCCTGATGATTATTTTTCCTTCTATGGCCTGATCCATGACATCTTGAAAGAAGCAGATACTAGCAAACAAGTTTCACACCTCCTCAGCCTAGCTGAGGACGCCATCTCCAAAAATAAAAATAAACAGGGAAACTCAGATATATCGGAAGAACAGGACCAACAAAGTAAGACGCAAAAAGAAAAGGGATGTACTCCGTCTCTTTTAGACGAACCTGTTACAAACTCCTCCCTTGAGGAGCCCCTCACCCCCTCCAAGCCCAAATCAAAGCCGCGTCTTTACCCAGTCCTGTATAAAGACTCCCCCCCAGGATAGCACGCTTAATCCAGCATATCAAACAGAACTAGAAGAGGAGGCAGCTCAATATCAAAACCAGGGTCCGCTAAGAAGTACACCCCCCCCTTACAAGTTCCCCCTCCCTAATCTGCCCTCACCCGCCAACCTCCAGTTACCTCCTCCGGTTCAACTTGCTCTTCCAGTTCTGCCAGGCTCAGACAATCTCAAAAAGCTACGCGGCAGCTAAGCAAACAAGTCACTGATCTTAAACAATTCCTAGATTTACAAAGGGAAGTTTATACCCTGACCACTCAATTACAAGAATTACAGACAAATATCTTTCGACCACCTTATAGCAATAATAAGCCGAGTCAACAAAAAAACAAGCCAAAACCCAGCCTCGCTTTCCCCGTAGTAACTAGGCAACAGCAGGCTGCAGAACCTACTCCTGAGGAACTCCCTCTTGTAACCCCCCTTCCCCATGGCTCATCCGAATCTGAGGGGGAGGAGGAGAAGGGGGAAACAGATGAAACGAGCCATAACGGGCATTCTAGGGTTGCCGATACTTCGGGCCCCCCTCATCCTCATAGACCCATCTATAAAAAATTAAAGATCAAACACATCAAAGATCTACATTCTGCAGTAAAAAATTACGACATTAACGCCCCCTTTACGCTCTCTATTTTAGAAGGACTTGGCGGAGAAGGACATATGCTCCCTTCTGAGTGGTCCAAAGTTATTCAGTCCGTCCTCTCTAGAGGACAATTTTTAATATGGAAGGCGGAGTTCCTTGAACGGGCAGAAAACCAGGCTAAGCTCAATGCTAAAAATGCACAAACAGCCACGTGGATGACCGACAAGATTGTCGGTCATGATCACTTTGCACTAGAAAACCAACAAATGAAATTACCTCCTGGCTTGCTCATGCAAACGGCACATGCCACCATGGCTGCATGGCGGGCAGTCCCTGCCACGGGCTCCATTACAGCACCTCTCTCGAAAATTCTTCAGGGACCTAATGAGCCCTACACGCAGTTCGTTGCAAAGCTCCTTGAAACTGCTGAGAGAGTCTTAGGTCAGGACGGATCAGATAACCCAGTAGTAAGGCATCTAGCGATTGAAAATGCTAACTCCGCCTGCAAAACAGCCTTGAGAGGAAAGGCTAGAGACCTGGATCTAAATGGGATGATCCGCTTGTGCAGTGATATTGACGCTTATGACCACAAGCTGAACAAGTCCATTTCCTTAGCTATAGGGGCAGCCATTCAGGCCTCTCGTCCCAAGACCCCCTGGAACTGTTTTAGATGCGGGCAACCTGGCCATTTCGCCCACGAATGTCCAGCAAACCAAAACCCCAGACAACTCCCCACACCCCAGTCAAAACCACCAAGCATCTGTCCTAAATGTCGGAAGGGGCTACACTGGGCCCGAGACTGCCGATCTAAGCCCATCCTCATCCCGGCACAGGGAAACGGGGTGAGGGGCTCCTACGGGAGCCCCTGCCCAGTTCCTTTACTCGAGCCACAGCCGGCAGCGCAGGCCTGGACCTCTGTACCACCTCCACCCGAATATTGACCCCAGAAGAAGGCCCGGTAGTCCTCCCTACTGGTAAATTTGGACCGCCACCCCCCGGTATGTTTTTTCTGGTCATTGGCAGAGCACTCACCACCTTACAAGGCATAGTGGTGCACCCCACCCTTGTTGACAATGACTACACGGGAGAAATTAAGCTATAGTTGAATCCCCACATGGCCCTATTACCATCCCTGCAGGCCAACGCTTAGCCCAAGCCCTTCCCCTCCCTTTGATTGGTAACTTTCCAGCTGCCGCCCAGAAACGGGGCCCTTCCTCACCCGGCTCCTCCAACATTTACTGGGTTCAGCAACTCATGGAGTCCCGACCCACATTACAATTAAAAATTGAGGGCAAAACTTTTCTTGGGCTGTTAGACACAGGGGCAGACTCTACCGTTATCTCACAAGCCCATTGGCCCCGTACCTGGCCCCTTCAACCCTCCAATACCCACTTATCGGGCATAGGACAGGTCCAAGACACCCTTCAAAGTTCTAAACTCCTCAACTGGCAAGATACTGAGGGCAATAGTGGCATTACCCGCCCCTATGTAGTCGCGGGACTCCCCGTTAATCTTTGGGGCAGGGATATTCTAGCTCAGATGAGGCTCCTCATGGTGAGCCCCAGTGATGCTGTCACTACCATGATGCTGAAATCTGGGTACCTCCCAGGCAAAGGCCTTGGCAAGAACGAACAAGGCATCTTACACCCAATATCCCCCCCGGCCCAAATCGATAAAAAAGGATTCGGGTCAAAAATTTTTTCCTAAAGGCCACTGACCCTCCTGCAATCCAGGCCGATAAAATCACCTGGAAATCCGACTCCCCTGTCTGGATTGATCAGTGGCCTTTAACATCTGAGAAGGTTCAAGCTGCCCTCATGCTAGTGCAGGAGCAACTTTCCCTCGGACACCTTGAACCTTCAACTTCCCCATGGAATACACCTATTTTTGTTATTAAAAAGAAATCGGGGAAATGGAGACTTCTACAGGACCTACGTGAGGTCAATAAGACCATGCTACCCATGGGGGCTTTACAGCCAGGCCTTCCATCCCCGACTGCTATCCCAAAAGGATTCAGCAAAATCGTCATCGATATTAAGGATTGCTTCTTCTCAATCCCTCTTGACCCATCCAATAGTCCTCGCTTTGCATTTTCTATTCCCATAGTTAATCACATAGGGCCTAACCCTCGCTTCCAGTGGCGAGTACTTCCACAGGGAATGGCTAACTCTCCTACACTATGTCAAAAATTTGTTGCTCAATCTATCAACCCTATCAGGACTCAATATCCCTCAGCCTATCTTATCCATTACATGGACGATCTTCTCATTGCAGCTTCTTCCCCCTCATTGACGTAGACTATAGCTCAGGCTATCGTCAGCGCGCTCCAAGCCCGCGGCTTTAGCATTGCCCCAGACAAAATTCAAACTCAATACCCCTTCACCTTTCTAGGATTTCGACTTGAACCCGACCAGCTGTTTTCTAATAAAGTTGAGCTTAAACGCTCTTCTCTTAAGACTCTTAATGACTTTCAGAAGCTTTTAGGGGACATTAATTGG
This sequence comes from Gracilinanus agilis, assembly GCF_016433145.1. Taxonomy (NCBI): domain Eukaryota; kingdom Metazoa; phylum Chordata; class Mammalia; order Didelphimorphia; family Didelphidae; genus Gracilinanus; species Gracilinanus agilis. The sequence continues at coordinate 87,419,708 of NC_058131.1, forward strand.
CTACGCCCCTACCTGCAACTTTCCAAAGCAGACCTCCGTCCTCTGGAGGACATTCTTAGAGGGGATGCTGACCCTTCCTCCCCTCGTTCTTTGACCCCGGCAGGTGAGATTTCCCTCAAAAAGTTAGAACAAGCCATAGCCATGCAGAATATTGGATACTTCTCCCCCAAATTGTCCCTATACCTCCTCATCTTCCCTACTGAATTTTCTCCCACCAGACTCCTATGGCAAGATCTATCCCCCCTTATCTGGATGCATCTCCCTATGTGTAATCGAAAGATTCTTGCCTCTTATCCTGAGTTGATTGCCCGTATAGCTATGATAGGCATTCGGCTCTCAACACGCCATTTCGGCCATCCCCCTGACCACGTGGTAACCCCTTACAGTAGGGAGCAGCTTGACTGGCTCAGATCACAAGATGACAATTGGGCTATACTCACTTCCACATTTCAGGGCACTTTAGATAATCATATGCCTAGTAATAAATTGCTACAGTTTCTCAATCTTACCCCCTTCATACTCACACGCCAAACCCGATCATCCCCCATCCCAGGGGCACCCACAATCTTTGTAGACGGTTCCAAGACTGGCCTTATTGCCATAGTCATGAATAACTGCCCCCGCTCAATCAAAACTCCTTATGAGTCCGCGCAGCTGGTGGAACTTTATGCTGCTCTGACAGTTTTTCATTCTCTGCCTGATACTCCATTCAATCTCTACTTGGATAGCAGATATGTTATTCAATCCCTGCTCCGACTCGAAATCGTTCCCGCGGTTCAGCCAACAACCACTACCTTTTCTCTTTTTACCCAACTCCAGCAAGCCATTCGATCACCGTCCTGCCCCTTTTTCGTGGGCCACATACGTGCCCACTCAGGCCTTCCGGGCCCCTTATCCTTTGGGAACAACCTTGCGGACCAGCACACTCGCTTAACTGCCTTAGTAACCACATCCACCCCCTCTACCACCCTCTCGTCCGACCCTGTCTCCCTTGCTACAGAAGCACACAGACTTCACCACCTCAACTCTCAATCCCTTCGCCTGGCCTACAAAATTTCTAGAGAACAGGCCAGGTCCATTGTGAAAAATTGCAAGAATTGTGTTACTCTCTTGCCTGAACCCCATCTGGGGATTAACCATTTATGGCAGATGGACGTCACCCAGGTCCCCTCTTTTGCTAAACTCAAATATGTCCATGTCTCTATTGACACGTTTAGCAGCTTTCTTTTTGCATCTGCACAATCCGGGGAAGCCACTAAACACGTCATCAAACACATGTTCCTTGCTATGTCTATGATGGGGAAGCCCCTTTCCATTAAAACCGACAACGGCCCTGGCTATACCAGCCAATCTTTTAAGCAATTCTGTTCCCAACTAGGCATAAAACATGTCACAGGCATACCCTACAACCCATAGGGCCAAGGCATCGTAGAACGAGCAAATCAAACCCTTGAGAATATGCTTTTCAAACTCAAGGCTCAGGAGACCCTCTATCCATTGCATGGTAACCATACCTTACTCCTTGCCCATGCACTCTTCGTCCTTAACTTCCTCACGCTTGATGCAGAAGG